>NW_026060231.1:330558-656117 GCF_024166365.1 Elephas maximus indicus
AGGTTTAGCGTTAGGGTTAGTTTTAGGTTTAGGGTTAGTGTGAAGTTTAGGTTAAGGGTGAGAGCTAGGGTTAGGGTTAGGATTAGGGTTAGTGTTAGACGTTAGGTTTAGGGTGCTAGTTTTAGGTTTATGGTTAGGGTAGGTTTAAGTTTAGGGTGAATGTTAGGGTTAGTGTTCGATTAGGGTTACTGTTCGTGTTAGGGTTACAGTTAGGGTTAGGGATAGCATTAGGTTTAGTGTTAGGAATATAGTTAGGCGTTAGGGTGAGGGTTGGGGATATGGTGAGGGTTAGGTTTAGGTTTACAGTTAAGGTGAGGGTTTAGGGTAATTGTTATGGTTAGGGTTAGAGTTAGGGTCATGGTGAAGTTTCAGGTAATAGTGGGGTTCAGGGTTAATGTTAGATTTAGGGTTAAGGTTAGTGTTAGGGTTAGGTTTAGATTAGGGTTAAGGTAGCGGTCAGGTTAGGGTTAAGACTAGGTTTACGGTAAAGTGTAAGGCTAGGTTAGGGTTAGGTTTAGAGTTAGTGCTAGGGCTTAGGGTTAGGGTTAAGGTCAGGTTTAGAGTTATTGTTAGGTTTACGGTTAAGGTTAGGGTAGAGTTAAGGTTAAGGTTAAGTTTAAGGTTAGGGTAAGAGTTAGGTTTACGTCAGGTTTAGGGTTAGGATGAGGGATAGGGTTAGGGAAAGGGTTAGGGTTTCATGTGAGGATTAGTGTTATGTTTACATGAAGCTGATGTTTTTGGGTGCTACAGTAAGGTTGAGGGTTAGAGTTAGGTTAGTTTAGAGTTAGGGCTAGAGTATGGTGATAGTGCTTTAGGCTTAGGTTTAGGGTGAAATTTAGGTTAAGGATGAGGGTTAGGGTTGGGGTAGGTGTTTGGATTAATGTTAGGGTCAGGTTTAGGGTTTGGGTTTAGAGTTCAGGTTAGATTCAGGGTTAGGGTTAGATTTAGGTTTAGGGTTAGGGTTAGGTTTAGTGTTAGTTTAGCTTAGGGTTAGGGTGTGAATGAAGTTAGGGTAGGTTTAGGGTTATGGTTAGGTTGAAATTTTGGTTAAGTGTGAGGGTTTGGTTTCGGGTTAGGGTTAGAGTTAGGATTAGTGGTTAAGGTTAGGTTTAGGGTTAAGGATAGGTTTAGGCTAAGCATTAGGGTTAGAGTTAGGGTTAGTGGTTAGTGTTTCAGTTAGGTTTAGGATAGGGTTATAATTAGGGTTAAGTTTAGGGTTACGGTAAGAGTTAGATTTACGTTTACAGTTAAGGTGAGGGTTTTGCGTAACTGTTACGGTTAGGGTAGGGCTAGGTTTAGGGTTAGAGTTGGGTTAGGGGTTAGGTTTAGGTTAAGTTTATGGTAGGCTTAAAGTTAGGGTTAAGGTTAGGTTAGGGTTACGTCAGGGTTAGGATTAGAATTAGGTTTCGGGCGAGGGTTAGTGTCAGAGTTATTATAAGGGTTAGGTTGAGGGTTACAGATGGGCCAAGGTTAAGGTTAGGGTTAGGTTTAGGGGTAGGATTAGGGTTAAAGTTAGGGTTAGCTTTAGGTTAGGGATAGGGTGAAGTAAAGTAGGGTGAGGGTTAGGGTTATGACTAAGGTTTGGGTTCGTTTTCAGGTTAGTGTTAAGTTTATGTTTAGGGTTAGGGTTAAGTTTATGGGTTGTGTTTAGTTTTAGGGTTAGGGTTAGATTTTAGGTTAGGGTTAAGTTAAGTGTAACAGTTAGGGTTACGATTTGTGTTAGGCATTGTGGTTGGGGTGAGTGTTAGGTTTATGGTTAGGGTTGGGTAGAGTTAGGATTATGGTTATGGTAAGGTGTTAGGGTTTAGAGGTGTAGTTTAGGGTTAGGGTTTGGGTGAGGGTTTCGGTTAGGCATTGTGGTTCTGGTCATGGTTAAGTTTGGTTCAGTGTTAGGGTTAGGTTTATGATTAGGTTTCGGGTTAGTGTTAGAGTTAGGGTGAGGGATAGTGTTAAGGTTTAGCTTAGGTTTTGGTGTTATAGGTTAGGGTTTGCGTTAGGGTTAGTGTTCTCTTTATGGCTTCGGGGTTTCAGGTTAGTGTTGTGGTTAGGGCTAGGGTTAGCATTAGGGTTAGGGTTGTGGGCTACAGTTAGGGGTTAGAGTGAAGGCTACGGTTAGTTTTACAGTTAAGGTGAGGGTTTAGGGTAAGTGTTATGATTAGGGTTAGAGTTCGAGTTAGGGTTAGGTTTAGGGTTAGGGTTAGGTGTAGGGTAATATTTAGGTTTGCGTCCAAGTTTAGGGTTCGAGTTAGTGCTGTATTTAGGGTCAGAGCTAGTGTTCTATTTAGGGTCAAGTTTAGAGTTAGGGTTAGGTTTAGGATTAGGATTATGTTTAGGGTTAGGGTTAGGTTCAGGCCTATCGTAAGGGTTAGGTTTAGGGTTTCAGATGGACTAGTGTTATGGTTAGAGTTAGGTTTAAGGTAAGGGTTTTGCTTAGGTTTAGGTTAGGGCTAAGGTTAGGGTTAGGGTTTGGATGATGTTTAGGCTAGGGTGAGGGTTATTTTTATGGTTAGGGCTGGAGTTTGGGTTTGTGCTCACGTCACTTTTAAGGTCAGGTTTAGGGTTTGGATTAGGGTTAGGGGTTATGTTTAGGGTTAGATTTACGAACAGGGTTAGTATTAGTGTGAAGTTCAGGTTAAGTGGGAGGGTTAGGATAAGGGTTAGGATTAGGGTTAGAATTATAATGTTAGACATTAGGTTTAGGGTGTTAGGTTTAGGTTCATGGTTAGGCTAGTCTTAAGTTTAAGGTTAATGTTAGGGTTAGGATTAGATTAGGGTTACTCTTCGTGTTAGAGTTAGGGTTAGGGATAAGTTTCGGGATAGCATTAGGTTTAGGGTTGGGGACACGGTTAAGGGTTAGGGTGTGTGTTAGTGTTAGTTTTACCGTTAAGGAGAGGGTTTAGGTTAATTGTTATGGTTAGGGTTAGAGTTAGAGTTAGGGTTAGGGTTAGGGTGAAGTTTCAGTTAATAGTGAGGGTTAGGGTTAAGGTTAGAGTTAGGGTTAAGGTTAGTGTCAGGGTTAGGTTTAGGGTTAGGGTTACGGTAGGGGTAAGGTTACTGTGAAGGCTAGGTTTACGGTAAAGGGTAGTGCTGGCTTAGGGTTAGGGTTACGTTTAGAGTTATTGTTAGGCTTAAGTTTAGGGTTAGGGTAGAGTTAATGTTAGGGTTAATTTTAGGGTTAGGGTAAGGGTTAGGTTTAGTTCAGGGTTAGGGCTAGGATTAGGGATAGGGTTAGGATCGGGGGATGGGTTAGGGATTCTTGTGAGGGTTGGTGTCAGGTTTACAGTTAAGCTGATGTTTTAGGGTGTTACAGTTAGGGTTAGGGTTAGAGTTAGGGTTAGGATTAGGTTTATGCTTAGGATTAGGGTTAGGGTTAGGGTCAGGGTTAGGTGGAGATCTAGTGTCATGTTTAGGTTGTTTTTTTAGTTTTAGGGTTAGGCTTAGTGTGAAGTTTATTTTAATTATGAGGTTTAGGGTTAGGGGTTAGGGTTAGGTTATGTTTAGTTTTAGGTTTGGGGTTAGTGTTAGCGTTAGGGTTAGTTTTAGTTTTGGTTAGGGTTTGAATGAATTTAAGGTAGGTTTAGCGTTATGGTTAGGGTGAAATTTTGGTTAAGGGTGAGGGTTTGTTTTAGGTTTAGGGTTAGGGTTAGAGTTCGGGTGAGTGTTTATGTTTTAGGTTTAAGGTTAAGTTTAGGTTTAGGCTAATGATTAGGTTTAGAGTTAGGGTTAGGGGTTATTGTTTCGGTAAGGTTTAGGGTAGGGTTCTGTTTAGGGTTAAGAATAGTGTTAGGGTAAGAGTTAGAGTTCCATTTACAGTTGAGTGTTTTGGGTGTTACTGTTAGGGTTAGGGCTAGGGTTACAGTTAGAGTTAGGGTTAGAGGTTAGGGTTAGGTGTAAGTTTATGGTAGCCTTAATGTTAGGTTAAGGTTAGGTTAGGGTTAGGGTCAGGGTTAGGATTAGGTTTAGGGTGAGGGTTAGGGTCAGAGATATTGTAAGGGTTAGGTTTAGGGTTACAAGTGGGCCATGGTTAAGGTTAGGGTTAGGTTTAGGGTTAAAGTTAGGGTTAGCTTTAGGTTAGGGATAGGATGAAGTTTAAGATAGGGTGAGGGTTAGGGTTATGGCTAAGGTTTGGGTTAGTTTTCAGGTTAGTGTTAAGGTTATGTTTAGGGTTAGGGTTAAGTTTATGGGTTGTGTTTAGTTTTAGGGTTAGGGTTAGATTTTAGGTTAGGGTTAAGTTTAGTGTAAACAGCTAAGGTTACGGTTTGTGTTAGGCATTGTGGTTGGGGTGAGGTTTAGGTTTAGGGTTAGGGTTGTGTATGCTTAGGATTATGGTTATGGTAAGGTGTTAGGGGTTAGAAGTGTAGTTTAGGGTTAGGGGTGGGTGAGGGTTCTGGTAAAGCATTGTGGTTCTGACCATGGTTAGGTTTGGTTTAGGGTTACGGTTAGGTTTATGATTAGGTTTCAGGTTAGTGTTCGAGTTAGAGTTAAGGTTTGGGTTAGGCTTTGGTGTTAGGGGTTAGGGTTTGGGTTATGGTTAGGTGTAGGGCAATATTTAGGTTTAGGTGCCGGTTTAGTGTTAGAGTCAGTGTTCAATTTAGGGTCAAGGTTAGATTTAGGGTTAGGGTTAGGTTTAGGTCTAGGGTTAGGATTAGGTTTAGGGTTAGGTTCAGGGCTATTGTAAGGGTTAGGTTTAGGGTTACATTTGGACTAGCATTATGGTTAGAGTTATGTTCAAGGATAGGGTTTGGGTTAGGTTTAGGTTTAGGGTTAGGGTTTGGATGAAGTTTAGGATAGGGTGAGGGTTATTTTTATGGTTTGGGCTAAAGTTTGGTTTTGTGTTCAGCTTAGTGTTAAGGTTAGGTTTAGGGTTCGGTTTTGGGTTAGGGGTTATGTTTAGGGTTTGGGTTACGCTTTGGTTTAGGGTTAGTGTGAAGTTTAGGTTAAGGGTGAGGGTTAGGATAAAGGTTAGGATTAGGTTTATGGTAAGGTGTTAGTGGTTAGAGGTGTAGTTTAGGGTTAGGGTTTGGGTGAGGGTTCCGGTTAGGAATTGTGGTTCTGGTCATGATTGGGTTTGGTTTAGGTTTATGATTCGGTTTCGGGTTAGTGTTAGAGTTAGGGTGAGAGTTAGGGTTAAGGTTTGGATTAGGCTTTGGTGTTAGGGGTTAGGGTTTGTGTTAGAGTTAGGGTTATCGTTAGGGCTCAGGGGTTTCAGGTTAGTTTTAGGGTTAAGGTTAGGGATTGCATTAGGGTTAGGTTTGGGGGATACGGTTAGGGGTTAGGGTGAGGGTTACGGTTAGTTTTACAGTTAAAGTGTGGGTTTAGGATAAGTGTTATGATTAGGGTTAGAGTTGGAGTTATTTTTAGGTTTAGGGTTAGGTGTAGGGGAAGATTTAGGTTTAGGTCCAGGTTTAGGGTTAGAGTTAGTGTTCTCTCTAGGGTCAAGGGTGCAGTTAGGGTTAGGTTAGGATTAGGCCTAGGGCTAGGATTAGGTTTAGGGTTAATTTCAGGGCTATTGTAAGGGTTAGGTTTAGGGTTACAGATGGACTAGCGCTATGGTTAGAGGTAGGTTTAAGGTTAGGGTTTGGGTTAGGTTTAGGTTTAAGGTAGTGTTAGAGTTTGGATGAAGTTTAGGATAGGGCGAGGGTTATTTTTATGGTTAGGGCTAGAGTTTGGGTTTGTGTTCCGGTTAGCTTTAAGGCTAGGGTTCAGGTTAGGGTTAGGGGTTATGTTTAGGGTTAGGGTTATGTTTTGGTTTAGGGTTAGTGTGAAGTTTAGGTTAAGGGTGAGGGTTAGGATAAGAGTTAGCATTAGGGTTAGGATTATAGTTAGTGTTAGAGGTTAGATTTAGGATGCTAACGTTAGGTTTATGGTTAGGGTTGGGTTCATGTTAGAGTTAGGGTTAGATTAGGTTTAATGCTCGTGTTTGGGTTAGGGATAGGGTTACGGATAGCATTAGGTTTAGGTTTGGGGATACGGTTAGGGGTTAGGGTGAGGGTTGTGGTTAGGGTGTGGGTTAGGGTTAGGTTTACAGTTAAGGTGAGGGTTTAGGGTAAGTGTTATAGTTAGGGTTCGAGTTAGGGTTTGGGTTAGGTTTAGGGTGAAGTTTCAGTTAATAGTCAGGGTCAGGGTAAGGGTTAGGGCTAAGATTACAGTTAGGGTTAAGTTTAGTGTTAGCGTTAGGGTTACGGTAGGGGTAAGGTTAGGGTTAAGGCTAGGTTTACGGTAAAGGGTAGGGCTAGGTTAGGGTTAGGTTTAGAGTTAGAGCTAGTACTAGGGTTTAGGGTAAGAGGTAGGGTCAGGTTTAGAGTTTTTGTTAGTTTTAGGGTGGAGTTAAGGTTAAGCTTAGCGTTAGGGTAAGTGTTAGGTTTAGGTCAGGGTTAAGGTTAGGATTAGGGTTAGGGTTAGGGAAAGGGTTAGGTGTTCGTGGGAGGGTTAGTGTTAGGTTTACACTTAAGCTGATGTTTTACAGTGTTACGGTTAGGTCAGGGTTGTAGTTAGGGTTAGGATGAGGTTTAGGTTTAGGGCTATATTTAGGGGATAGTTTAGGGTTAGGTTTAGTTTTAGGGTTAAGGTTAGGCTTAGGTTTATCTTGAAATTTATGTTAAGGATGAGGGTTAGGGTTAGCGTTAGGGTTAGGTGTTTGGGTTAAGGTTAGGGTTAGGTTTAGGGTTTGGGTTAGGGTTCGGTGTTTCGGTTAATGTTAGGGTCAGGTTTAGGGTAAGGGTTAGGGTTCGGTATAGGATCAGGCTTAGGGTTGGGGTTAGAATTAGGGTTAGTGGTTAGGGTTAGGCTTAGGGTTAAGGTTAGGTTTAGGCTAAACATCAGGATTTGATTTCGAGTTAGGTGTTAGTGTTTCGGTTAGGTTTAGGGTAGGTTTATATTTAAGGTTAGGTTAAGAGTTAGATTTATGTTTACAGTTAAGGTGAGGGTTTTGAGTAAGTGTTACATTTAGGGTTAGGGTTAGGTGTAGGGCTAGGGCTAGGGTTAGGTTTAGATTTCGGGTTACCGGTTAGGGTTAGGTTTCAGTTTATGGTAGGGTAAAGTTAGGGTTAAGGTTTGGTTAGGGTTAGGGTCAGGGTTAGGATTAGGATTAGGTTTAGGGTGAGGGATAGGGTCAGAGTTATTGTAAGGGTTAGGTTTGGGGTTACAGGTGGGTCAAGGTTAAGGTTACGGTCAGGGTTAAAGTTAGGGTGTGCTTTAGATTAGGGATAGGGTGAAGTTTAAGATAGGGTGAGGGTTAAGGTTATGGCTAAGGTTTGCTTGAGTTTTCAGGTTAGTGTTAAGGTTATGTTTAGGGTTAGGAATAAGTTTATGGGTTCTGTTTACTTTTAGGGTTAGGGGTAGATTTTAGGTTAGGGTTAAGTTCAGTGTTACGGTTAGGGTTAGGTTTACGGTTTGTGTTAGGCATTGTGGTTGGGGTGAGTGTTAGGTTTATGGTTAGGGTTGGGTAGAGTTAGGATTATGGTTATGGTAAGGTGTTAGGGTTTAGAGGTGTAGTTTAGGGTTAGGGTTTGGGTGAGGGTTTCGGTTAGGCATTGTGGTTCTGGTCATGGTTAAGTTTGGTTCAGTGTTAGGGTTAGGTTTATGATTAGGTTTCGGGTTAGTGTTAGAGTTAGGGTGAGGGATAGTGTTAAGGTTTAGCTTAGGTTTTGGTGTTATAGGTTAGGGTTTGCGTTAGGGTTAGTGTTCTCTTTATGGCTTAGGGGTTTCAGGTTAGTGTTGTGGTTAGGGCTAGGGTTAGCATTAGGGTTAGGGTTGTGGGCTACGGTTAGGGGTTAGAGTGAAGGCTACGGTTAGTTTTACAGTTAAGGTGAGGGTTTAGGGTAAGTGTTATGATTAGGGTTAGAGTTCGAGTTAGGGTTAGGTTTAGGGTTAGGGTTAGGTGTAGGGTAATATTTAGGTTTACGTCCAAGTTTAGGGTTCGAGTTAGTGCTGTATTTAGGGTCAGAGCTAGTGTTCTATTTAGGGTCAAGTTTAGAGTTAGGGTTAGGTTTAGGATTAGGATTATGTTTAGGGTTAGGGTTAGGTTCAGGCCTATCGTAAGGGTTAGGTTTAGGGTTTCAGATGGACTAGTGTTATGGTTAGAGTTAGGTTTAAGGTAAGGGTTTTGCTTAGGTTTAGGTTAGGGCTAAGGTTAGGGTTAGGGTTTGGATGATGTTTAGGCTAGGGTGAGGGTTATTTTTATGGTTAGGGCTGGAGTTTGGGTTTGTGCTCACGTCACTTTTAAGGTCAGGTTTAGGGTTTGGATTAGGGTTAGGGGTTATGTTTAGGGTTAGATTTACGAACAGGGTTAGTATTAGTGTGAAGTTCAGGTTAAGTGGGAGGGTTAGGATAAGGGTTAGGATTAGGGTTAGAATTATAATGTTAGACATTAGGTTTAGGGTGTTAGGTTTAGGTTCATGGTTAGGCTAGTCTTAAGTTTAAGGTTAATGTTAGGGTTAGGATTAGATTAGGGTTACTCTTCGTGTTAGAGTTAGGGTTAGGGATAAGTTTCGGGATAGCATTAGGTTTAGGGTTGGGGACACGGTTAAGGGTTAGGGTGTGTGTTAGTGTTAGTTTTACCGTTAAGGAGAGGGTTTAGGTTAATTGTTATGGTTAGGGTTAGAGTTAGAGTTAGGGTTAGGGTTAGGGTGAAGTTTCAGTTAATAGTGAGGGTTAGGGTTAAGGTTAGAGTTAGGGTTAAGGTTAGTGTCAGGGTTAGGTTTAGGGTTAGGGTTACGGTAGGGGTAAGGTTACTGTGAAGGCTAGGTTTACGGTAAAGGGTAGTGCTGGGTTAGGGTTAGGGTTACGTTTAGAGTTATTGTTAGGCTTAAGTTTAGGGTTAGGGTAGAGTTAATGTTAGGGTTAATTTTAGGGTTAGGGTAAGGGTTAGGTTTAGTTCAGGGTTAGGGCTAGGATTAGGGATAGGGTTAGGATTGGGGGATGGGTTAGGGATTCTTGTGAGGGTTGGTGTCAGGTTTACAGTTAAGCTGATGTTTTAGGGTGTTACAGTTAGGGTTAGGGTTAGAGTTAGGGTTAGGATTAGGTTTATGCTTAGGATTAGGGTTAGGGTTAGGGTCAGGGTTAGGTGGAGATCTAGTGTCATGTTTAGGTTGTTTTTTTAGTTTTAGGGTTAGGCTTAGTGTGAAGTTTATTTTAATTATGAGGTTTAGGGTTAGGGGTTAGGGTTAGGTTATGTTTAGTTTTAGGTTTGGGGTTAGTGTTAGCGTTAGGGTTAGTTTTAGTTTTGGTTAGGGTTTGAATGAATTTAAGGTAGGTTTAGCGTTATGGTTAGGGTGAAATTTTGGTTAAGGGTGAGGGTTTGTTTTAGGTTTAGGGTTAGGGTTAGAGTTCGGGTGAGTGTTTATGTTTTAGGTTTAAGGTTAAGTTTAGGTTTAGGCTAATGATTAGGTTTAGAGTTAGGGTTAGGGGTTATTGTTTCGGTAAGGTTTAGGGTAGGGTTCTGTTTAGGGTTAAGAATAGTGTTAGGGTAAGAGTTAGAGTTCCATTTACAGTTGAGTGTTTTGGGTGTTACTGTTAGGGTTAGGGCTAGGGTTACAGTTAGAGTTAGGGTTAGAGGTTAGGGTTAGGTGTAAGTTTATGGTAGCCTTAATGTTAGGTTAAGGTTAGGTTAGGGTTAGGGTCAGGGTTAGGATTAGGTTTAGGGTGAGGGTTAGGGTCAGAGATATTGTAAGGGTTAGGTTTAGGGTTACAAGTGGGCCATGGTTAAGGTTAGGGTTAGGTTTAGGGTTAAAGTTAGGGTTAGCTTTAGGTTAGGGATAGGATGAAGTTTAAGATAGGGTGAGGGTTAGGGTTATGGCTAAGGTTTGGGTTAGTTTTCAGGTTAGTGTTAAGGTTATGTTTAGGGTTAGGGTTAAGTTTATGGGTTGTGTTTAGTTTTAGGGTTAGGGTTAGATTTTAGGTTAGGGTTAAGTTTAGTGTAAACAGCTAAGGTTACGGTTTGTGTTAGGCATTGTGGTTGGGGTGAGGTTTAGGTTTAGGGTTAGGGTTGTGTATGCTTAGGATTATGGTTATGGTAAGGTGTTAGGGGTTAGAAGTGTAGTTTAGGGTTAGGGGTGGGTGAGGGTTCTGGTAAAGCATTGTGGTTCTGACCATGGTTAGGTTTGGTTTAGGGTTACGGTTAGGTTTATGATTAGGTTTCAGGTTAGTGTTCGAGTTAGAGTTAAGGTTTGGGTTAGGCTTTGGTGTTAGGGGTTAGGGTTTGGGTTATGGTTAGGTGTAGGGCAATATTTAGGTTTAGGTGCCAGTTTAGTGTTAGAGTCAGTGTTCAATTTAGGGTCAAGGTTAGATTTAGGGTTAGGGTTAGGTTTAGGTCTAGGGTTAGGATTAGGTTTAGGGTTAGGTTCAGGGCTATTGTAAGGGTTAGGTTTAGGGTTACATTTGGACTAGCATTATGGTTAGAGTTATGTTCAAGGATAGGGTTTGGGTTAGGTTTAGGTTTAGGGTTAGGGTTTGGATGAAGTTTAGGATAGGGTGAGGGTTATTTTTATGGTTTGGGCTAAAGTTTGGTTTTGTGTTCAGCTTAGTGTTAAGGTTAGGTTTAGGGTTCGGTTTTGGGTTAGGGGTTATGTTTAGGGTTTGGGTTACGCTTTGGTTTAGGGTTAGTGTGAAGTTTAGGTTAAGGGTGAGGGTTAGGATAAAGGTTAGGATTAGGTTTATGGTAAGGTGTTAGTGGTTAGAGGTGTAGTTTAGGGTTAGGGTTTGGGTGAGGGTTCCGGTTAGGAATTGTGGTTCTGGTCATGATTGGGTTTGGTTTAGGTTTATGATTCGGTTTCGGGTTAGTGTTAGAGTTAGGGTGAGAGTTAGGGTTAAGGTTTGGATTAGGCTTTGGTGTTAGGGGTTAGGGTTTGTGTTAGAGTTAGGGTTATCGTTAGGGCTCAGGGGTTTCAGGTTAGTTTTAGGGTTAAGGTTAGGGATTGCATTAGGGTTAGGTTTGGGGGATACGGTTAGGGGTTAGGGTGAGGGTTACGGTTAGTTTTACAGTTAAAGTGTGGGTTTAGGATAAGTGTTATGATTAGGGTTAGAGTTGGAGTTATTTTTAGGTTTAGGGTTAGGTGTAGGGGAAGATTTAGGTTTAGGTCCAGGTTTAGGGTTAGAGTTAGTGTTCTCTCTAGGGTCAAGGGTGCAGTTAGGGTTAGGTTAGGATTAGGCCTAGGGCTAGGATTAGGTTTAGGGTTAATTTCAGGGCTATTGTAAGGGTTAGGTTTAGGGTTACAGATGGACTAGCGCTATGGTTAGAGGTAGGTTTAAGGTTAGGGTTTGGGTTAGGTTTAGGTTTAAGGTAGTGTTAGAGTTTGGATGAAGTTTAGGATAGGGCGAGGGTTATTTTTATGGTTAGGGCTAGAGTTTGGGTTTGTGTTCCGGTTAGCTTTAAGGCTAGGGTTCAGGTTAGGGTTAGGGGTTATGTTTAGGGTTAGGGTTATGTTTTGGTTTAGGGTTAGTGTGAAGTTTAGGTTAAGGGTGAGGGTTAGGATAAGAGTTAGCATTAGGGTTAGGATTATAGTTAGTGTTAGAGGTTAGATTTAGGATGCTAACGTTAGGTTTATGGTTAGGGTTGGGTTCATGTTAGAGTTAGGGTTAGATTAGGTTTAATGCTCGTGTTTGGGTTAGGGATAGGGTTACGGATAGCATTAGGTTTAGGTTTGGGGATACGGTTAGGGGTTAGGGTGAGGGTTGTGGTTAGGGTGTGGGTTAGGGTTAGGTTTACAGTTAAGGTGAGGGTTTAGGGTAAGTGTTATAGTTAGGGTTCGAGTTAGGGTTTGGGTTAGGTTTAGGGTGAAGTTTCAGTTAATAGTCAGGGTCAGGGTAAGGGTTAGGGCTAAGATTACAGTTAGGGTTAAGTTTAGTGTTAGCGTTAGGGTTACGGTAGGGGTAAGGTTAGGGTTAAGGCTAGGTTTACGGTAAAGGGTAGGGCTAGGTTAGGGTTAGGTTTAGAGTTAGAGCTAGTACTAGGGTTTAGGGTAAGAGGTAGGGTCAGGTTTAGAGTTTTTGTTAGTTTTAGGGTGGAGTTAAGGTTAAGCTTAGCGTTAGGGTAAGTGTTAGGTTTAGGTCAGGGTTAAGGTTAGGATTAGGGTTAGGGTTAGGGAAAGGGTTAGGTGTTCGTGGGAGGGTTAGTGTTAGGTTTACACTTAAGCTGATGTTTTACAGTGTTACGGTTAGGTCAGGGTTGTAGTTAGGGTTAGGATGAGGTTTAGGTTTAGGGCTATATTTAGGGGATAGTTTAGGGTTAGGTTTAGTTTTAGGGTTAAGGTTAGGCTTAGGTTTATCTTGAAATTTATGTTAAGGATGAGGGTTAGGGTTAGCGTTAGGGTTAGGTGTTTGGGTTAAGGTTAGGGTTAGGTTTAGTGTTAGTTTAGCTTAGGGTTAGGGTTTGAATGAAGTTAGGGTAGGTTTAGGGTTATGGTTAGGTTGAAATTTTGGTTAAGTGTGAGGGTTTGGTTTCGGGTTAGGGTTAGAGTTAGGATTAGTGGTTAAGGTTAGGTTTAGGGTTAAGGTTAGGTTTAGGCTAAGCATTAGGGTTAGAGTTAGGGTTAGTGGTTAGTGTTTCAGTTAGGTTTAGGATAGGGTTATAATTAGGGTTAAGTTTAGGGTTACGGTAAGAGTTAGATTTACGTTTACAGTTAAGGTGAGGGTTTTGCGTAACTGTTACGGTTAGGGTAGGGCTAGGTTTAGGGTTAGAGTTGGGTTAGGGGTTAGGTTTAGGTTAAGTTTATGGTAGGCTTAAAGTTAGGGTTAAGGTTAGGTTAGGGTTACGTCAGGGTTAGGATTAGAATTAGGTTTCGGGCGAGGGTTAGTGTCAGAGTTATTATAAGGGTTAGGTTGAGGGTTACAGATGGGCCAAGGTTAAGGTTAGGGTTAGGTTTAGGGGTAGGATTAGGGTTAAAGTTAGGGTTAGCTTTAGGTTAGGGATAGGGTGAAGTAAAGTAGGGTGAGGGTTAGGGTTATGACTAAGGTTTGGGTTCGTTTTCAGGTTAGTGTTAAGTTTATGTTTAGGGTTAGGGTTAAGTTTATGGGTTGTGTTTAGTTTTAGGGTTAGGGTTAGATTTTAGGTTAGGGTTAAGTTAAGTGTAACAGTTAGGGTTACGATTTGTGTTAGGCATTGTGGTTGGGGTGAGTGTTAGGTTTATGGTTAGGGTTGGGTAGAGTTAGGATTATGGTTATGGTAAGGTGTTAGGGTTTAGAGGTGTAGTTTAGGGTTAGGGTTTGGGTGAGGGTTTCGGTTAGGCATTGTGGTTCTGGTCATGGTTAAGTTTGGTTCAGTGTTAGGGTTAGGTTTATGATTAGGTTTCGGGTTAGTGTTAGAGTTAGGGTGAGGGATAGTGTTAAGGTTTAGCTTAGGTTTTGGTGTTATAGGTTAGGGTTTGCGTTAGGGTTAGTGTTCTCTTTATGGCTTAGGGGTTTCAGGTTAGTGTTGTGGTTAGGGCTAGGGTTAGCATTAGGGTTAGGGTTGTGGGCTACGGTTAGGGGTTAGAGTGAAGGCTACGGTTAGTTTTACAGTTAAGGTGAGGGTTTAGGGTAAGTGTTATGATTAGGGTTAGAGTTCGAGTTAGGGTTAGGTTTAGGGTTAGGGTTAGGTGTAGGGTAATATTTAGGTTTACGTCCAAGTTTAGGGTTCGAGTTAGTGCTGTATTTAGGGTCAGAGCTAGTGTTCTATTTAGGGTCAAGTTTAGAGTTAGGGTTAGGTTTAGGATTAGGATTATGTTTAGGGTTAGGGTTAGGTTCAGGCCTATCGTAAGGGTTAGGTTTAGGGTTTCAGATGGACTAGTGTTATGGTTAGAGTTAGGTTTAAGGTAAGGGTTTTGCTTAGGTTTAGGTTAGGGCTAAGGTTAGGGTTAGGGTTTGGATGATGTTTAGGCTAGGGTGAGGGTTATTTTTATGGTTAGGGCTGGAGTTTGGGTTTGTGCTCACGTCACTTTTAAGGTCAGGTTTAGGGTTTGGATTAGGGTTAGGGGTTATGTTTAGGGTTAGATTTACGAACAGGGTTAGTATTAGTGTGAAGTTCAGGTTAAGTGGGAGGGTTAGGATAAGGGTTAGGATTAGGGTTAGAATTATAATGTTAGACATTAGGTTTAGGGTGTTAGGTTTAGGTTCATGGTTAGGCTAGTCTTAAGTTTAAGGTTAATGTTAGGGTTAGGATTAGATTAGGGTTACTCTTCGTGTTAGAGTTAGGGTTAGGGATAAGTTTCGGGATAGCATTAGGTTTAGGGTTGGGGACACGGTTAAGGGTTAGGGTGTGTGTTAGTGTTAGTTTTACCGTTAAGGAGAGGGTTTAGGTTAATTGTTATGGTTAGGGTTAGAGTTAGAGTTAGGGTTAGGGTTAGGGTGAAGTTTCAGTTAATAGTGAGGGTTAGGGTTAAGGTTAGAGTTAGGGTTAAGGTTAGTGTCAGGGTTAGGTTTAGGGTTAGGGTTACGGTAGGGGTAAGGTTACTGTGAAGGCTAGGTTTACGGTAAAGGGTAGTGCTGGGTTAGGGTTAGGGTTACGTTTAGAGTTATTGTTAGGCTTAAGTTTAGGGTTAGGGTAGAGTTAATGTTAGGGTTAATTTTAGGGTTAGGGTAAGGGTTAGGTTTAGTTCAGGGTTAGGGCTAGGATTAGGGATAGGGTTAGGATTGGGGGATGGGTTAGGGATTCTTGTGAGGGTTGGTGTCAGGTTTACAGTTAAGCTGATGTTTTAGGGTGTTACAGTTAGGGTTAGGGTTAGAGTTAGGGTTAGGATTAGGTTTATGCTTAGGATTAGGGTTAGGGTTAGGGTCAGGGTTAGGTGGAGATCTAGTGTCATGTTTAGGTTGTTTTTTTAGTTTTAGGGTTAGGCTTAGTGTGAAGTTTATTTTAATTATGAGGTTTAGGGTTAGGGGTTAGGGTTAGGTTATGTTTAGTTTTAGGTTTGGGGTTAGTGTTAGCGTTAGGGTTAGTTTTAGTTTTGGTTAGGGTTTGAATGAATTTAAGGTAGGTTTAGCGTTATGGTTAGGGTGAAATTTTGGTTAAGGGTGAGGGTTTGTTTTAGGTTTAGGGTTAGGGTTAGAGTTCGGGTGAGTGTTTATGTTTTAGGTTTAAGGTTAAGTTTAGGTTTAGGCTAATGATTAGGTTTAGAGTTAGGGTTAGGGGTTATTGTTTCGGTAAGGTTTAGGGTAGGGTTCTGTTTAGGGTTAAGAATAGTGTTAGGGTAAGAGTTAGAGTTCCATTTACAGTTGAGTGTTTTGGGTGTTACTGTTAGGGTTAGGGCTAGGGTTACAGTTAGAGTTAGGGTTAGAGGTTAGGGTTAGGTGTAAGTTTATGGTAGCCTTAATGTTAGGTTAAGGTTAGGTTAGGGTTAGGGTCAGGGTTAGGATTAGGTTTAGGGTGAGGGTTAGGGTCAGAGATATTGTAAGGGTTAGGTTTAGGGTTACAAGTGGGCCATGGTTAAGGTTAGGGTTAGGTTTAGGGTTAAAGTTAGGGTTAGCTTTAGGTTAGGGATAGGATGAAGTTTAAGATAGGGTGAGGGTTAGGGTTATGGCTAAGGTTTGGGTTAGTTTTCAGGTTAGTGTTAAGGTTATGTTTAGGGTTAGGGTTAAGTTTATGGGTTGTGTTTAGTTTTAGGGTTAGGGTTAGATTTTAGGTTAGGGTTAAGTTTAGTGTAAACAGCTAAGGTTACGGTTTGTGTTAGGCATTGTGGTTGGGGTGAGGTTTAGGTTTAGGGTTAGGGTTGTGTATGCTTAGGATTATGGTTATGGTAAGGTGTTAGGGGTTAGAAGTGTAGTTTAGGGTTAGGGGTGGGTGAGGGTTCTGGTAAAGCATTGTGGTTCTGACCATGGTTAGGTTTGGTTTAGGGTTACGGTTAGGTTTATGATTAGGTTTCAGGTTAGTGTTCGAGTTAGAGTTAAGGTTTGGGTTAGGCTTTGGTGTTAGGGGTTAGGGTTTGGGTTATGGTTAGGTGTAGGGCAATATTTAGGTTTAGGTGCCAGTTTAGTGTTAGAGTCAGTGTTCAATTTAGGGTCAAGGTTAGATTTAGGGTTAGGGTTAGGTTTAGGTCTAGGGTTAGGATTAGGTTTAGGGTTAGGTTCAGGGCTATTGTAAGGGTTAGGTTTAGGGTTACATTTGGACTAGCATTATGGTTAGAGTTATGTTCAAGGATAGGGTTTGGGTTAGGTTTAGGTTTAGGGTTAGGGTTTGGATGAAGTTTAGGATAGGGTGAGGGTTATTTTTATGGTTTGGGCTAAAGTTTGGTTTTGTGTTCAGCTTAGTGTTAAGGTTAGGTTTAGGGTTCGGTTTTGGGTTAGGGGTTATGTTTAGGGTTTGGGTTACGCTTTGGTTTAGGGTTAGTGTGAAGTTTAGGTTAAGGGTGAGGGTTAGGATAAAGGTTAGGATTAGGTTTATGGTAAGGTGTTAGTGGTTAGAGGTGTAGTTTAGGGTTAGGGTTTGGGTGAGGGTTCCGGTTAGGAATTGTGGTTCTGGTCATGATTGGGTTTGGTTTAGGTTTATGATTCGGTTTCGGGTTAGTGTTAGAGTTAGGGTGAGAGTTAGGGTTAAGGTTTGGATTAGGCTTTGGTGTTAGGGGTTAGGGTTTGTGTTAGAGTTAGGGTTATCGTTAGGGCTCAGGGGTTTCAGGTTAGTTTTAGGGTTAAGGTTAGGGATTGCATTAGGGTTAGGTTTGGGGGATACGGTTAGGGGTTAGGGTGAGGGTTACGGTTAGTTTTACAGTTAAAGTGTGGGTTTAGGATAAGTGTTATGATTAGGGTTAGAGTTGGAGTTATTTTTAGGTTTAGGGTTAGGTGTAGGGGAAGATTTAGGTTTAGGTCCAGGTTTAGGGTTAGAGTTAGTGTTCTCTCTAGGGTCAAGGGTGCAGTTAGGGTTAGGTTAGGATTAGGCCTAGGGCTAGGATTAGGTTTAGGGTTAATTTCAGGGCTATTGTAAGGGTTAGGTTTAGGGTTACAGATGGACTAGCGCTATGGTTAGAGGTAGGTTTAAGGTTAGGGTTTGGGTTAGGTTTAGGTTTAAGGTAGTGTTAGAGTTTGGATGAAGTTTAGGATAGGGCGAGGGTTATTTTTATGGTTAGGGCTAGAGTTTGGGTTTGTGTTCCGGTTAGCTTTAAGGCTAGGGTTCAGGTTAGGGTTAGGGGTTATGTTTAGGGTTAGGGTTATGTTTTGGTTTAGGGTTAGTGTGAAGTTTAGGTTAAGGGTGAGGGTTAGGATAAGAGTTAGCATTAGGGTTAGGATTATAGTTAGTGTTAGAGGTTAGATTTAGGATGCTAACGTTAGGTTTATGGTTAGGGTTGGGTTCATGTTAGAGTTAGGGTTAGATTAGGTTTAATGCTCGTGTTTGGGTTAGGGATAGGGTTACGGATAGCATTAGGTTTAGGTTTGGGGATACGGTTAGGGGTTAGGGTGAGGGTTGTGGTTAGGGTGTGGGTTAGGGTTAGGTTTACAGTTAAGGTGAGGGTTTAGGGTAAGTGTTATAGTTAGGGTTCGAGTTAGGGTTTGGGTTAGGTTTAGGGTGAAGTTTCAGTTAATAGTCAGGGTCAGGGTAAGGGTTAGGGCTAAGATTACAGTTAGGGTTAAGTTTAGTGTTAGCGTTAGGGTTACGGTAGGGGTAAGGTTAGGGTTAAGGCTAGGTTTACGGTAAAGGGTAGGGCTAGGTTAGGGTTAGGTTTAGAGTTAGAGCTAGTACTAGGGTTTAGGGTAAGAGGTAGGGTCAGGTTTAGAGTTTTTGTTAGTTTTAGGGTGGAGTTAAGGTTAAGCTTAGCGTTAGGGTAAGTGTTAGGTTTAGGTCAGGGTTAAGGTTAGGATTAGGGTTAGGGTTAGGGAAAGGGTTAGGTGTTCGTGGGAGGGTTAGTGTTAGGTTTACACTTAAGCTGATGTTTTACAGTGTTACGGTTAGGTCAGGGTTGTAGTTAGGGTTAGGATGAGGTTTAGGTTTAGGGCTATATTTAGGGGATAGTTTAGGGTTAGGTTTAGTTTTAGGGTTAAGGTTAGGCTTAGGTTTATCTTGAAATTTATGTTAAGGATGAGGGTTAGGGTTAGCGTTAGGGTTAGGTGTTTGGGTTAAGGTTAGGGTTAGGTTTAGTGTTAGTTTAGCTTAGGGTTAGGGTTTGAATGAAGTTAGGGTAGGTTTAGGGTTATGGTTAGGTTGAAATTTTGGTTAAGTGTGAGGGTTTGGTTTCGGGTTAGGGTTAGAGTTAGGATTAGTGGTTAAGGTTAGGTTTAGGGTTAAGGTTAGGTTTAGGCTAAGCATTAGGGTTAGAGTTAGGGTTAGTGGTTAGTGTTTCAGTTAGGTTTAGGATAGGGTTATAATTAGGGTTAAGTTTAGGGTTACGGTAAGAGTTAGATTTACGTTTACAGTTAAGGTGAGGGTTTTGCGTAACTGTTACGGTTAGGGTAGGGCTAGGTTTAGGGTTAGAGTTGGGTTAGGGGTTAGGTTTAGGTTAAGTTTATGGTAGGCTTAAAGTTAGGGTTAAGGTTAGGTTAGGGTTACGTCAGGGTTAGGATTAGAATTAGGTTTCGGGCGAGGGTTAGTGTCAGAGTTATTATAAGGGTTAGGTTGAGGGTTACAGATGGGCCAAGGTTAAGGTTAGGGTTAGGTTTAGGGGTAGGATTAGGGTTAAAGTTAGGGTTAGCTTTAGGTTAGGGATAGGGTGAAGTAAAGTAGGGTGAGGGTTAGGGTTATGACTAAGGTTTGGGTTCGTTTTCAGGTTAGTGTTAAGTTTATGTTTAGGGTTAGGGTTAAGTTTATGGGTTGTGTTTAGTTTTAGGGTTAGGGTTAGATTTTAGGTTAGGGTTAAGTTAAGTGTAACAGTTAGGGTTACGATTTGTGTTAGGCATTGTGGTTGGGGTGAGTGTTAGGTTTATGGTTAGGGTTGGGTAGAGTTAGGATTATGGTTATGGTAAGGTGTTAGGGTTTAGAGGTGTAGTTTAGGGTTAGGGTTTGGGTGAGGGTTTCGGTTAGGCATTGTGGTTCTGGTCATGGTTAAGTTTGGTTCAGTGTTAGGGTTAGGTTTATGATTAGGTTTCGGGTTAGTGTTAGAGTTAGGGTGAGGGATAGTGTTAAGGTTTAGCTTAGGTTTTGGTGTTATAGGTTAGGGTTTGCGTTAGGGTTAGTGTTCTCTTTATGGCTTAGGGGTTTCAGGTTAGTGTTGTGGTTAGGGCTAGGGTTAGCATTAGGGTTAGGGTTGTGGGCTACGGTTAGGGGTTAGAGTGAAGGCTACGGTTAGTTTTACAGTTAAGGTGAGGGTTTAGGGTAAGTGTTATGATTAGGGTTAGAGTTCGAGTTAGGGTTAGGTTTAGGGTTAGGGTTAGGTGTAGGGTAATATTTAGGTTTACGTCCAAGTTTAGGGTTCGAGTTAGTGCTGTATTTAGGGTCAGAGCTAGTGTTCTATTTAGGGTCAAGTTTAGAGTTAGGGTTAGGTTTAGGATTAGGATTATGTTTAGGGTTAGGGTTAGGTTCAGGCCTATCGTAAGGGTTAGGTTTAGGGTTTCAGATGGACTAGTGTTATGGTTAGAGTTAGGTTTAAGGTAAGGGTTTTGCTTAGGTTTAGGTTAGGGCTAAGGTTAGGGTTAGGGTTTGGATGATGTTTAGGCTAGGGTGAGGGTTATTTTTATGGTTAGGGCTGGAGTTTGGGTTTGTGCTCACGTCACTTTTAAGGTCAGGTTTAGGGTTTGGATTAGGGTTAGGGGTTATGTTTAGGGTTAGATTTACGAACAGGGTTAGTATTAGTGTGAAGTTCAGGTTAAGTGGGAGGGTTAGGATAAGGGTTAGGATTAGGGTTAGAATTATAATGTTAGACATTAGGTTTAGGGTGTTAGGTTTAGGTTCATGGTTAGGCTAGTCTTAAGTTTAAGGTTAATGTTAGGGTTAGGATTAGATTAGGGTTACTCTTCGTGTTAGAGTTAGGGTTAGGGATAAGTTTCGGGATAGCATTAGGTTTAGGGTTGGGGACACGGTTAAGGGTTAGGGTGTGTGTTAGTGTTAGTTTTACCGTTAAGGAGAGGGTTTAGGTTAATTGTTATGGTTAGGGTTAGAGTTAGAGTTAGGGTTAGGGTTAGGGTGAAGTTTCAGTTAATAGTGAGGGTTAGGGTTAAGGTTAGAGTTAGGGTTAAGGTTAGTGTCAGGGTTAGGTTTAGGGTTAGGGTTACGGTAGGGGTAAGGTTACTGTGAAGGCTAGGTTTACAGTAAAGGGTAGTGCTGGGTTAGGGTTAGGGTTACGTTTAGAGTTATTGTTAGGCTTAAGTTTAGGGTTAGGGTAGAGTTAATGTTAGGGTTAATTTTAGGGTTAGGGTAAGGGTTAGGTTTAGTTCAGGGTTAGGGCTAGGATTAGGGATAGGGTTAGGATTGGGGGATGGGTTAGGGATTCTTGTGAGGGTTGGTGTCAGGTTTACAGTTAAGCTGATGTTTTAGGGTGTTACAGTTAGGGTTAGGGTTAGAGTTAGGGTTAGGATTAGGTTTATGCTTAGGATTAGGGTTAGGGTTAGGGTCAGGGTTAGGTGGAGATCTAGTGTCATGTTTAGGTTGTTTTTTTAGTTTTAGGGTTAGGCTTAGTGTGAAGTTTATTTTAATTATGAGGTTTAGGGTTAGGGGTTAGGGTTAGGTTATGTTTAGTTTTAGGTTTGGGGTTAGTGTTAGCGTTAGGGTTAGTTTTAGTTTTGGTTAGGGTTTGAATGAATTTAAGGTAGGTTTAGCGTTATGGTTAGGGTGAAATTTTGGTTAAGGGTGAGGGTTTGTTTTAGGTTTAGGGTTAGGGTTAGAGTTCGGGTGAGTGTTTATGTTTTAGGTTTAAGGTTAAGTTTAGGTTTAGGCTAATGATTAGGTTTAGAGTTAGGGTTAGGGGTTATTGTTTCGGTAAGGTTTAGGGTAGGGTTCTGTTTAGGGTTAAGAATAGTGTTAGGGTAAGAGTTAGAGTTCCATTTACAGTTGAGTGTTTTGGGTGTTACTGTTAGGGTTAGGGCTAGGGTTACAGTTAGAGTTAGGGTTAGAGGTTAGGGTTAGGTGTAAGTTTATGGTAGCCTTAATGTTAGGTTAAGGTTAGGTTAGGGTTAGGGTCAGGGTTAGGATTAGGTTTAGGGTGAGGGTTAGGGTCAGAGATATTGTAAGGGTTAGGTTTAGGGTTACAAGTGGGCCATGGTTAAGGTTAGGGTTAGGTTTAGGGTTAAAGTTAGGGTTAGCTTTAGGTTAGGGATAGGATGAAGTTTAAGATAGGGTGAGGGTTAGGGTTATGGCTAAGGTTTGGGTTAGTTTTCAGGTTAGTGTTAAGGTTATGTTTAGGGTTAGGGTTAAGTTTATGGGTTGTGTTTAGTTTTAGGGTTAGGGTTAGATTTTAGGTTAGGGTTAAGTTTAGTGTAAACAGCTAAGGTTACGGTTTGTGTTAGGCATTGTGGTTGGGGTGAGGTTTAGGTTTAGGGTTAGGGTTGTGTATGCTTAGGATTATGGTTATGGTAAGGTGTTAGGGGTTAGAAGTGTAGTTTAGGGTTAGGGGTGGGTGAGGGTTCTGGTAAAGCATTGTGGTTCTGACCATGGTTAGGTTTGGTTTAGGGTTACGGTTAGGTTTATGATTAGGTTTCAGGTTAGTGTTCGAGTTAGAGTTAAGGTTTGGGTTAGGCTTTGGTGTTAGGGGTTAGGGTTTGGGTTATGGTTAGGTGTAGGGCAATATTTAGGTTTAGGTGCCGGTTTAGTGTTAGAGTCAGTGTTCAATTTAGGGTCAAGGTTAGATTTAGGGTTAGGGTTAGGTTTAGGTCTAGGGTTAGGATTAGGTTTAGGGTTAGGTTCAGGGCTATTGTAAGGGTTAGGTTTAGGGTTACATTTGGACTAGCATTATGGTTAGAGTTATGTTCAAGGATAGGGTTTGGGTTAGGTTTAGGTTTAGGGTTAGGGTTTGGATGAAGTTTAGGATAGGGTGAGGGTTATTTTTATGGTTTGGGCTAAAGTTTGGTTTTGTGTTCAGCTTAGTGTTAAGGTTAGGTTTAGGGTTCGGTTTTGGGTTAGGGGTTATGTTTAGGGTTTGGGTTACGCTTTGGTTTAGGGTTAGTGTGAAGTTTAGGTTAAGGGTGAGGGTTAGGATAAAGGTTAGGATTAGGTTTATGGTAAGGTGTTAGTGGTTAGAGGTGTAGTTTAGGGTTAGGGTTTGGGTGAGGGTTCCGGTTAGGAATTGTGGTTCTGGTCATGATTGGGTTTGGTTTAGGTTTATGATTCGGTTTCGGGTTAGTGTTAGAGTTAGGGTGAGAGTTAGGGTTAAGGTTTGGATTAGGCTTTGGTGTTAGGGGTTAGGGTTTGTGTTAGAGTTAGGGTTATCGTTAGGGCTCAGGGGTTTCAGGTTAGTTTTAGGGTTAAGGTTAGGGATAGCATTAGGGTTAGGTTTGGGGGATACGGTTAGGGGTTAGGGTGAGGGTTACGGTTAGTTTTACAGTTAAAGTGTGGGTTTAGGATAAGTGTTATGATTAGGGTTAGAGTTGGAGTTATTTTTAGGTTTAGGGTTAGGTGTAGGGGAAGATTTAGGTTTAGGTCCAGGTTTAGGGTTAGAGTTAGTGTTCTCTCTAGGGTCAAGGGTGCAGTTAGGGTTAGGTTAGGATTAGGCCTAGGGCTAGGATTAGGTTTAGGGTTAATTTCAGGGCTATTGTAAGGGTTAGGTTTAGGGTTACAGATGGACTAGCGCTATGGTTAGAGGTAGGTTTAAGGTTAGGGTTTGGGTTAGGTTTAGGTTTAAGGTAGTGTTAGAGTTTGGATGAAGTTTAGGATAGGGCGAGGGTTATTTTTATGGTTAGGGCTAGAGTTTGGGTTTGTGTTCCGGTTAGCTTTAAGGCTAGGGTTCAGGTTAGGGTTAGGGGTTATGTTTAGGGTTAGGGTTATGTTTTGGTTTAGGGTTAGTGTGAAGTTTAGGTTAAGGGTGAGGGTTAGGATAAGAGTTAGCATTAGGGTTAGGATTATAGTTAGTGTTAGAGGTTAGATTTAGGATGCTAACGTTAGGTTTATGGTTAGGGTTGGGTTCATGTTAGAGTTAGGGTTAGATTAGGTTTAATGCTCGTGTTTGGGTTAGGGATAGGGTTACGGATAGCATTAGGTTTAGGTTTGGGGATACGGTTAGGGGTTAGGGTGAGGGTTGTGGTTAGGGTGTGGGTTAGGGTTAGGTTTACAGTTAAGGTGAGGGTTTAGGGTAAGTGTTATAGTTAGGGTTCGAGTTAGGGTTTGGGTTAGGTTTAGGGTGAAGTTTCAGTTAATAGTCAGGGTCAGGGTAAGGGTTAGGGCTAAGATTACAGTTAGGGTTAAGTTTAGTGTTAGCGTTAGGGTTACGGTAGGGGTAAGGTTAGGGTTAAGGCTAGGTTTACGGTAAAGGGTAGGGCTAGGTTAGGGTTAGGATTAGAGTTAGAGCTAGTACTAGGGTTTAGGGTAAGAGGTAGGGTCAGGTTTAGAGTTTTTGTTAGTTTTAGGGTGGAGTTAAGGTTAAGCTTAGCGTTAGGGTAAGTGTTAGGTTTAGGTCAGGGTTAAGGTTAGGATTAGGGTTAGGGTTAGGGAAAGGGTTAGGTGTTCGTGGGAGGGTTAGTGTTAGGTTTACACTTAAGCTGATGTTTTACAGTGTTACGGTTAGGTCAGGGTTGTAGTTAGGGTTAGGATGAGGTTTAGGTTTAGGGCTATATTTAGGGGATAGTTTAGGGTTAGGTTTAGTTTTAGGGTTAAGGTTAGGCTTAGGTTTATCTTGAAATTTATGTTAAGGATGAGGGTTAGGGTTAGCGTTAGGGTTAGGTGTTTGGGTTAAGGTTAGGGTTAGGTTTAGTGTTAGTTTAGCTTAGGGTTAGGGTTTGAATGAAGTTAGGGTAGGTTTAGGGTTATGGTTAGGTTGAAATTTTGGTTAAGTGTGAGGGTTTGGTTTCGGGTTAGGGTTAGAGTTAGGATTAGTGGTTAAGGTTAGGTTTAGGGTTAAGGTTAGGTTTAGGCTAAGCATTAGGGTTAGAGTTAGGGTTAGTGGTTAGTGTTTCAGTTAGGTTTAGGATAGGGTTATAATTAGGGTTAAGTTTAGGGTTACGGTAAGAGTTAGATTTACGTTTACAGTTAAGGTGAGGGTTTTGCGTAACTGTTACGGTTAGGGTAGGGCTAGGTTTAGGGTTAGAGTTGGGTTAGGGGTTAGGTTTAGGTTAAGTTTATGGTAGGCTTAAAGTTAGGGTTAAGGTTAGGTTAGGGTTACGTCAGGGTTAGGATTAGAATTAGGTTTCGGGCGAGGGTTAGTGTCAGAGTTATTATAAGGGTTAGGTTGAGGGTTACAGATGGGCCAAGGTTAAGGTTAGGGTTAGGTTTAGGGGTAGGATTAGGGTTAAAGTTAGGGTTAGCTTTAGGTTAGGGATAGGGTGAAGTAAAGTAGGGTGAGGGTTAGGGTTATGACTAAGGTTTGGGTTCGTTTTCAGGTTAGTGTTAAGTTTATGTTTAGGGTTAGGGTTAAGTTTATGGGTTGTGTTTAGTTTTAGGGTTAGGGTTAGATTTTAGGTTAGGGTTAAGTTAAGTGTAACAGTTAGGGTTACGATTTGTGTTAGGCATTGTGGTTGGGGTGAGTGTTAGGTTTATGGTTAGGGTTGGGTAGAGTTAGGATTATGGTTATGGTAAGGTGTTAGGGTTTAGAGGTGTAGTTTAGGGTTAGGGTTTGGGTGAGGGTTTCGGTTAGGCATTGTGGTTCTGGTCATGGTTAAGTTTGGTTCAGTGTTAGGGTTAGGTTTATGATTAGGTTTCGGGTTAGTGTTAGAGTTAGGGTGAGGGATAGTGTTAAGGTTTAGCTTAGGTTTTTGTGTTATAGGTTAGGGTTTGCGTTAGGGTTAGTGTTCTCTTTATGGCTTAGGGGTTTCAGGTTAGTGTTGTGGTTAGGGCTAGGGTTAGCATTAGGGTTAGGGTTGTGGGCTACGGTTAGGGGTTAGAGTGAAGGCTACAGTTAGTTTTACAGTTAAGGTGAGGGTTTAGGGTAAGTGTTATGATTAGGGTTAGAGTTCGAGTTAGGGTTAGGTTTAGGGTTAGGGTTAGGTGTAGGGTAATATTTAGGTTTACGTCCAAGTTTAGGGTTCGAGTTAGTGCTGTATTTAGGGTCAGAGCTAGTGTTCTATTTAGGGTCAAGTTTAGAGTTAGGGTTAGGTTTAGGATTAGGATTATGTTTAGGGTTAGGGTTAGGTTCAGGGCTATCGTAAGGGTTAGGTTTAGGGTTTCAGATGGACTAGTGTTATGGTTAGAGTTAGGTTTAAGGTAAGGGTTTTGCTTAGGTTTAGGTTAGGGCTAAGGTTAGGGTTAGGGTTTGGATGATGTTTAGGCTAGGGTGAGGGTTATTTTTATGGTTAGGGCTGGAGTTTGGGTTTGTGCTCACGTCACTTTTAAGGTCAGGTTTAGGGTTTGGATTAGGGTTAGGGGTTATGTTTAGGGTTAGATTTACGAACAGGGTTAGTATTAGTGTGAAGTTCAGGTTAAGTGGGAGGGTTAGGATAAGGGTTAGGATTAGGGTTAGAATTATAATGTTAGACATTAGGTTTAGGGTGTTAGGTTTAGGTTCATGGTTAGGCTAGTCTTAAGTTTAAGGTTAATGTTAGGGTTAGGATTAGATTAGGGTTACTCTTCGTGTTAGAGTTAGGGTTAGGGATAAGTTTCGGGATAGCATTAGGTTTAGGGTTGGGGACACGGTTAAGGGTTAGGGTGTGTGTTAGTGTTAGTTTTACCGTTAAGGAGAGGGTTTAGGTTAATTGTTATGGTTAGGGTTAGAGTTAGAGTTAGGGTTAGGGTTAGGGTGAAGTTTCAGTTAATAGTGAGGGTTAGGGTTAAGGTTAGAGTTAGGGTTAAGGTTAGTGTCAGGGTTAGGTTTAGGGTTAGGGTTACGGTAGGGGTAAGGTTACTGTGAAGGCTAGGTTTACGGTAAAGGGTAGTGCTGGCTTAGGGTTAGGGTTACGTTTAGAGTTATTGTTAGGCTTAAGTTTAGGGTTAGGGTAGAGTTAATGTTAGGGTTAATTTTAGGGTTAGGGTAAGGGTTAGGTTTAGTTCAGGGTTAGGGCTAGGATTAGGGATAGGGTTAGGATTGGGGGATGGGTTAGGGATTCTTGTGAGGGTTGGTGTCAGGTTTACAGTTAAGCTGATGTTTTAGGGTGTTACAGTTAGGGTTAGGGTTAGAGTTAGGGTTAGGATTAGGTTTATGCTTAGGATTAGGGTTAGGGTTAGGGTCAGGGTTAGGTGGAGATCTAGTGTCATGTTTAGGTTGTTTTTTTAGTTTTAGGGTTAGGCTTAGTGTGAAGTTTATTTTAATTATGAGGTTTAGGGTTAGGGGTTAGGGTTAGGTTATGTTTAGTTTTAGGTTTGGGGTTAGTGTTAGCGTTAGGGTTAGTTTTAGTTTTGGTTAGGGTTTGAATGAATTTAAGGTAGGTTTAGCGTTATGGTTAGGGTGAAATTTTGGTTAAGGGTGAGGGTTTGTTTTAGGTTTAGGTTTAGGGTTAGGGTTAGAGTTCGGGTGAGTGTTTATGTTTTAGGTTTAAGGTTAAGTTTAGGTTTAGGCTAATGATTAGGTTTAGAGTTAGGGTTAGGGGTTATTGTTTCGGTAAGGTTTAGGGTAGGGTTCTGTTTAGGGTTAAGAATAGTGTTAGGGTAAGAGTTAGAGTTCCATTTACAGTTGAGTGTTTTGGGTGTTACTGTTAGGGGTAGGGCTAGGGTTACAGTTAGAGTTAGGGTTAGAGGTTAGGGTTAGGTGTAAGTTTATGGTAGCCTTAATGTTAGGTTAAGGTTAGGTTAGGGTTAGGGTCAGGGTTAGGATTAGGTTTAGGGTGAGGGTTAGGGTCAGAGATATTGTAAGGGTTAGGTTTAGGGTTACAAGTGGGCCATGGTTAAGGTTAGGGTTAGGTTTAGGGTTAAAGTTAGGGTTAGCTTTAGGTTAGGGATAGGATGAAGTTTAAGATAGGGTGAGGGTTAGGGTTATGGCTAAGGTTTGGGTTAGTTTTCAGGTTAGTGTTAAGGTTATGTTTAGGGTTAGGGTTAAGTTTATGGGTTGTGTTTAGTTTTAGGGTTAGGGTTAGATTTTAGGTTAGGGTTAAGTTTAGTGTAAACAGCTAAGGTTACGGTTTGTGTTAGGCATTGTGGTTGGGGTGAGGTTTAGGTTTAGGGTTAGGGTTGTGTATGCTTAGGATTATGGTTATGGTAAGGTGTTAGGGGTTAGAAGTGTAGTTTAGGGTTAGGGGTGGGTGAGGGTTCTGGTAAAGCATTGTGGTTCTGACCATGGTTAGGTTTGGTTTAGGGTTACGGTTAGGTTTATGATTAGGTTTCAGGTTAGTGTTCGAGTTAGAGTTAAGGTTTGGGTTAGGCTTTGGTGTTAGGGGTTAGGGTTTGGGTTATGGTTAGGTGTAGGGCAATATTTAGGTTTAGGTGCCGGTTTAGTGTTAGAGTCAGTGTTCAATTTAGGGTCAAGGTTAGATTTAGGGTTAGGGTTAGGTTTAGGTCTAGGGTTAGGATTAGGTTTAGGGTTAGGTTCAGGGCTATTGTAAGGGTTAGGTTTAGGGTTACATTTGGACTAGCATTATGGTTAGAGTTATGTTCAAGGATAGGGTTTGGGTTAGGTTTAGGTTTAGGGTTAGGGTTTGGATGAAGTTTAGGATAGGGTGAGGGTTATTTTTATGGTTTGGGCTAAAGTTTGGTTTTGTGTTCAGCTTAGTGTTAAGGTTAGGTTTAGGGTTCGGTTTTGGGTTAGGGGTTATGTTTAGGGTTTGGGTTACGCTTTGGTTTAGGGTTAGTGTGAAGTTTAGGTTAAGGGTGAGGGTTAGGATAAAGGTTAGGATTAGGTTTATGGTAAGGTGTTAGTGGTTAGAGGTGTAGTTTAGGGTTAGGGTTTGGGTGAGGGTTCCGGTTAGGAATTGTGGTTCTGGTCATGATTGGGTTTGGTTTAGGTTTATGATTCGGTTTCGGGTTAGTGTTAGAGTTAGGGTGAGAGTTAGGGTTAAGGTTTGGATTAGGCTTTGGTGTTAGGGGTTAGGGTTTGTGTTAGAGTTAGGGTTATCGTTAGGGCTCAGGGGTTTCAGGTTAGTTTTAGGGTTAAGGTTAGGGATTGCATTAGGGTTAGGTTTGGGGGATACGGTTAGGGGTTAGGGTGAGGGTTACGGTTAGTTTTACAGTTAAAGTGTGGGTTTAGGATAAGTGTTATGATTAGGGTTAGAGTTGGAGTTATTTTTAGGTTTAGGGTTAGGTGTAGGGGAAGATTTAGGTTTAGGTCCAGGTTTAGGGTTAGAGTTAGTGTTCTCTCTAGGGTCAAGGGTGCAGTTAGGGTTAGGTTAGGATTAGGCCTAGGGCTAGGATTAGGTTTAGGGTTAATTTCAGGGCTATTGTAAGGGTTAGGTTTAGGGTTACAGATGGACTAGCGCTATGGTTAGAGGTAGGTTTAAGGTTAGGGTTTGGGTTAGGTTTAGGTTTAAGGTAGTGTTAGAGTTTGGATGAAGTTTAGGATAGGGCGAGGGTTATTTTTATGGTTAGGGCTAGAGTTTGGGTTTGTGTTCCGGTTAGCTTTAAGGCTAGGGTTCAGGTTAGGGTTAGGGGTTATGTTTAGGGTTAGGGTTATGTTTTGGTTTAGGGTTAGTGTGAAGTTTAGGTTAAGGGTGAGGGTTAGGATAAGAGTTAGCATTAGGGTTAGGATTATAGTTAGTGTTAGAGGTTAGATTTAGGATGCTAACGTTAGGTTTATGGTTAGGGTTGGGTTCATGTTAGAGTTAGGGTTAGATTAGGTTTAATGCTCGTGTTTGGGTTAGGGATAGGGTTACGGATAGCATTAGGTTTAGGTTTGGGGATACGGTTAGGGGTTAGGGTGAGGGTTGTGGTTAGGGTGTGGGTTAGGGTTAGGTTTACAGTTAAGGTGAGGGTTTAGGGTAAGTGTTATAGTTAGGGTTCGAGTTAGGGTTTGGGTTAGGTTTAGGGTGAAGTTTCAGTTAATAGTCAGGGTCAGGGTAAGGGTTAGGGCTAAGATTACAGTTAGGGTTAAGTTTAGTGTTAGCGTTAGGGTTACGGTAGGGGTAAGGTTAGGGTTAAGGCTAGGTTTACGGTAAAGGGTAGGGCTAGGTTAGGGTTAGGTTTAGAGTTAGAGCTAGTACTAGGGTTTAGGGTAAGAGGTAGGGTCAGGTTTAGAGTTTTTGTTAGTTTTAGGGTGGAGTTAAGGTTAAGCTTAGCGTTAGGGTAAGTGTTAGGTTTAGGTCAGGGTTAAGGTTAGGATTAGGGTTAGGGTTAGGGAAAGGGTTAGGTGTTCGTGGGAGGGTTAGTGTTAGGTTTACACTTAAGCTGATGTTTTACAGTGTTACGGTTAGGTCAGGGTTGTAGTTAGGGTTAGGATGAGGTTTAGGTTTAGGGCTATATTTAGGGGATAGTTTAGGGTTAGGTTTAGTTTTAGGGTTAAGGTTAGGCTTAGGTTTATCTTGAAATTTATGTTAAGGATGAGGGTTAGGGTTAGCGTTAGGGTTAGGTGTTTGGGTTAAGGTTAGGGTTAGGTTTAGGGTTTGGGTTAGGGTTCGGTGTTTCGGTTAATGTTAGGGTCAGGTTTAGGGTAAGGGTTAGGGTTCGGTATAGGATCAGGCTTAGGGTTAGGGTTAGAATTAGGGTTAGTGGTTAGGGTTAGGCTTAGGGTTAAGGTTAGGTTTAGGCTAAACATCAGGATTTGATTTCGAGTTAGGTGTTAGTGTTTCGGTTAGGTTTAGGGTAGGTTTATATTTAAGGTTAGGTTAAGAGTTAGATTTATGTTTACAGTTAAGGTGAGGGTTTTGAGTAAGTGTTACATTTAGGGTTAGGGTTAGGTGTAGGGCTAGGGCTAGGGTTAGGTTTAGATTTCGGGTTACCGGTTAGGGTTAGGTTTCAGTTTATGGTAGGGTAAAGTTAGGGTTAAGGTTTGGTTAGGGTTAGGGTCAGGGTTAGGATTAGGATTAGGTTTAGGGTGAGGGTTAGGGTCAGAGTTATTGTAAGGGTTAGGTTTGGGGTTACAGGTGGGTCAAGGTTAAGGTTACGGTCAGGGTTAAAAGTTAGGGTGTGCTTTAGATTAGGGATAGGGTGAAGTTTAAGATAGGGTGAGGGTTAGGGTTATGGCTAAGGTTTGCTTGAGTTTTCAGGTGAGTGTTAAGGTTATGTTTAGGGTTAGGAATAAGTTTATGGGTTCTGTTTACTTTTAGGGTTAGGGGTAGATTTTAGGTTAGGGTTAAGTTCAGTGTTACGGTTAGGGTTAGGTTTACGGTTTGTGTTAGGCATTGTGGTTGGTGTGAGGATTAGGTTTAGGATTAGGGTTGGGTAGGGTTAGGATTCTGGTTATGGTAAGGTGTTAGGGATTAGAGGAGTAGTTTTGGGTTAGGGCTTGGGTGAGGGTTCCAGTTAGGCATTGTGGTTCTGGTCATGGTTAGGTTTGGTTTAGGGTTAGGGTTAGTTTTATGATTAGGTTTAGGGTTAGTGTTAGAGTTAGGGTTAGGCTTTGGTGCTAGGGGTTAGGTTTTGGGTTAGGGTTATCGTTAGGGCTTAGGTTTTCAGGTGAGTGTTTGGGTTAGGGTTAGGGATAGCATTAGGGTTAGCTTTTGGGGGTACGGTTAGGGGTTAGGTGAGGGTTACAGTTAGTATTGCAGTTAAGGTTAGGTTTTAGGGCAAGTGTTAGGATTAGGGTTAGAGTTAGAGTTAGGGTTAGGTGCAGGGTTAGGTGCAGGGTAAGTTTTAGATTCAAGTCCTGGTTTAGGGTTAGAGTTAGTGTTCTATTTAGGGTCAAGTTTAGAGTTCGGCTTAGGTTTAGGATTAGGTCTATTGTTGGGCTTAGGATTAGGGTTAGGTTCAGAGCTATTGTAAGGCTTAGGTTTAGGGTTACAGATGGACTAGCTTTACGGTTAGAGTTAGGTTTAAGGTCAGGGTTTGGGCTAGGTTTACGTTTACGGTTATGGTTAGGGTTAGGATTTGGTTGAAGCTTAGCATAGGCTGAGGGTTACTTTTAGGGTTAGGGCTAGAGTTTGGGTTTGTGTTCAGGTTAGTGTAATGGTTAGATTTAGGGTCCAGTTTAGGGTTAGGGGTTAGGTTTAGTGTTAGGGTTAGTTTTAGGTTTAGGGTTAGTGTGAAGTTTAGGTTAAGGGTGAGAGCTAGGGTTAGGGTTAGGATTAGGGTTAGTGTTAGACGTTAGGTTTAGGGTGCTAGTTTTAGGTTTATGGTTAGGGTAGGTTTAAGTTTAGGGTGAATGTTAGGGTTAGTGTTCGATTAGGGTTACTGTTCGTGTTAGGGTTACAGTTAGGGTTAGGGATAGCATTAGGTTTAGTGTTAGGAATATAGTTAGGCGTTAGGGTGAGGGTTGGGGATATGGTGAGGGTTAGGTTTAGGTTTACAGTTAAGGTGAGGGTTTAGGGTAATTGTTATGGTTAGGGTTAGAGTTAGGGTCATGGTGAAGTTTCAGGTAATAGTGGGGTTCAGGGTTAATGTTAGATTTAGGGTTAAGGTTAGTGTTAGGGTTAGGTTTAGATTAGGGTTAAGGTAGCGGTCAGGTTAGGGTTAAGACTAGGTTTACGGTAAAGTGTAAGGCTAGGTTAGGGTTAGGTTTAGAGTTAGTGCTAGGGCTTAGGGTTAGGGTTAAGGTCAGGTTTAGAGTTATTGTTAGGTTTACGGTTAAGGTTAGGGTAGAGTTAAGGTTAAGGTTAAGTTTAAGGTTAGGGTAAGAGTTAGGTTTACGTCAGGTTTAGGGTTAGGATGAGGGATAGGGTTAGGGAAAGGGTTAGGGTTTCGTGTGAGGATTAGTGTTATGTTTACATGAAGCTGATGTTTTTGGGTGCTACAGTAAGGTTCAGGGTTAGAGTTAGGTTAGTTTAGAGTTAGGGCTAGAGTATGGTGATAGTGCTTTAGGCTTAGGTTTAGGGTGAAATTTAGGTTAAGGATGAGGGTTAGGGTTGGGGTAGGTGTTTGGATTAATGTTAGGGTCAGGTTCAGGGTTTGGGTTTAGAGTTCAGGTTAGATTCAGGGTTAGGGTTAGATTTAGGTTTAGGGTTAGTGTTAGGTTTAGTGTTAGTTTAGCTTAGGGTTAGGGTTTGAATGAAGTTAGGGTAGGTTTAGGGTTATGGTTAGGTTGAAATTTTGGTTAAGTGTGAGGGTTTGGTTTCAGGTTAGGGTTAGAGTTAGGATTAGTGGTTAAGGTTAGGTTTAGGGTTAAGGTTAGGTTTAGGCTAAGCATTAGGGTTAGAGTTAGGGTTAGTGGTTAGTGTTTCAGTTAGGTTTAGGATAGGGTTATAATTAGGGTTAAGTTTAGGGTTACGGTAAGAGTTAGATTTACGTTTACAGTTAAGGTGAGGGTTTTGCGTAACTGTTACGGTTAGGGTAGGGCTAGGTTTAGGGTTAGAGTTGGGTTAGGGGTTAGGTTTAGGTTAAGTTTATGGTAGGCTTAAAGTTAGGGTTAAGGTTAGGTTAGGGTTACGTCAGGGTTAGGATTAGAATTAGGTTTCGGGCGAGGGTTAGTGTCAGAGTTATTATAAGGGTTAGGTTGAGGGTTACAGATGGGCCAAGGTTAAGGTTAGGGTTAGGTTTAGGGGTAGGATTAGGGTTAAAGTTAGGGTTAGCTTTAGGTTAGGGATAGGGTGAAGTAAAGTAGGGTGAGGGTTAGGGTTATGGCTAAGGTTTGGGTTCGTTTTCAGGTTAGTGTTAAGTTTATGTTTAGGGTTAGGGTTAAGTTTATGGGTTGTGTTTAGTTTTAGGGTTAGGGTTAGATTTTAGGTTAGGGTTAAGTTAAGTGTAACAGTTAGGGTTACGATTTGTGTTAGGCATTGTGGTTGGGGTGAGTGTTAGGTTTATGGTTAGGGTTGGGTAGAGTTAGGATTATGGTTATGGTAAGGTGTTAGGGTTTAGAGGTGTAGTTTAGGGTTAGGGTTTGGGTGAGGGTTTCGGTTAGGCATTGTGGTTCTGGTCATGGTTAAGTTTGGTTCAGTGTTAGGGTTAGGTTTATGATTAGGTTTCGGGTTAGTATTAGAGTTAGGGTGAGGGATAGTGTTAAGGTTTAGCTTAGGTTTTGGTGTTATAGGTTAGGGTTTGCGTTAGGGTTAGTGTTCTCTTTATGGCTTAGGGGTTTCAGGTTAGTGTTGTGGTTAGGGCTAGGGTTAGCATTAGGGTTAGGGTTGTGGGCTACGGTTAGGGGTTAGAGTGAAGGCTACGGTTAGTTTTACAGTTAAGGTGAGGGTTTAGGGTAAGTGTTATGATTAGGGTTAGAGTTCGAGTTAGGGTTAGGTTTAGGGTTAGGGTTAGGTGTAGGGTAATATTTAGGTTTACGTCCAAGTTTAGGGCTCGAGTTAGTGCTGTATTTAGGGTCAGAGCTAGTGTTCTATTTAGGGTCAAGTTTAGAGTTAGGGTTAGGTTTAGGATTAGGATTATGTTTAGGGTTAGGGTTAGGTTCAGGCCTATCGTAAGGGTTAGGTTTAGGGTTTCAGATGGACTAGTGTTATGGTTAGAGTTAGGTTTAAGGTAAGGGTTTTGCTTAGGTTTAGGTTAGGGCTAAGGTTAGGGTTAGGGTTTGGATGATGTTTAGGCTAGGGTGAGGGTTATATTTATGGTTAGGGCTGGAGTTTGGGTTTGTGCTCACGTCACTTTTAAGGTCAGGTTTAGGGTTTGGATTAGGGTTAGGGGTTATGTTTAGGGTTAGATTTACGAACAGGGTTAGTATTAGTGTGAAGTTCAGGTTAAGTGGGAGGGTTAGGATAAGGGTTAGGATTAGGGTTAGAATTATAATGTTAGACATTAGGTTTAGGGTGTTAGGTTCAGGTTCATGGTTAGGCTAGTCTTAAGTTTAAGGTTAATGTTAGGGTTAGGATTAGATTAGGGTTACTCTTCGTGTTAGAGTTAGGGTTAGGGATAAGTTTCGGGATAGCATTAGGTTTAGGGTTGGGGACACGGTTAAGGGTTAGGGTGTGTGTTAGTGTTAGTTTTACCGTTAAGGAGAGGGTTTAGGTTAATTGTTATGGTTAGGGTTAGAGTTAGAGTTAGGGTTAGGGTTAGGGTGAAGTTTCAGTTAATAGTGAGGGTTAGGGTTAAGGTTAGAGTTAGGGTTAAGGTTAGTGTCAGGGTTAGGTTTAGGGTTAGGGTTACGGTAGGGGTAAGGTTACTGTGAAGGCTAGGTTTACAGTAAAGGGTAGTGCTGGGTTAGGGTTAGGGTTACGTTTAGAGTTATTGTTAGGCTTAAGTTTAGGGTTAGGGTAGAGTTAATGTTAGGGTTAATTTTAGGGTTAGGGTAAGGGTTAGGTTTAGTTCAGGGTTAGGGCTAGGATTAGGGATAGGGTTAGGATTGGGGGATGGGTTAGGGATTCTTGTGAGGGTTGGTGTCAGGTTTACAGTTAAGCTGATGTTTTAGGGTGTTACAGTTAGGGTTAGGGTTAGAGTTAGGGTTAGGATTAGGTTTATGCTTAGGATTAGGGTTAGGGTTAGGGTCAGGGTTAGGTGGAGATCTAGTGTCATGTTTAGGTTGTTTTTTTAGTTTTAGGGTTAGGCTTAGTGTGAAGTTTATTTTAATTATGAGGTTTAGGGTTAGGGGTTAGGGTTAGGTTATGTTTAGTTTTAGGTTTGGGGTTAGTGTTAGCGTTAGGGTTAGTTTTAGTTTTGGTTAGGGTTTGAATGAATTTAAGGTAGGTTTAGCGTTATGGTTAGGGTGAAATTTTGGTTAAGGGTGAGGGTTTGTTTTAGGTTTAGGGTTAGGGTTAGAGTTCGGGTGAGTGTTTATGTTTTAGGTTTAAGGTTAAGTTTAGGTTTAGGCTAATGATTAGGTTTAGAGTTAGGGTTAGGGGTTATTGTTTCGGTAAGGTTTAGGGTAGGGTTCTGTTTAGGGTTAAGAATAGTGTTAGGGTAAGAGTTAGAGTTCCATTTACAGTTGAGTGTTTTGGGTGTTACTGTTAGGGTTAGGGCTAGGGTTACAGTTAGAGTTAGGGTTAGAGGTTAGGGTTAGGTGTAAGTTTATGGTAGCCTTAATGTTAGGTTAAGGTTAGGTTAGGGTTAGGGTCAGGGTTAGGATTAGGTTTAGGGTGAGGGTTAGGGTCAGAGATATTGTAAGGGTTAGGTTTAGGGTTACAAGTGGGCCATGGTTAAGGTTAGGGTTAGGTTTAGGGTTAAAGTTAGGGTTAGCTTTAGGTTAGGGATAGGATGAAGTTTAAGATAGGGTGAGGGTTAGGGTTATGGCTAAGGTTTGGGTTAGTTTTCAGGTTAGTGTTAAGGTTATGTTTAGGGTTAGGGTTAAGTTTATGGGTTGTGTTTAGTTTTAGGGTTAGGGTTAGATTTTAGGTTAGGGTTAAGTTTAGTGTAAACAGCTAAGGTTACGGTTTGTGTTAGGCATTGTGGTTGGGGTGAGGTTTAGGTTTAGGGTTAGGGTTGTGTATGCTTAGGATTATGGTTATGGTAAGGTGTTAGGGGTTAGAAGTGTAGTTTAGGGTTAGGGGTGGGTGAGGGTTCTGGTAAAGCATTGTGGTTCTGACCATGGTTAGGTTTGGTTTAGGGTTACGGTTAGGTTTATGATTAGGTTTCAGGTTAGTGTTCGAGTTAGAGTTAAGGTTTGGGTTAGGCTTTGGTGTTAGGGGTTAGGGTTTGGGTTATGGTTAGGTGTAGGGCAATATTTAGGTTTAGGTGCCGGTTTAGTGTTAGAGTCAGTGTTCAATTTAGGGTCAAGGTTAGATTTAGGGTTAGGGTTAGGTTTAGGTCTAGGGTTAGGATTAGGTTTAGGGTTAGGTTCAGGGCTATTGTAAGGGTTAGGTTTAGGGTTACATTTGGACTAGCATTATGGTTAGAGTTATGTTCAAGGATAGGGTTTGGGTTAGGTTTAGGTTTAGGGTTAGGGTTTGGATGAAGTTTAGGATAGGGTGAGGGTTATTTTTATGGTTTGGGCTAAAGTTTGGTTTTGTGTTCAGCTTAGTGTTAAGGTTAGGTTTAGGGTTCGGTTTTGGGTTAGGGGTTATGTTTAGGGTTTGGGTTACGCTTTGGTTTAGGGTTAGTGTGAAGTTTAGGTTAAGGGTGAGGGTTAGGATAAAGGTTAGGATTAGGTTTATGGTAAGGTGTTAGTGGTTAGAGGTGTAGTTTAGGGTTAGGGTTTGGGTGAGGGTTCCGGTTAGGAATTGTGGTTCTGGTCATGATTGGGTTTGGTTTAGGTTTATGATTCGGTTTCGGGTTAGTGTTAGAGTTAGGGTGAGAGTTAGGGTTAAGGTTTGGATTAGGCTTTGGTGTTAGGGGTTAGGGTTTGTGTTAGAGTTAGGGTTATCGTTAGGGCTCAGGGGTTTCAGGTTAGTTTTAGGGTTAAGGTTAGGGATTGCATTAGGGTTAGGTTTGGGGGATACGGTTAGGGGTTAGGGTGAGGGTTACGGTTAGTTTTACAGTTAAAGTGTGGGTTTAGGATAAGTGTTATGATTAGGGTTAGAGTTGGAGTTATTTTTAGGTTTAGGGTTAGGTGTAGGGGAAGATTTAGGTTTAGGTCCAGGTTTAGGGTTAGAGTTAGTGTTCTCTCTAGGGTCAAGGGTGCAGTTAGGGTTAGGTTAGGATTAGGCCTAGGGCTAGGATTAGGTTTAGGGTTAATTTCAGGGCTATTGTAAGGGTTAGGTTTAGGGTTACAGATGGACTAGCGCTATGGTTAGAGGTAGGTTTAAGGTTAGGGTTTGGGTTAGGTTTAGGTTTAAGGTAGTGTTAGAGTTTGGATGAAGTTTAGGATAGGGCGAGGGTTATTTTTATGGTTAGGGCTAGAGTTTGGGTTTGTGTTCCGGTTAGCTTTAAGGCTAGGGTTCAGGTTAGGGTTAGGGGTTATGTTTAGGGTTAGGGTTATGTTTTGGTTTAGGGTTAGTGTGAAGTTTAGGTTAAGGGTGAGGGTTAGGATAAGAGTTAGCATTAGGGTTAGGATTATAGTTAGTGTTAGAGGTTAGATTTAGGATGCTAACGTTAGGTTTATGGTTAGGGTTGGGTTCATGTTAGAGTTAGGGTTAGATTAGGTTTAATGCTCGTGTTTGGGTTAGGGATAGGGTTACGGATAGCATTAGGTTTAGGTTTGGGGATACGGTTAGGGGTTAGGGTGAGGGTTGTGGTTAGGGTGTGGGTTAGGGTTAGGTTTACAGTTAAGGTGAGGGTTTAGGGTAAGTGTTATAGTTAGGGTTCGAGTTAGGGTTTGGGTTAGGTTTAGGGTGAAGTTTCAGTTAATAGTCAGGGTCAGGGTAAGGGTTAGGGCTAAGATTACAGTTAGGGTTAAGTTTAGTGTTAGCGTTAGGGTTACGGTAGGGGTAAGGTTAGGGTTAAGGCTAGGTTTACGGTAAAGGGTAGGGCTAGGTTAGGGTTAGGTTTAGAGTTAGAGCTAGTACTAGGGTTTAGGGTAAGAGGTAGGGTCAGGTTTAGAGTTTTTGTTAGTTTTAGGGTGGAGTTAAGGTTAAGCTTAGCGTTAGGGTAAGTGTTAGGTTTAGGTCAGGGTTAAGGTTAGGATTAGGGTTAGGGTTAGGGAAAGGGTTAGGTGTTCGTGGGAGGGTTAGTGTTAGGTTTACACTTAAGCTGATGTTTTACAGTGTTACGGTTAGGTCAGGGTTGTAGTTAGGGTTAGGATGAGGTTTAGGTTTAGGGCTATATTTAGGGGATAGTTTAGGGTTAGGTTTAGTTTTAGGGTTAAGGTTAGGCTTAGGTTTATCTTGAAATTTATGTTAAGGATGAGGGTTAGGGTTAGCGTTAGGGTTAGGTGTTTGGGTTAAGGTTAGGGTTAGGTTTAGGGTTTGGGTTAGGGTTCGGTGTTTCGGTTAATGTTAGGGTCAGGTTTAGGGTAAGGGTTAGGGTTCGGTATAGGATCAGGCTTAGGGTTAGGGTTAGAATTAGGGTTAGTGGTTAGGGTTAGGCTTAGGGTTAAGGTTAGGTTTAGGCTAAACATCAGGATTTGATTTCGAGTTAGGTGTTAGTGTTTCGGTTAGGTTTAGGGTAGGTTTATATTTAAGGTTAGGTTAAGAGTTAGATTTATGTTTACAGTTAAGGTGAGGGTTTTGAGTAAGTGTTACATTTAGGGTTAGGGTTAGGTGTAGGGCTAGGGCTAGGGTTAGGTTTAGATTTCGGGTTACCGGTTAGGGTTAGGTTTCAGTTTATGGTAGGGTAAAGTTAGGGTTAAGGTTTGGTTAGGGTTAGGGTCAGGGTTAGGATTAGGATTAGGTTTAGGGTGAGGGTTAGGGTCAGAGTTATTGTAAGGGTTAGGTTTGGGGTTACAGGTGGGTCAAGGTTAAGGTTACGGTCAGGGTTAAAAGTTAGGGTGTGCTTTAGATTAGGGATAGGGTGAAGTTTAAGATAGGGTGAGGGTTAGGGTTATGGCTAAGGTTTGCTTGAGTTTTCAGGTGAGTGTTAAGGTTATGTTTAGGGTTAGGAATAAGTTTATGGGTTCTGTTTACTTTTAGGGTTAGGGGTAGATTTTAGGTTAGGGTTAAGTTCAGTGTTACGGTTAGGGTTAGGTTTACGGTTTGTGTTAGGCATTGTGGTTGGTGTGAGGATTAGGTTTAGGATTAGGGTTGGGTAGGGTTAGGATTCTGGTTATGGTAAGGTGTTAGGGATTAGAGGAGTAGTTTTGGGTTAGGGCTTGGGTGAGGGTTCCGGTTAGGCATTGTGGTTCTGGTCATGGTTAGGTTTGGTTTAGGGTTAGGGTTAGTTTTATGATTAGGTTTAGGGTTAGTGTTAGAGTTAGGGTTAGGCTTTGGTGCTAGGGGTTAGGTTTTGGGTTAGGGTTAGGGTTATCGTTAGGGCTTAGGTTTTTAGGTGAGTGTTTGGGTTAGGGTTAGGGATAGCATTAGGGTTAGCTTTTGGGGGTACGGTTAGGGGTTAGGTGAGGGTTACAGTTAGTATTGCAGTTAAGGTTAGGTTTTAGGGCAAGTGTTAGGATTAGGGTTAGAGTTAGAGTTAGGGTTAGGTGCAGGGTTAGGTGTAGGGTAAGTTTTAGATTCAAGTCCTGGTTTAGGGTTAGAGTTAGTGTTCTATTTAGGGTCAAGTTTAGAGTTCGGCTTAGGTTTAGGATTAGGTCTATTGTTGGGCTTAGGATTAGGGTTAGGTTCAGAGCTATTGTAAGGCTTAGGTTTAGGGTTACAGATGGACTAGCTTTACGGTTAGAGTTAGGTTTAAGGTCAGGGTTTGGGCTAGGTTTACGTTTACGGTTATGGTTAGGGTTAGGATTTGGTTGAAGCTTAGCATAGGCTGAGGGTTACTTTTAGGGTTAGGGCTAGAGTTTGGGTTTGTGTTCAGGTTAGTGTTATGGTTAGATTTAGGGTCCAGTTTAGGGTTAGGGGTTAGGTTTAGTGTTAGGGTTAGTTTTAGGTTTAGGGTTAGTGTGAAGTTTAGGTTAAGGGTGAGAGCTAGGGTTAGGGTTAGGATTAGGGTTAGTGTTAGACGTCAGGTTTAGGGTGCTAGTTTTAGGTTTATGGTTAGGGTAGGTTTAAGTTTAGGGTGAATGTTAGGGTTAGTGTTCGATTAGGGTTACTGTTCGTGTTAGGGTTACAGTTAGGGTTAGGGATAGCATTAGGTTTAGTGTTAGGAATATAGTTAGGCGTTAGGGTGAGGGTTGGGGATATGGTGAGGGTTAGGTTTAGGTTTACAGTTAAGGTGAGGGTTTAGGGTAATTGTTATGGTTAGGGTTAGAGTTAGGGTCATGGTGAAGTTTCAGGTAATAGTGGGGTTCAGGGTTAATGTTAGATTTAGGGTTAAGGTTAGTGTTAGGGTTAGGTTTAGATTAGGGTTAAGGTAGCGGTCAGGTTAGGGTTAAGACTAGGTTTACGGTAAAGTGTAAGGCTAGGTTAGGGTTAGGTTTAGAGTTAGTGCTAGGGCTTAGGGTTAGGGTTAAGGTCAGGTTTAGAGTTATTGTTAGGTTTACGGTTAAGGTTAGGGTAGAGTTAAGGTTAAGGTTAAGTTTAAGGTTAGGGTAAGAGTTAGGTTTACGTCAGGTTTAGGGTTAGGATGAGGGATAGGGTTAGGGAAAGGGTTAGGGTTTCATGTGAGGATTAGTGTTATGTTTACATGAAGCTGATGTTTTTGGGTGCTACAGTAAGGTTGAGGGTTAGAGTTAGGTTAGTTTAGAGTTAGGGCTAGAGTATGGTGATAGTGCTTTAGGCTTAGGTTTAGGGTGAAATTTAGGTTAAGGATGAGGGTTAGGGTTGGGGTAGGTGTTTGGATTAATGTTAGGGTCAGGTTTAGGGTTTTGGTTTAGAGTTCAGGTTAGATTCAGGGTTAGGGTTAGATTTAGGTTTAGGGTTAGGGTTAGGTTTAGTGTTAGTTTAGCTTAGGGTTAGGGTTTGAATGAAGTTAGGGTAGGTTTAGGGTTATGGTTAGGTTGAAATTTTGGTTAAGTGTGAGGGTTTGGTTTCGGGTTAGGGTTAGAGTTAGGATTAGTGGTTAAGGTTAGGTTTAGGGTTAAGGTTAGGTTTAGGCTAAGCATTAGGGTTAGAGTTAGGGTTAGTGGTTAGTGTTTCAGTTAGGTTTAGGATAGGGTTATAATTAGGGTTAAGTTTAGGGTTACGGTAAGAGTTAGATTTACGTTTACAGTTAAGGTGAGGGTTTTGCGTAACTGTTACGGTTAGGGTAGGGCTAGGTTTAGGGTTAGAGTTGGGTTAGGGGTTAGGTTTAGGTTAAGTTTATGGTAGGCTTAAAGTTAGGGTTAAGGTTAGGTTAGGGTTACGTCAGGGTTAGGATTAGAATTAGGTTTCGGGCGAGGGTTAGTGTCAGAGTTATTATAAGGGTTAGGTTGAGGGTTACAGATGGGCCAAGGTTAAGGTTAGGGTTAGGTTTAGGGGTAGGATTAGGGTTAAAGTTAGGGTTAGCTTTAGGTTAGGGATAGGGTGAAGTAAAGTAGGGTGAGGGTTAGGGTTATGGCTAAGGTTTGGGTTCGTTTTCAGGTTAGTGTTAAGTTTATGTTTAGGGTTAGGGTTAAGTTTATGGGTTGTGTTTAGTTTTAGGGTTAGGGTTAGATTTTAGGTTAGGGTTAAGTTAAGTGTAACAGTTAGGGTTACGATTTGTGTTAGGCATTGTGGTTGGGGTGAGTGTTAGGTTTATGGTTAGGGTTGGGTAGAGTTAGGATTATGGTTATGGTAAGGTGTTAGGGTTTAGAGGTGTAGTTTAGGGTTAGGGTTTGGGTGAGGGTTTCGGTTAGGCATTGTGGTTCTGGTCATGGTTAAGTTTGGTTCAGTGTTAGGGTTAGGTTTATGATTCGGTTTCGGGTTAGTGTTAGAGTTAGGGTGAGGGATAGTGTTAAGGTTTAGCTTAGGTTTTGGTGTTATAGGTTAGGGTTTGCGTTAGGGTTAGTGTTCTCTTTATGGCTTAGGGGTTTCAGGTTAGTGTTGTGGTTAGGGCTAGGGTTAGCATTAGGGTTAGGGTTGTGGGCTACGGTTAGGGGTTAGAGTGAAGGCTACGGTTAGTTTTACAGTTAAGGTGAGGGTTTAGGGAAAGTGTTATGATTAGGGTTAGAGTTCGAGTTAGGGTTAGGTTTAGGGTTAGGGTTAGGTGTAGGGTAATATTTAGGTTTACGTCCAAGTTTAGGGTTCGAGTTAGTGCTGTATTTAGGGTCAGAGCTAGTGTTCTATTTTGGGTCAAGTTTAGAGTTAGGGTTAGGTTTAGGATTAGGATTATGTTTAGGGTTAGGGTTAGGTTCAGGGCTATCGTAAGGGTTAGGTTTAGGGTTTCAGATGGACTAGTGTTATGGTTAGAGTTAGGTTTAAGGTAAGGGTTTTGCTTAGGTTTAGGTTAGGGCTAAGGTTAGGGTTAGGGTTTGGATGATGTTTAGGCTAGGGTGAGGGTTATTTTTATGGTTAGGGCTGGAGTTTGGGTTTGTGCTCACGTCACTTTTAAGGTCAGGTTTAGGGTTTGGATTAGGGTTAGGGGTTATGTTTAGGGTTAGATTTACGAACAGGGTTAGTATTAGTGTGAAGTTCAGGTTAAGTGGGAGGGTTAGGATAAGGGTTAGATTAGGGTTAGAATTATAATGTTAGACATTAGGTTTAGGGTGTTAGGTTCAGGTTCATGGTTAGGCTAGTCTTAAGTTTAAGGTTAATGTTAGGGTTAGGATTAGATTAGGGTTACTCTTCGTGTTAGAGTTAGGGTTAGGGATAAGTTTCGGGATAGCATTAGGTTTAGGGTTGGGGACACGGTTAAGGGTTAGGGTGTGTGTTAGTGTTAGTTTTACCGTTAAGGAGAGGGTTTAGGTTAATTGTTATGGTTAGGGTTAGAGTTAGAGTTAGGGTTAGGGTTAGGGTGAAGTTTCAGTTAATAGTGAGGGTTAGGGTTAAGGTTAGAGTTAGGGTTAAGGTTAGTGTCAGGGTTAGGTTTAGGGTTAGGGTTACGGTAGGGGTAAGGTTACTGTGAAGGCTAGGTTTACGGTAAAGGGTAGTGCTGGGTTAGGGTTAGGGTTACGTTTAGAGTTATTGTTAGGCTTAAGTTTAGGGTTAGGGTAGAGTTAATGTTAGGGTTAATTTTAGGGTTAGGGTAAGGGTTAGGTTTAGTTCAGGGTTAGGGCTAGGATTAGGGATAGGGTTAGGATTGGGGGATGGGTTAGGGATTCTTGTGAGGGTTGGTGTCAGGTTTACAGTTAAGCTGATGTTTTAGGGTGTTACAGTTAGGGTTAGGGTTAGAGTTAGGGTTAGGATTAGGTTTATGCTTAGGATTAGGGTTAGGGTTAGGGTCAGGGTTAGGTGGAGATCTAGTGTCATGTTTAGGTTGTTTTTTTAGTTTTAGGGTTAGGCTTAGTGTGAAGTTTATTTTAATTATGAGGTTTAGGGTTAGGGGTTAGGGTTAGGTTATGTTTAGTTTTAGGTTTGGGGTTAGTGTTAGCGTTAGGGTTAGTTTTAGTTTTGGTTAGGGTTTGAATGAATTTAAGGTAGGTTTAGCGTTATGGTTAGGGTGAAATTTTGGTTAAGGGTGAGGGTTTGTTTTAGGTTTAGGGTTAGGGTTAGAGTTCGGGTGAGTGTTTATGTTTTAGGTTTAAGGTTAAGTTTAGGTTTAGGCTAATGATTAGGTTTAGAGTTAGGGTTAGGGGTTATTGTTTCGGTAAGGTTTAGGGTAGGGTTCTGTTTAGGGTTAAGAATAGTGTTAGGGTAAGAGTTAGAGTTCCATTTACAGTTGAGTGTTTTGGGTGTTACTGTTAGGGTTAGGGCTAGGGTTACAGTTAGAGTTAGGGTTAGAGGTTAGGGTTAGGTGTAAGTTTATGGTAGCCTTAATGTTAGGTTAAGGTTAGGTTAGGGTTAGGGTCAGGGTTAGGATTAGGTTTAGGGTGAGGGTTAGGGTCAGAGATATTGTAAGGGTTAGGTTTAGGGTTACAAGTGGGCCATGGTTAAGGTTAGGGTTAGGTTTAGGGTTAAAGTTAGGGTTAGCTTTAGGTTAGGGATAGGATGAAGTTTAAGATAGGGTGAGGGTTAGGGTTATGGCTAAGGTTTGGGTTAGTTTTCAGGTTAGTGTTAAGGTTATGTTTAGGGTTAGGGTTAAGTTTATGGGTTGTGTTTAGTTTTAGGGTTAGGGTTAGATTTTAGGTTAGGGTTAAGTTTAGTGTAAACAGCTAAGGTTACGGTTTGTGTTAGGCATTGTGGTTGGGGTGAGGTTTAGGTTTAGGGTTAGGGTTATGTATGCTTAGGATTATGGTTATGGTCAGGTGTTAGGGGTTAGAAGTGTAGTTTAGGGTTAGGGGTGGGTGAGGGTTCTGGTAAAGCATTGTGGTTCTGACCATGGTTAGGTTTGGTTTAGGGTTACGGTTAGGTTTATGATTAGGTTTCAGGTTAGTGTTCGAGTTAGAGTTAAGGTTTGGGTTAGGCTTTGGTGTTAGGGGTTAGGGTTTGGGTTATGGTTAGGTGTAGGGCAATATTTAGGTTTAGGTGCCGGTTTAGTGTTAGAGTCAGTGTTCAATTTAGGGTCAAGGTTAGATTTAGGGTTAGGGTTAGGTTTAGGTCTAGGGTTAGGATTAGGTTTAGGGTTAGGTTCAGGGCTATTGTAAGGGTTACATTTGGACTAGCATTATGGTTAGAGTTATGTTCAAGGATAGGGTTTGGGTTAGGTTTAGGTTTAGGGTTAGGGTTTGGATGAAGTTTAGGATAGGGTGAGGGTTATTTTTATGGTTTGGGCTAAAGTTTGGTTTTGTGTTCAGCTTAGTGTTAAGGTTAGGTTTAGGGTTCGGTTTTGGGTTAGGGGTTATGTTTAGGGTTTGGGTTACGCTTTGGTTTAGGGTTAGTGTGAAGTTTAGGTTAAGGGTGAGGGTTAGGATAAAGGTTAGGATTAGGTTTATGGTAAGGTGTTAGTGGTTAGAGGTGTAGTTTAGGGTTAGGGTTTGGGTGAGGGTTCCGGTTAGGAATTGTGGTTCTGGTCATGATTGGGTTTGGTTTAGGTTTATGATTCGGTTTCGGGTTAGTGTTAGAGTTAGGGTGAGAGTTAGGGTTAAGGTTTGGATTAGGCTTTGGTGTTAGGGGTTAGGGTTTGTGTTAGAGTTAGGGTTATCGTTAGGGCTCAGGGGTTTCAGGTTAGTTTTAGGGTTAAGGTTAGGGATTGCATTAGGGTTAGGTTTGGGGGATACGGTTAGGGGTTCGGGTGAGGGTTACGGTTAGTTTTACAGTTAAAGTGTGGGTTTAGGATAAGTGTTATGATTAGGGTTAGGGTTGGAGTTATTTTTAGGTTTAGGGTTAGGTGTAGGGGAAGATTTAGGTTTAGGTCCAGGTTTAGGGTTAGAGTTAGTGTTCTCTCTAGGGTCAAGGGTGCAGTTAGGGTTAGGTTAGGATTAGGCCTAGGGCTAGGATTAGGTTTAGGGTTAATTTCAGGGCTATTGTAAGGGTTAGGTTTAGGGTTACAGATGGACTAGCGCTATGGTTAGAGGTAGGTTTAAGGTTAGGGTTTGGGTTAGGTTTAGGTTTAAGGTAGTGTTAGAGTTTGGATGAAGTTTAGGATAGGGCGAGGGTTATTTTTATGGTTAGGGCTAGAGTTTGGGTTTGTGTTCCGGTTAGCTTTAAGGCTAGGGTTCAGGTTAGGGTTAGGGGTTATGTTTAGGGTTAGGGTTATGTTTTGGTTTAGGGTTAGTGTGAAGTTTAGGTTAAGGGTGAGGGTTAGGATAAGAGTTAGCATTAGGGTTAGGATTATAGTTAGTGTTAGAGGTTAGATTTAGGATGCTAACGTTAGGTTTATGGTTAGGGTTGGGTTCATGTTAGAGTTAGGGTTAGATTAGGTTTAATGCTCGTGTTTGGGTTAGGGATAGGGTTACGGATAGCATTAGGTTTAGGTTTGGGGATACGGTTAGGGGTTAGGGTGAGGGTTGTGGTTAGGGTGTGGGTTAGGGTTAGGTTTACAGTTAAGGTGAGGGTTTAGGGTAAGTGTTATAGTTAGGGTTCGAGTTAGGGTTTGGGTTAGGTTTAGGGTGAAGTTTCAGTTAATAGTCAGGGTCAGGGTAAGGGTTAGGGCTAAGATTACAGTTAGGGTTAAGTTTAGTGTTAGCGTTAGGGTTACGGTAGGGGTAAGGTTAGGGTTAAGGCTAGGTTTACGGTAAAGGGTAGGCTAGGTTAGGGTTAGGTTTAGAGTTAGAGCTAGTACTAGGGTTTAGGGTAAGAGGTAGGGTCAGGTTTAGAGTTTTTGTTAGTTTTAGGGTGGAGTTAAGGTTAAGCTTAGCGTTAGGGTAAGTGTTAGGTTTAGGTCAGGGTTAAGGTTAGGATTAGGGTTAGGGTTAGGGAAAGGGTTAGGTGTTCGTGGGAGGGTTAGTGTTAGGTTTACACTTAAGCTGATGTTTTACAGTGTTACGGTTAGGTCAGGGTTGTAGTTAGGGTTAGGATGAGGTTTAGGTTTAGGGCTATATTTAGGGGATAGTTTAGGGTTAGGTTTAGTTTTAGGGTTAAGGTTAGGCTTAGGTTTATCTTGAAATTTATGTTAAGGATGAGGGTTAGGGTTAGCGTTAGGGTTAGGTGTTTGGGTTAAGGTTAGGGTTAGGTTTAGGGTTTGGGTTAGGGTTCGGTGTTTCGGTTAATGTTAGGGTCAGGTTTAGGGTAAGGGTTAGGGTTCGGTATAGGATCAGGCTTAGGGTTAGGGTTAGAATTAGGGTTAGTGGTTAGGGTTAGGCTTAGGGTTAAGGTTAGGTTTAGGCTAAACATCAGGATTTGATTTCGAGTTAGGTGTTAGTGTTTCGGTTAGGTTTAGGGTAGGTTTATATTTAAGGTTAGGTTAAGAGTTAGATTTATGTTTACAGTTAAGGTGAGGGTTTTGAGTAAGTGTTACATTTAGGGTTAGGGTTAGGTGTAGGGCTAGGGCTAGGGTTAGGTTTAGATTTCGGGTTACCGGTTAGGGTTAGGTTTCAGTTTATGGTAGGGTAAAGTTAGGGTTAAGGTTTGGTTAGGGTTAGGGTCAGGGTTAGGATTAGGATTAGGTTTAGGGTGAGGGTTAGGGTCAGAGTTATTGTAAGGGTTAGGTTTGGGGTTACAGGTGGGTCAAGGTTAAGGTTACGGTCAGGGTTAAAAGTTAGGGTGTGCTTTAGATTAGGGATAGGGTGAAGTTTAAGATAGGGTGAGGGTTAGGGTTATGGCTAAGGTTTGCTTGAGTTTTCAGGTGAGTGTTAAGGTTATGTTTAGGGTTAGGAATAAGTTTATGGGTTCTGTTTACTTTTAGGGTTAGGGGTAGATTTTAGGTTAGGGTTAAGTTCAGTGTTACGGTTAGGGTTAGGTTTACGGTTTGTGTTAGGCATTGTGGTTGGTGTGAGGATTAGGTTTAGGATTAGGGTTGGGTAGGGTTAGGATTCTGGTTATGGTAAGGTGTTAGGGATTAGAGGAGTAGTTTTGGGTTAGGGCTTGGGTGAGGGTTCCAGTTAGGCATTGTGGTTCTGGTCATGGTTAGGTTTGGTTTAGGGTTAGGGTTAGTTTTATGATTAGGTTTAGGGTTAGTGTTAGAGTTAGGGTTAGGCTTTGGTGCTAGGGGTTAGGTTTTGGGTTAGGGTTATCGTTAGGGCTTAGGTTTTCAGGTGAGTGTTTGGGTTAGGGTTAGGGATAGCATTAGGGTTAGCTTTTGGGGGTACGGTTAGGGGTTAGGTGAGGGTTACAGTTAGTATTGCAGTTAAGGTTAGGTTTTAGGGCAAGTGTTAGGATTAGGGTTAGAGTTAGAGTTAGGGTTAGGTGCAGGGTTAGGTGCAGGGTAAGTTTTAGATTCAAGTCCTGGTTTAGGGTTAGAGTTAGTGTTCTATTTAGGGTCAAGTTTAGAGTTCGGCTTAGGTTTAGGATTAGGTCTATTGTTGGGCTTAGGATTAGGGTTAGGTTCAGAGCTATTGTAAGGCTTAGGTTTAGGGTTACAGATGGACTAGCTTTACGGTTAGAGTTAGGTTTAAGGTCAGGGTTTGGGCTAGGTTTACGTTTACGGTTATGGTTAGGGTTAGGATTTGGTTGAAGCTTAGCATAGGCTGAGGGTTACTTTTAGGGTTAGGGCTAGAGTTTGGGTTTGTGTTCAGGTTAGTGTAATGGTTAGATTTAGGGTCCAGTTTAGGGTTAGGGGTTAGGTTTAGTGTTAGGGTTAGTTTTAGGTTTAGGGTTAGTGTGAAGTTTAGGTTAAGGGTGAGAGCTAGGGTTAGGGTTAGGATTAGGGTTAGTGTTAGACGTTAGGTTTAGGGTGCTAGTTTTAGGTTTATGGTTAGGGTAGGTTTAAGTTTAGGGTGAATGTTAGGGTTAGTGTTCGATTAGGGTTACTGTTCGTGTTAGGGTTACAGTTAGGGTTAGGGATAGCATTAGGTTTAGTGTTAGGAATATAGTTAGGCGTTAGGGTGAGGGTTGGGGATATGGTGAGGGTTAGGTTTAGGTTTACAGTTAAGGTGAGGGTTTAGGGTAATTGTTATGGTTAGGGTTAGAGTTAGGGTCATGGTGAAGTTTCAGGTAATAGTGGGGTTCAGGGTTAATGTTAGATTTAGGGTTAAGGTTAGTGTTAGGGTTAGGTTTAGATTAGGGTTAAGGTAGCGGTCAGGTTAGGGTTAAGACTAGGTTTACGGTAAAGTGTAAGGCTAGGTTAGGGTTAGGTTTAGAGTTAGTGCTAGGGCTTAGGGTTAGGGTTAAGGTCAGGTTTAGAGTTATTGTTAGGTTTACGGTTAAGGTTAGGGTAGAGTTAAGGTTAAGGTTAAGTTTAAGGTTAGGGTAAGAGTTAGGTTTACGTCAGGTTTAGGGTTAGGATGAGGGATAGGGTTAGGGAAAGGGTTAGGGTTTCGTGTGAGGATTAGTGTTATGTTTACATGAAGCTGATGTTTTTGGGTGCTACAGTAAGGTTCAGGGTTAGAGTTAGGTTAGTTTAGAGTTAGGGCTAGAGTATGGTGATAGTGCTTTAGGCTTAGGTTTAGGGTGAAATTTAGGTTAAGGATGAGGGTTAGGGTTGGGGTAGGTGTTTGGATTAATGTTAGGGTCAGGTTCAGGGTTTGGGTTTAGAGTTCAGGTTAGATTCAGGGTTAGGGTTAGATTTAGGTTTAGGGTTAGTGTTAGGTTTAGTGTTAGTTTAGCTTAGGGTTAGGGTTTGAATGAAGTTAGGGTAGGTTTAGGGTTATGGTTAGGTTGAAATTTTGGTTAAGTGTGAGGGTTTGGTTTCAGGTTAGGGTTAGAGTTAGGATTAGTGGTTAAGGTTAGGTTTAGGGTTAAGGTTAGGTTTAGGCTAAGCATTAGGGTTAGAGTTAGGGTTAGTGGTTAGTGTTTCAGTTAGGTTTAGGATAGGGTTATAATTAGGGTTAAGTTTAGGGTTACGGTAAGAGTTAGATTTACGTTTACAGTTAAGGTGAGGGTTTTGCGTAACTGTTACGGTTAGGGTAGGGCTAGGTTTAGGGTTAGAGTTGGGTTAGGGGTTAGGTTTAGGTTAAGTTTATGGTAGGCTTAAAGTTAGGGTTAAGGTTAGGTTAGGGTTACGTCAGGGTTAGGATTAGAATTAGGTTTCGGGCGAGGGTTAGTGTCAGAGTTATTATAAGGGTTAGGTTGAGGGTTACAGATGGGCCAAGGTTAAGGTTAGGGTTAGGTTTAGGGGTAGGATTAGGGTTAAAGTTAGGGTTAGCTTTAGGTTAGGGATAGGGTGAAGTAAAGTAGGGTGAGGGTTAGGGTTATGGCTAAGGTTTGGGTTCGTTTTCAGGTTAGTGTTAAGTTTATGTTTAGGGTTAGGGTTAAGTTTATGGGTTGTGTTTAGTTTTAGGGTTAGGGTTAGATTTTAGGTTAGGGTTAAGTTAAGTGTAACAGTTAGGGTTACGATTTGTGTTAGGCATTGTGGTTGGGGTGAGTGTTAGGTTTATGGTTAGGGTTGGGTAGAGTTAGGATTATGGTTATGGTAAGGTGTTAGGGTTTAGAGGTGTAGTTTAGGGTTAGGGTTTGGGTGAGGGTTTCGGTTAGGCATTGTGGTTCTGGTCATGGTTAAGTTTGGTTCAGTGTTAGGGTTAGGTTTATGATTAGGTTTCGGGTTAGTATTAGAGTTAGGGTGAGGGATAGTGTTAAGGTTTAGCTTAGGTTTTGGTGTTATAGGTTAGGGTTTGCGTTAGGGTTAGTGTTCTCTTTATGGCTTAGGGGTTTCAGGTTAGTGTTGTGGTTAGGGCTAGGGTTAGCATTAGGGTTAGGGTTGTGGGCTACGGTTAGGGGTTAGAGTGAAGGCTACGGTTAGTTTTACAGTTAAGGTGAGGGTTTAGGGTAAGTGTTATGATTAGGGTTAGAGTTCGAGTTAGGGTTAGGTTTAGGGTTAGGGTTAGGTGTAGGGTAATATTTAGGTTTACGTCCAAGTTTAGGGCTCGAGTTAGTGCTGTATTTAGGGTCAGAGCTAGTGTTCTATTTAGGGTCAAGTTTAGAGTTAGGGTTAGGTTTAGGATTAGGATTATGTTTAGGGTTAGGGTTAGGTTCAGGCCTATCGTAAGGGTTAGGTTTAGGGTTTCAGATGGACTAGTGTTATGGTTAGAGTTAGGTTTAAGGTAAGGGTTTTGCTTAGGTTTAGGTTAGGGCTAAGGTTAGGGTTAGGGTTTGGATGATGTTTAGGCTAGGGTGAGGGTTATTTTTATGGTTAGGGCTGGAGTTTGGGTTTGTGCTCACGTCACTTTTAAGGTCAGGTTTAGGGTTTGGATTAGGGTTAGGGGTTATGTTTAGGGTTAGATTTACGAACAGGGTTAGTATTAGTGTGAAGTTCAGGTTAAGTGGGAGGGTTAGGATAAGGGTTAGGATTAGGGTTAGAATTATAATGTTAGACATTAGGTTTAGGGTGTTAGGTTCAGGTTCATGGTTAGGCTAGTCTTAAGTTTAAGGTTAATGTTAGGGTTAGGATTAGATTAGGGTTACTCTTCGTGTTAGAGTTAGGGTTAGGGATAAGTTTCGGGATAGCATTAGGTTTAGGGTTGGGGACACGGTTAAGGGTTAGGGTGTGTGTTAGTGTTAGTTTTACCGTTAAGGAGAGGGTTTAGGTTAATTGTTATGGTTAGGGTTAGAGTTAGAGTTAGGGTTAGGGTTAGGGTGAAGTTTCAGTTAATAGTGAGGGTTAGGGTTAAGGTTAGAGTTAGGGTTAAGGTTAGTGTCAGGGTTAGGTTTAGGGTTAGGGTTACGGTAGGGGTAAGGTTACTGTGAAGGCTAGGTTTACAGTAAAGGGTAGTGCTGGGTTAGGGTTAGGGTTACGTTTAGAGTTATTGTTAGGCTTAAGTTTAGGGTTAGGGTAGAGTTAATGTTAGGGTTAATTTTAGGGTTAGGGTAAGGGTTAGGTTTAGTTCAGGGTTAGGGCTAGGATTAGGGATAGGGTTAGGATTGGGGGATGGGTTAGGGATTCTTGTGAGGGTTGGTGTCAGGTTTACAGTTAAGCTGATGTTTTAGGGTGTTACAGTTAGGGTTAGGGTTAGAGTTAGGGTTAGGATTAGGTTTATGCTTAGGATTAGGGTTAGGGTTAGGGTCAGGGTTAGGTGGAGATCTAGTGTCATGTTTAGGTTGTTTTTTTAGTTTTAGGGTTAGGCTTAGTGTGAAGTTTATTTTAATTATGAGGTTTAGGGTTAGGGGTTAGGGTTAGGTTATGTTTAGTTTTAGGTTTGGGGTTAGTGTTAGCGTTAGGGTTAGTTTTAGTTTTGGTTAGGGTTTGAATGAATTTAAGGTAGGTTTAGCGTTATGGTTAGGGTGAAATTTTGGTTAAGGGTGAGGGTTTGTTTTAGGTTTAGGGTTAGGGTTAGAGTTCGGGTGAGTGTTTATGTTTTAGGTTTAAGGTTAAGTTTAGGTTTAGGCTAATGATTAGGTTTAGAGTTAGGGTTAGGGGTTATTGTTTCGGTAAGGTTTAGGGTAGGGTTCTGTTTAGGGTTAAGAATAGTGTTAGGGTAAGAGTTAGAGTTCCATTTACAGTTGAGTGTTTTGGGTGTTACTGTTAGGGTTAGGGCTAGGGTTACAGTTAGAGTTAGGGTTAGAGGTTAGGGTTAGGTGTAAGTTTATGGTAGCCTTAATGTTAGGTTAAGGTTAGGTTAGGGTTAGGGTCAGGGTTAGGATTAGGTTTAGGGTGAGGGTTAGGGTCAGAGATATTGTAAGGGTTAGGTTTAGGGTTACAAGTGGGCCATGGTTAAGGTTAGGGTTAGGTTTAGGGTTAAAGTTAGGGTTAGCTTTAGGTTAGGGATAGGATGAAGTTTAAGATAGGGTGAGGGTTAGGGTTATGGCTAAGGTTTGGGTTAGTTTTCAGGTTAGTGTTAAGGTTATGTTTAGGGTTAGGGTTAAGTTTATGGGTTGTGTTTAGTTTTAGGGTTAGGGTTAGATTTTAGGTTAGGGTTAAGTTTAGTGTAAACAGCTAAGGTTACGGTTTGTGTTAGGCATTGTGGTTGGGGTGAGGTTTAGGTTTAGGGTTAGGGTTGTGTATGCTTAGGATTATGGTTATGGTAAGGTGTTAGGGGTTAGAAGTGTAGTTTAGGGTTAGGGGTGGGTGAGGGTTCTGGTAAAGCATTGTGGTTCTGACCATGGTTAGGTTTGGTTTAGGGTTACGGTTAGGTTTATGATTAGGTTTCAGGTTAGTGTTCGAGTTAGAGTTAAGGTTTGGGTTAGGCTTTGGTGTTAGGGGTTAGGGTTTGGGTTATGGTTAGGTGTAGGGCAATATTTAGGTTTAGGTGCCGGTTTAGTGTTAGAGTCAGTGTTCAATTTAGGGTCAAGGTTAGATTTAGGGTTAGGGTTAGGTTTAGGTCTAGGGTTAGGATTAGGTTTAGGGTTAGGTTCAGGGCTATTGTAAGGGTTAGGTTTAGGGTTACATTTGGACTAGCATTATGGTTAGAGTTATGTTCAAGGATAGGGTTTGGGTTAGGTTTAGGTTTAGGGTTAGGGTTTGGATGAAGTTTAGGATAGGGTGAGGGTTATTTTTATGGTTTGGGCTAAAGTTTGGTTTTGTGTTCAGCTTAGTGTTAAGGTTAGGTTTAGGGTTCGGTTTTGGGTTAGGGGTTATGTTTAGGGTTTGGGTTACGCTTTGGTTTAGGGTTAGTGTGAAGTTTAGGTTAAGGGTGAGGGTTAGGATAAAGGTTAGGATTAGGTTTATGGTAAGGTGTTAGTGGTTAGAGGTGTAGGTTAGGGTTAGGGTTTGGGTGAGGGTTCCGGTTAGGAATTGTGGTTCTGGTCATGATTGGGTTTGGTTTAGGTTTATGATTCGGTTTCGGGTTAGTGTTAGAGTTAGGGTGAGAGTTAGGGTTAAGGTTTGGATTAGGCTTTGGTGTTAGGGGTTAGGGTTTGTGTTAGAGTTAGGGTTATCGTTAGGGCTCAGGGGTTTCAGGTTAGTTTTAGGGTTAAGGTTAGGGATTGCATTAGGGTTAGGTTTGGGGGATACGGTTAGGGGTTAGGGTGAGGGTTACGGTTAGTTTTACAGTTAAAGTGTGGGTTTAGGATAAGTGTTATGATTAGGGTTAGAGTTGGAGTTATTTTTAGGTTTAGGGTTAGGTGTAGGGGAAGATTTAGGTTTAGGTCCAGGTTTAGGGTTAGAGTTAGTGTTCTCTCTAGGGTCAAGGGTGCAGTTAGGGTTAGGTTAGGATTAGGCCTAGGGCTAGGATTAGGTTTAGGGTTAATTTCAGGGCTATTGTAAGGGTTAGGTTTAGGGTTACAGATGGACTAGCGCTATGGTTAGAGGTAGGTTTAAGGTTAGGGTTTGGGTTAGGTTTAGGTTTAAGGTAGTGTTAGAGTTTGGATGAAGTTTAGGATAGGGCGAGGGTTATTTTTATGGTTAGGGCTAGAGTTTGGGTTTGTGTTCCGGTTAGCTTTAAGGCTAGGGTTCAGGTTAGGGTTAGGGGTTATGTTTAGGGTTAGGGTTATGTTTTGGTTTAGGGTTAGTGTGAAGTTTAGGTTAAGGGTGAGGGTTAGGATAAGAGTTAGCATTAGGGTTAGGATTATAGTTAGTGTTAGAGGTTAGATTTAGGATGCTAACGTTAGGTTTATGGTTAGGGTTGGGTTCATGTTAGAGTTAGGGTTAGATTAGGTTTAATGCTCGTGTTTGGGTTAGGGATAGGGTTACGGATAGCATTAGGTTTAGGTTTGGGGATACGGTTAGGGGTTAGGGTGAGGGTTGTGGTTAGGGTGTGGGTTAGGGTTAGGTTTACAGTTAAGGTGAGGGTTTAGGGTAAGTGTTATAGTTAGGGTTCGAGTTAGGGTTTGGGTTAGGTTTAGGGTGAAGTTTCAGTTAATAGTCAGGGTCAGGGTAAGGGTTAGGGCTAAGATTACAGTTAGGGTTAAGTTTAGTGTTAGCGTTAGGGTTACGGTAGGGGTAAGGTTAGGGTTAAGGCTAGGTTTACGGTAAAGGGTAGGGCTAGGTTAGGGTTAGGTTTAGAGTTAGAGCTAGTACTAGGGTTTAGGGTAAGAGGTAGGGTCAGGTTTAGAGTTTTTGTTAGTTTTAGGGTGGAGTTAAGGTTAAGCTTAGCGTTAGGGTAAGTGTTAGGTTTAGGTCAGGGTTAAGGTTAGGATTAGGGTTAGGGTTAGGGAAAGGGTTAGGTGTTCGTGGGAGGGTTAGTGTTAGGTTTACACTTAAGCTGATGTTTTACAGTGTTACGGTTAGGTCAGGGTTGTAGTTAGGGTTAGGATGAGGTTTAGGTTTAGGGCTATATTTAGGGGATAGTTTAGGGTTAGGTTTAGTTTTAGGGTTAAGGTTAGGCTTAGGTTTATCTTGAAATTTATGTTAAGGATGAGGGTTAGGGTTAGCGTTAGGGTTAGGTGTTTGGGTTAAGGTTAGGGTTAGGTTTAGGGTTTGGGTTAGGGTTCGGTGTTTCGGTTAATGTTAGGGTCAGGTTTAGGGTAAGGGTTAGGGTTCGGTATAGGATCAGGCTTAGGGTTAGGGTTAGAATTAGGGTTAGTGGTTAGGGTTAGGCTTAGGGTTAAGGTTAGGTTTAGGCTAAACATCAGGATTTGATTTCGAGTTAGGTGTTAGTGTTTCGGTTAGGTTTAGGGTAGGTTTATATTTAAGGTTAGGTTAAGAGTTAGATTTATGTTTACAGTTAAGGTGAGGGTTTTGAGTAAGTGTTACATTTAGGGTTAGGGTTAGGTGTAGGGCTAGGGCTAGGGTTAGGTTTAGATTTCGGGTTACCGGTTAGGGTTAGGTTTCAGTTTATGGTAGGGTAAAGTTAGGGTTAAGGTTTGGTTAGGGTTAGGGTCAGGGTTAGGATTAGGATTAGGTTTAGGGTGAGGGTTAGGGTCAGAGTTATTGTAAGGGTTAGGTTTGGGGTTACAGGTGGGTCAAGGTTAAGGTTACGGTCAGGGTTAAAAGTTAGGGTGTGCTTTAGATTAGGGATAGGGTGAAGTTTAAGATAGGGTGAGGGTTAGGGTTATGGCTAAGGTTTGCTTGAGTTTTCAGGTGAGTGTTAAGGTTATGTTTAGGGTTAGGAATAAGTTTATGGGTTCTGTTTACTTTTAGGGTTAGGGGTAGATTTTAGGTTAGGGTTAAGTTCAGTGTTACGGTTAGGGTTAGGTTTACGGTTTGTGTTAGGCATTGTGGTTGGTGTGAGGATTAGGTTTAGGATTAGGGTTGGGTAGGGTTAGGATTCTGGTTATGGTAAGGTGTTAGGGATTAGAGGAGTAGTTTTGGGTTAGGGCTTGGGTGAGGGTTCCGGTTAGGCATTGTGGTTCTGGTCATGGTTAGGTTTGGTTTAGGGTTAGGGTTAGTTTTATGATTAGGTTTAGGGTTAGTGTTAGAGTTAGGGTTAGGCTTTGGTGCTAGGGGTTAGGTTTTGGGTTAGGGTTAGGGTTATCGTTAGGGCTTAGGTTTTTAGGTGAGTGTTTGGGTTAGGGTTAGGGATAGCATTAGGGTTAGCTTTTGGGGGTACGGTTAGGGGTTAGGTGAGGGTTACAGTTAGTATTGCAGTTAAGGTTAGGTTTTAGGGCAAGTGTTAGGATTAGGGTTAGAGTTAGAGTTAGGGTTAGGTGCAGGGTTAGGTGTAGGGTAAGTTTTAGATTCAAGTCCTGGTTTAGGGTTAGAGTTAGTGTTCTATTTAGGGTCAAGTTTAGAGTTCGGCTTAGGTTTAGGATTAGGTCTATTGTTGGGCTTAGGATTAGGGTTAGGTTCAGAGCTATTGTAAGGCTTAGGTTTAGGGTTACAGATGGACTAGCTTTACGGTTAGAGTTAGGTTTAAGGTCAGGGTTTGGGCTAGGTTTACGTTTACGGTTATGGTTAGGGTTAGGATTTGGTTGAAGCTTAGCATAGGCTGAGGGTTACTTTTAGGGTTAGGGCTAGAGTTTGGGTTTGTGTTCAGGTTAGTGTTATGGTTAGATTTAGGGTCCAGTTTAGGGTTAGGGGTTAGGTTTAGTGTTAGGGTTAGTTTTAGGTTTAGGGTTAGTGTGAAGTTTAGGTTAAGGGTGAGAGCTAGGGTTAGGGTTAGGATTAGGGTTAGTGTTAGACGTCAGGTTTAGGGTGCTAGTTTTAGGTTTATGGTTAGGGTAGGTTTAAGTTTAGGGTGAATGTTAGGGTTAGTGTTCGATTAGGGTTACTGTTCGTGTTAGGGTTACAGTTAGGGTTAGGGATAGCATTAGGTTTAGTGTTAGGAATATAGTTAGGCGTTAGGGTGAGGGTTGGGGATATGGTGAGGGTTAGGTTTAGGTTTACAGTTAAGGTGAGGGTTTAGGGTAATTGTTATGGTTAGGGTTAGAGTTAGGGTCATGGTGAAGTTTCAGGTAATAGTGGGGTTCAGGGTTAATGTTAGATTTAGGGTTAAGGTTAGTGTTAGGGTTAGGTTTAGATTAGGGTTAAGGTAGCGGTCAGGTTAGGGTTAAGACTAGGTTTACGGTAAAGTGTAAGGCTAGGTTAGGGTTAGGTTTAGAGTTAGTGCTAGGGCTTAGGGTTAGGGTTAAGGTCAGGTTTAGAGTTATTGTTAGGTTTACGGTTAAGGTTAGGGTAGAGTTAAGGTTAAGGTTAAGTTTAAGGTTAGGGTAAGAGTTAGGTTTACGTCAGGTTTAGGGTTAGGATGAGGGATAGGGTTAGGGAAAGGGTTAGGGTTTCATGTGAGGATTAGTGTTATGTTTACATGAAGCTGATGTTTTTGGGTGCTACAGTAAGGTTGAGGGTTAGAGTTAGGTTAGTTTAGAGTTAGGGCTAGAGTATGGTGATAGTGCTTTAGGCTTAGGTTTAGGGTGAAATTTAGGTTAAGGATGAGGGTTAGGGTTGGGGTAGGTGTTTGGATTAATGTTAGGGTCAGGTTTAGGGTTTTGGTTTAGAGTTCAGGTTAGATTCAGGGTTAGGGTTAGATTTAGGTTTAGGGTTAGGGTTAGGTTTAGTGTTAGTTTAGCTTAGGGTTAGGGTTTGAATGAAGTTAGGGTAGGTTTAGGGTTATGGTTAGGTTGAAATTTTGGTTAAGTGTGAGGGTTTGGTTTCGGGTTAGGGTTAGAGTTAGGATTAGTGGTTAAGGTTAGGTTTAGGGTTAAGGTTAGGTTTAGGCTAAGCATTAGGGTTAGAGTTAGGGTTAGTGGTTAGTGTTTCAGTTAGGTTTAGGATAGGGTTATAATTAGGGTTAAGTTTAGGGTTACGGTAAGAGTTAGATTTACGTTTACAGTTAAGGTGAGGGTTTTGCGTAACTGTTACGGTTAGGGTAGGGCTAGGTTTAGGGTTAGAGTTGGGTTAGGGGTTAGGTTTAGGTTAAGTTTATGGTAGGCTTAAAGTTAGGGTTAAGGTTAGGTTAGGGTTACGTCAGGGTTAGGATTAGAATTAGGTTTCGGGCGAGGGTTAGTGTCAGAGTTATTATAAGGGTTAGGTTGAGGGTTACAGATGGGCCAAGGTTAAGGTTAGGGTTAGGTTTAGGGGTAGGATTAGGGTTAAAGTTAGGGTTAGCTTTAGGTTAGGGATAGGGTGAAGTAAAGTAGGGTGAGGGTTAGGGTTATGGCTAAGGTTTGGGTTCGTTTTCAGGTTAGTGTTAAGTTTATGTTTAGGGTTAGGGTTAAGTTTATGGGTTGTGTTTAGTTTTAGGGTTAGGGTTAGATTTTAGGTTAGGGTTAAGTTAAGTGTAACAGTTAGGGTTACGATTTGTGTTAGGCATTGTGGTTGGGGTGAGTGTTAGGTTTATGGTTAGGGTTGGGTAGAGTTAGGATTATGGTTATGGTAAGGTGTTAGGGTTTAGAGGTGTAGTTTAGGGTTAGGGTTTGGGTGAGGGTTTCGGTTAGGCATTGTGGTTCTGGTCATGGTTAAGTTTGGTTCAGTGTTAGGGTTAGGTTTATGATTCGGTTTCGGGTTAGTGTTAGAGTTAGGGTGAGGGATAGTGTTAAGGTTTAGCTTAGGTTTTGGTGTTATAGGTTAGGGTTTGCGTTAGGGTTAGTGTTCTCTTTATGGCTTAGGGGTTTCAGGTTAGTGTTGTGGTTAGGGCTAGGGTTAGCATTAGGGTTAGGGTTGTGGGCTACGGTTAGGGGTTAGAGTGAAGGCTACGGTTAGTTTTACAGTTAAGGTGAGGGTTTAGGGAAAGTGTTATGATTAGGGTTAGAGTTCGAGTTAGGGTTAGGTTTAGGGTTAGGGTTAGGTGTAGGGTAATATTTAGGTTTACGTCCAAGTTTAGGGTTCGAGTTAGTGCTGTATTTAGGGTCAGAGCTAGTGTTCTATTTTGGGTCAAGTTTAGAGTTAGGGTTAGGTTTAGGATTAGGATTATGTTTAGGGTTAGGGTTAGGTTCAGGGCTATCGTAAGGGTTAGGTTTAGGGTTTCAGATGGACTAGTGTTATGGTTAGAGTTAGGTTTAAGGTAAGGGTTTTGCTTAGGTTTAGGTTAGGGCTAAGGTTAGGGTTAGGGTTTGGATGATGTTTAGGCTAGGGTGAGGGTTATTTTTATGGTTAGGGCTGGAGTTTGGGTTTGTGCTCACGTCACTTTTAAGGTCAGGTTTAGGGTTTGGATTAGGGTTAGGGGTTATGTTTAGGGTTAGATTTACGAACAGGGTTAGTATTAGTGTGAAGTTCAGGTTAAGTGGGAGGGTTAGGATAAGGGTTAGGATTAGGGTTAGAATTATAATGTTAGACATTAGGTTTAGGGTGTTAGGTTCAGGTTCATGGTTAGGCTAGTCTTAAGTTTAAGGTTAATGTTAGGGTTAGGATTAGATTAGGGTTACTCTTCGTGTTAGAGTTAGGGTTAGGGATAAGTTTCGGGATAGCATTAGGTTTAGGGTTGGGGACACGGTTAAGGGTTAGGGTGTGTGTTAGTGTTAGTTTTACCGTTAAGGAGAGGGTTTAGGTTAATTGTTATGGTTAGGGTTAGAGTTAGAGTTAGGGTTAGGGTTAGGGTGAAGTTTCAGTTAATAGTGAGGGTTAGGGTTAAGGTTAGAGTTAGGGTTAAGGTTAGTGTCAGGGTTAGGTTTAGGGTTAGGGTTACGGTAGGGGTAAGGTTACTGTGAAGGCTAGGTTTACGGTAAAGGGTAGTGCTGGGTTAGGGTTAGGGTTACGTTTAGAGTTATTGTTAGGCTTAAGTTTAGGGTTAGGGTAGAGTTAATGTTAGGGTTAATTTTAGGGTTAGGGTAAGGGTTAGGTTTAGTTCAGGGTTAGGGCTAGGATTAGGGATAGGGTTAGGATTGGGGGATGGGTTAGGGATTCTTGTGAGGGTTGGTGTCAGGTTTACAGTTAAGCTGATGTTTTAGGGTGTTACAGTTAGGGTTAGGGTTAGAGTTAGGGTTAGGATTAGGTTTATGCTTAGGATTAGGGTTAGGGTTAGGGTCAGGGTTAGGTGGAGATCTAGTGTCATGTTTAGGTTGTTTTTTTAGTTTTAGGGTTAGGCTTAGTGTGAAGTTTATTTTAATTATGAGGTTTAGGGTTAGGGGTTAGGGTTAGGTTATGTTTAGTTTTAGGTTTGGGGTTAGTGTTAGCGTTAGGGTTAGTTTTAGTTTTGGTTAGGGTTTGAATGAATTTAAGGTAGGTTTAGCGTTATGGTTAGGGTGAAATTTTGGTTAAGGGTGAGGGTTTGTTTTAGGTTTAGGGTTAGGGTTAGAGTTCGGGTGAGTGTTTATGTTTTAGGTTTAAGGTTAAGTTTAGGTTTAGGCTAATGATTAGGTTTAGAGTTAGGGTTAGGGGTTATTGTTTCGGTAAGGTTTAGGGTAGGGTTCTGTTTAGGGTTAAGAATAGTGTTAGGGTAAGAGTTAGAGTTCCATTTACAGTTGAGTGTTTTGGGTGTTACTGTTAGGGTTAGGGCTAGGGTTACAGTTAGAGTTAGGGTTAGAGGTTAGGGTTAGGTGTAAGTTTATGGTAGCCTTAATGTTAGGTTAAGGTTAGGTTAGGGTTAGGGTCAGGGTTAGGATTAGGTTTAGGGTGAGGGTTAGGGTCAGAGATATTGTAAGGGTTAGGTTTAGGGTTACAAGTGGGCCATGGTTAAGGTTAGGGTTAGGTTTAGGGTTAAAGTTAGGGTTAGCTTTAGGTTAGGGATAGGATGAAGTTTAAGATAGGGTGAGGGTTAGGGTTATGGCTAAGGTTTGGGTTAGTTTTCAGGTTAGTGTTAAGGTTATGTTTAGGGTTAGGGTTAAGTTTATGGGTTGTGTTTAGTTTTAGGGTTAGGGTTAGATTTTAGGTTAGGGTTAAGTTTAGTGTAAACAGCTAAGGTTACGGTTTGTGTTAGGCATTGTGGTTGGGGTGAGGTTTAGGTTTAGGGTTAGGGTTATGTATGCTTAGGATTATGGTTATGGTCAGGTGTTAGGGGTTAGAAGTGTAGTTTAGGGTTAGGGGTGGGTGAGGGTTCTGGTAAAGCATTGTGGTTCTGACCATGGTTAGGTTTGGTTTAGGGTTACGGTTAGGTTTATGATTAGGTTTCAGGTTAGTGTTCGAGTTAGAGTTAAGGTTTGGGTTAGGCTTTGGTGTTAGGGGTTAGGGTTTGGGTTATGGTTAGGTGTAGGGCAATATTTAGGTTTAGGTGCCGGTTTAGTGTTAGAGTCAGTGTTCAATTTAGGGTCAAGGTTAGATTTAGGGTTAGGGTTAGGTTTAGGTCTAGGGTTAGGATTAGGTTTAGGGTTAGGTTCAGGGCTATTGTAAGGGTTACATTTGGACTAGCATTATGGTTAGAGTTATGTTCAAGGATAGGGTTTGGGTTAGGTTTAGGTTTAGGGTTAGGGTTTGGATGAAGTTTAGGATAGGGTGAGGGTTATTTTTATGGTTTGGGCTAAAGTTTGGTTTTGTGTTCAGCTTAGTGTTAAGGTTAGGTTTAGGGTTCGGTTTTGGGTTAGGGGTTATGTTTAGGGTTTGGGTTACGCTTTGGTTTAGGGTTAGTGTGAAGTTTAGGTTAAGGGTGAGGGTTAGGATAAAGGTTAGGATTAGGTTTATGGTAAGGTGTTAGTGGTTAGAGGTGTAGTTTAGGGTTAGGGTTTGGGTGAGGGTTCCGGTTAGGAATTGTGGTTCTGGTCATGATTGGGTTTGGTTTAGGTTTATGATTCGGTTTCGGGTTAGTGTTAGAGTTAGGGTGAGAGTTAGGGTTAAGGTTTGGATTAGGCTTTGGTGTTAGGGGTTAGGGTTTGTGTTAGAGTTAGGGTTATCGTTAGGGCTCAGGGGTTTCAGGTTAGTTTTAGGGTTAAGGTTAGGGATTGCATTAGGGTTAGGTTTGGGGGATACGGTTAGGGGTTCGGGTGAGGGTTACGGTTAGTTTTACAGTTAAAGTGTGGGTTTAGGATAAGTGTTATGATTAGGGTTAGGGTTGGAGTTATTTTTAGGTTTAGGGTTAGGTGTAGGGGAAGATTTAGGTTTAGGTCCAGGTTTAGGGTTAGAGTTAGTGTTCTCTCTAGGGTCAAGGGTGCAGTTAGGGTTAGGTTAGGATTAGGCCTAGGGCTAGGATTAGGTTTAGGGTTAATTTCAGGGCTATTGTAAGGGTTAGGTTTAGGGTTACAGATGGACTAGCGCTATGGTTAGAGGTAGGTTTAAGGTTAGGGTTTGGGTTAGGTTTAGGTTTAAGGTAGTGTTAGAGTTTGGATGAAGTTTAGGATAGGGCGAGGGTTATTTTTATGGTTAGGGCTAGAGTTTGGGTTTGTGTTCCGGTTAGCTTTAAGGCTAGGGTTCAGGTTAGGGTTAGGGGTTATGTTTAGGGTTAGGGTTATGTTTTGGTTTAGGGTTAGTGTGAAGTTTAGGTTAAGGGTGAGGGTTAGGATAAGAGTTAGCATTAGGGTTAGGATTATAGTTAGTGTTAGAGGTTAGATTTAGGATGCTAACGTTAGGTTTATGGTTAGGGTTGGGTTCATGTTAGAGTTAGGGTTAGATTAGGTTTAATGCTCGTGTTTGGGTTAGGGATAGGGTTACGGATAGCATTAGGTTTAGGTTTGGGGATACGGTTAGGGGTTAGGGTGAGGGTTGTGGTTAGGGTGTGGGTTAGGGTTAGGTTTACAGTTAAGGTGAGGGTTTAGGGTAAGTGTTATAGTTAGGGTTCGAGTTAGGGTTTGGGTTAGGTTTAGGGTGAAGTTTCAGTTAATAGTCAGGGTCAGGGTAAGGGTTAGGGCTAAGATTACAGTTAGGGTTAAGTTTAGTGTTAGCGTTAGGGTTACGGTAGGGGTAAGGTTAGGGTTAAGGCTAGGTTTACGGTAAAGGGTAGGCTAGGTTAGGGTTAGGTTTAGAGTTAGAGCTAGTACTAGGGTTTAGGGTAAGAGGTAGGGTCAGGTTTAGAGTTTTTGTTAGTTTTAGGGTGGAGTTAAGGTTAAGCTTAGCGTTAGGGTAAGTGTTAGGTTTAGGTCAGGGTTAAGGTTAGGATTAGGGTTAGGGTTAGGGAAAGGGTTAGGTGTTCGTGGGAGGGTTAGTGTTAGGTTTACACTTAAGCTGATGTTTTACAGTGTTACGGTTAGGTCAGGGTTGTAGTTAGGGTTAGGATGAGGTTTAGGTTTAGGGCTATATTTAGGGGATAGTTTAGGGTTAGGTTTAGTTTTAGGGTTAAGGTTAGGCTTAGGTTTATCTTGAAATTTATGTTAAGGATGAGGGTTAGGGTTAGCGTTAGGGTTAGGTGTTTGGGTTAAGGTTAGGGTTAGGTTTAGGGTTTGGGTTAGGGTTCGGTGTTTCGGTTAATGTTAGGGTCAGGTTTAGGGTAAGGGTTAGGGTTCGGTATAGGATCAGGCTTAGGGTTAGGGTTAGAATTAGGGTTAGTGGTTAGGGTTAGGCTTAGGGTTAAGGTTAGGTTTAGGCTAAACATCAGGATTTGATTTCGAGTTAGGTGTTAGTGTTTCGGTTAGGTTTAGGGTAGGTTTATATTTAAGGTTAGGTTAAGAGTTAGATTTATGTTTACAGTTAAGGTGAGGGTTTTGAGTAAGTGTTACATTTAGGGTTAGGGTTAGGTGTAGGGCTAGGGCTAGGGTTAGGTTTAGATTTCGGGTTACCGGTTAGGGTTAGGTTTCAGTTTATGGTAGGGTAAAGTTAGGGTTAAGGTTTGGTTAGGGTTAGGGTCAGGGTTAGGATTAGGATTAGGTTTAGGGTGAGGGTTAGGGTCAGAGTTATTGTAAGGGTTAGGTTTGGGGTTACAGGTGGGTCAAGGTTAAGGTTACGGTCAGGGTTAAAAGTTAGGGTGTGCTTTAGATTAGGGATAGGGTGAAGTTTAAGATAGGGTGAGGGTTAGGGTTATGGCTAAGGTTTGCTTGAGTTTTCAGGTGAGTGTTAAGGTTATGTTTAGGGTTAGGAATAAGTTTATGGGTTCTGTTTACTTTTAGGGTTAGGGGTAGATTTTAGGTTAGGGTTAAGTTCAGTGTTACGGTTAGGGTTAGGTTTACGGTTTGTGTTAGGCATTGTGGTTGGTGTGAGGATTAGGTTTAGGATTAGGGTTGGGTAGGGTTAGGATTCTGGTTATGGTAAGGTGTTAGGGATTAGAGGAGTAGTTTTGGGTTAGGGCTTGGGTGAGGGTTCCGGTTAGGCATTGTGGTTCTGGTCATGGTTAGGTTTGGTTTAGGGTTAGGGTTAGTTTTATGATTAGGTTTAGGGTTAGTGTTAGAGTTAGGGTTAGACTTTGGTGCTAGGGGTTAGGTTTTGGGTTAGGGTTAGGGTTATCGTTAGGGCTTAGGTTTTTAGGTGAGTGTTTGGGTTAGGGTTAGGGATAGCATTAGGGTTAGCTTTTGGGGGTACGGTTAGGGGTTAGGTGAGGGTTACAGTTAGTATTGCAGTTAAGGTTAGGTTTTAGGGCAAGTGTTAGGATTAGGGTTAGAGTTAGAGTTAGGGTTAGGTGCAGGGTTAGGTGCAGGGTAAGTTTTAGATTCAAGTCCTGGTTTAGGGTTAGAGTTAGTGTTCTATTTAGGGTCAAGTTTAGAGTTCGGCTTAGGTTTAGGATTAGGTCTATTGTTGGGCTTAGGATTAGGGTTAGGTTCAGAGCTATTGTAAGGCTTAGGTTTAGGGTTACAGATGGACTAGCTTTACGGTTAGAGTTAGGTTTAAGGTCAGGGTTTGGGCTAGGTTTACGTTTACGGTTATGGTTAGGGTTAGGATTTGGTTGAAGCTTAGCATAGGCTGAGGGTTACTTTTAGGGTTAGGGCTAGAGTTTGGGTTTGTGTTCAGGTTAGTGTTATGGTTAGATTTAGGGTCCAGTTTAGGGTTAGGGGTTAGGTTTAGTGTTAGGGTTAGTTTTAGGTTTAGGGTTAGTGTGAAGTTTAGGTTAAGGGTGAGAGCTAGGGTTAGGGTTAGGATTAGGGTTAGTGTTAGACGTTAGGTTTAGGGTGCTAGTTTTAGGTTTATGGTTAGGGTAGGTTTAAGTTTAGGGTGAATGTTAGGGTTAGTGTTCGATTAGGGTTACTGTTCGTGTTAGGGTTACAGTTAGGGTTAGGGATAGCATTAGGTTTAGTGTTAGGAATATAGTTAGGCGTTAGGGTGAGGGTTGGGGATATGGTGAGGGTTAGGTTTAGGTTTACAGTTAAGGTGAGGGTTTAGGGTAATTGTTATGGTTAGGGTTAGAGTTAGGGTCATGGTGAAGTTTCAGGTAATAGTGGGGTTCAGGGTTAATGTTAGATTTAGGGTTAAGGTTAGTGTTAGGGTTAGGTTTAGATTAGGGTTAAGGTAGCGGTCAGGTTAGGGTTAAGACTAGGTTTACGGTAAAGTGTAAGGCTAGGTTAGGGTTAGGTTTAGAGTTAGTGCTAGGGCTTAGGGTTAGGGTTAAGGTCAGGTTTAGAGTTATTGTTAGGTTTACGGTTAAGGTTAGGGTAGAGTTAAGGTTAAGGTTAAGTTTAAGGTTAGGGTAAGAGTTAGGTTTACGTCAGGTTTAGGGTTAGGATGAGGGATAGGGTTAGGGAAAGGGTTAGGGTTTCATGTGAGGATTAGTGTTATGTTTACATGAAGCTGATGTTTTTGGGTGCTACAGTAAGGTTGAGGGTTAGAGTTACGTTAGTTTAGAGTTAGGGCTAGAGTATGGTGATAGTGCTTTAGGCTTAGGTTTAGGGTGAAATTTAGGTTAAGGATGAGGGTTAGGGTTGGGGTAGGTGTTTGGATTAATGTTAGGGTCAGGTTTAGGGTTTTGGTTTAGAGTTCAGGTTAGATTCAGGGTTAGGGTTAGATTTAGGTTTAGGGTTAGGGTTAGGTTTAGTGTTAGTTTAGCTTAGGGTTAGGGTTTGAATGAAGTTAGGGTAGGTTTAGGGTTATGGTTAGGTTGAAATTTTGGTTAAGTGTGAGGGTTTGGTTTCGGGTTAGGGTTAGAGTTAGGATTAGTGGTTAAGGTTAGGTTTAGGGTTAAGGTTAGGTTTAGGCTAAGCATTAGGGTTAGAGTTAGGGTTAGTGGTTAGTGTTTCAGTTAGGTTTAGGATAGGGTTATAATTAGGGTTAAGTTTAGGGTTACGGTAAGAGTTAGATTTACGTTTACAGTTAAGGTGAGGGTTTTGCGTAACTGTTACGGTTAGGGTAGGGCTAGGTTTAGGGTTAGAGTTGGGTTAGGGGTTAGGTTTAGGTTAAGTTTATGGTAGGCTTAAAGTTAGGGTTAAGGTTAGGTTAGGGTTACGTCAGGGTTAGGATTAGAATTAGGTTTCGGGCGAGGGTTAGTGTCAGAGTTATTATAAGGGTTAGGTTGAGGGTTACAGATGGGCCAAGGTTAAGGTTAGGGTTAGGTTTAGGGGTAGGATTAGGGTTAAAGTTAGGGTTAGCTTTAGGTTAGGGATAGGGTGAAGTAAAGTAGGGTGAGGGTTAGGGTTATGGCTAAGGTTTGGGTTCGTTTTCAGGTTAGTGTTAAGTTTATGTTTAGGGTTAGGGTTAAGTTTATGGGTTGTGTTTAGTTTTAGGGTTAGGGTTAGATTTTAGGTTAGGGTTAAGTTAAGTGTAACAGTTAGGGTTACGATTTGTGTTAGGCATTGTGGTTGGGGTGAGTGTTAGGTTTATGGTTAGGGTTGGGTAGAGTTTGGATTATGGTTATGGTAAGGTGTTAGGGTTTAGAGGTGTAGTTTAGGGTTAGGGTTTGGGTGAGGTTTTCGGTTAGGCATTGTGGTTCTGGTCATGGTTAAGTTTGGTTCAGTGTTAGGGTTAGGTTTATGATTCGGTTTCGGGTTAGTGTTAGAGTTAGGGTGAGGGATAGTGTTAAGGTTTAGCTTAGGTTTTGGTGTTATAGGTTAGGGTTTGCGTTAGGGTTAGTGTTCTCTTTATGGCTTAGGGGTTTCAGGTTAGTGTTGTGGTTAGGGCTAGGGTTAGCATTAGGGTTAGGGTTGTGGGCTACGGTTAGGGGTTAGAGTGAAGGCTACGGTTAGTTTTACAGTTAAGGTGAGGGTTTAGGGTAAGTGTTATGATTAGGGTTAGAGTTCGAGTTAGGGTTAGGTTTAGGGTTAGGGTTAGGTGTAGGGTAATATTTAGGTTTACGTCCAAGTTTAGGGTTCGAGTTAGTGCTGTATTTAGGGTCAGAGCTAGTGTTCTATTTAGGGTCAAGTTTAGAGTTAGGGTTAGGTTTAGGATTAGGATTATGTTTAGGGTTAGGGTTAGGTTCAGGCCTATCGTAAGGGTTAGGTTTAGGGTTACAGATGGACTAGCGCTATGGTTAGAGGTAGGTTTAAGGTTAGGGTTTGGGTTAGGTTTAGGTTTAAGGTAGTGTTAGAGTTTGGATGAAGTTTAGGATAGGGCGAGGGTTATTTTTATGGTTAGGGCTAGAGTTTGGGTTTGTGTTCCGGTTAGCTTTAAGGCTAGGGTTCAGGTTAGGGTTAGGGGTTATGTTTAGGGTTAGGGTTATGTTTTGGTTTAGGGTTAGTGTGAAGTTTAGGTTAAGGGTGAGGGTTAGGATAAGAGTTAGCATTAGGGTTAGGATTATAGTTAGTGTTAGAGGTTAGATTTAGGATGCTAACGTTAGGTTTATGGTTAGGGTTGGGTTCATGTTAGAGTTAGGGTTAGATTAGGTTTAATGCTCGTGTTTGGGTTAGGGATAGGGTTACGGATAGCATTAGGTTTAGGTTTGGGGATACGGTTAGGGGTTAGGGTGAGGGTTGTGGTTAGGGTGTGGGTTAGGGTTAGGTTTACAGTTAAGGTGAGGGTTTAGGGTAAGTGTTATAGTTAGGGTTCGAGTTAGGGTTTGGGTTAGGTTTAGGGTGAAGTTTCAGTTAATAGTCAGGGTCAGGGTAAGGGTTAGGGCTAAGATTACAGTTAGGGTTAAGTTTAGTGTTAGCGTTAGGGTTACGGTAGGGGTAAGGTTAGGGTTAAGGCTAGGTTTACGGTAAAGGGTAGGGCTAGGTTAGGGTTAGGTTTAGAGTTAGAGCTAGTACTAGGGTTTAGGGTAAGAGGTAGGGTCAGGTTTAGAGTTTTTGTTAGTTTTAGGGTGGAGTTAAGGTTAAGCTTAGCGTTAGGGTAAGTGTTAGGTTTAGGTCAGGGTTAAGGTTAGGATTAGGGTTAGGGTTAGGGAAAGGGTTAGGTGTTCGTGGGAGGGTTAGTGTTAGGTTTACACTTAAGCTGATGTTTTACAGTGTTACGGTTAGGTCAGGGTTGTAGTTAGGGTTAGGATGAGGTTTAGGTTTAGGGCTATATTTAGGGGATAGTTTAGGGTTAGGTTTAGTTTTAGGGTTAAGGTTAGGCTTAGGTTTATCTTGAAATTTATGTTAAGGATGAGGGTTAGGGTTAGCGTTAGGGTTAGGTGTTTGGGTTAAGGTTAGGGTTAGGTTTAGGGTTTGGGTTAGGGTTCGGTGTTTCGGTTAATGTTAGGGTCAGGTTTAGGGTAAGGGTTAGGGTTCGGTATAGGATCAGGCTTAGGGTTAGGGTTAGAATTAGGGTTAGTGGTTAGGGTTAGGCTTAGGGTTAAGGTTAGGTTTAGGCTAAACATCAGGATTTGATTTCGAGTTAGGTGTTAGTGTTTCGGTTAGGTTTAGGGTAGGTTTATATTTAAGGTTAGGTTAAGAGTTAGATTTATGTTTACAGTTAAGGTGAGGGTTTTGAGTAAGTGTTACATTTAGGGTTAGGGTTAGGTGTAGGGCTAGGGCTAGGGTTAGGTTTAGATTTCGGGTTACCGGTTAGGGTTAGGTTTCAGTTTATGGTAGGGTAAAGTTAGGGTTAAGGTTTGGTTAGGGTTAGGGTCAGGGTTAGGATTAGGATTAGGTTTAGGGTGAGGGTTAGGGTCAGAGTTATTGTAAGGGTTAGGTTTGGGGTTACAGGTGGGTCAAGGTTAAGGTTACGGTCAGGGTTAAAAGTTAGGGTGTGCTTTAGATTAGGGATAGGGTGAAGTTTAAGATAGGGTGAGGGTTAGGGTTATGGCTAAGGTTTGCTTGAGTTTTCAGGTGAGTGTTAAGGTTATGTTTAGGGTTAGGAATAAGTTTATGGGTTCTGTTTACTTTTAGGGTTAGGGGTAGATTTTAGGTTAGGGTTAAGTTCAGTGTTACGGTTAGGGTTAGGTTTACGGTTTGTGTTAGGCATTGTGGTTGGTGTGAGGATTAGGTTTAGGATTAGGGTTGGGTAGGGTTAGGATTCTGGTTATGGTAAGGTGTTAGGGATTAGAGGAGTAGTTTTGGGTTAGGGCTTGGGTGAGGGTTCCGGTTAGGCATTGTGGTTCTGGTCATGGTTAGGTTTGGTTTAGGGTTAGGGTTAGTTTTATGATTAGGTTTAGGGTTAGTGTTAGAGTTAGGGTTAGACTTTGGTGCTAGGGGTTAGGTTTTGGGTTAGGGTTAGGGTTATCGTTAGGGCTTAGGTTTTTAGGTGAGTGTTTGGGTTAGGGTTAGGGATAGCATTAGGGTTAGCTTTTGGGGGTACGGTTAGGGGTTAGGTGAGGGTTACAGTTAGTATTGCAGTTAAGGTTAGGTTTTAGGGCAAGTGTTAGGATTAGGGTTAGAGTTAGAGTTAGGGTTAGGTGCAGGGTTAGGTGCAGGGTAAGTTTTAGATTCAAGTCCTGGTTTAGGGTTAGAGTTAGTGTTCTATTTAGGGTCAAGTTTAGAGTTCGGCTTAGGTTTAGGATTAGGTCTATTGTTGGGCTTAGGATTAGGGTTAGGTTCAGAGCTATTGTAAGGCTTAGGTTTAGGGTTACAGATGGACTAGCTTTACGGTTAGAGTTAGGTTTAAGGTCAGGGTTTGGGCTAGGTTTACGTTTACGGTTATGGTTAGGGTTAGGATTTGGTTGAAGCTTAGCATAGGCTGAGGGTTACTTTTAGGGTTAGGGCTAGAGTTTGGGTTTGTGTTCAGGTTAGTGTTATGGTTAGATTTAGGGTCCAGTTTAGGGTTAGGGGTTAGGTTTAGTGTTAGGGTTAGTTTTAGGTTTAGGGTTAGTGTGAAGTTTAGGTTAAGGGTGAGAGCTAGGGTTAGGGTTAGGATTAGGGTTAGTGTTAGACGTTAGGTTTAGGGTGCTAGTTTTAGGTTTATGGTTAGGGTAGGTTTAAGTTTAGGGTGAATGTTAGGGTTAGTGTTCGATTAGGGTTACTGTTCGTGTTAGGGTTACAGTTAGGGTTAGGGATAGCATTAGGTTTAGTGTTAGGAATATAGTTAGGCGTTAGGGTGAGGGTTGGGGATATGGTGAGGGTTAGGTTTAGGTTTACAGTTAAGGTGAGGGTTTAGGGTAATTGTTATGGTTAGGGTTAGAGTTAGGGTCATGGTGAAGTTTCAGGTAATAGTGGGGTTCAGGGTTAATGTTAGATTTAGGGTTAAGGTTAGTGTTAGGGTTAGGTTTAGATTAGGGTTAAGGTAGCGGTCAGGTTAGGGTTAAGACTAGGTTTACGGTAAAGTGTAAGGCTAGGTTAGGGTTAGGTTTAGAGTTAGTGCTAGGGCTTAGGGTTAGGGTTAAGGTCAGGTTTAGAGTTATTGTTAGGTTTACGGTTAAGGTTAGGGTAGAGTTAAGGTTAAGGTTAAGTTTAAGGTTAGGGTAAGAGTTAGGTTTACGTCAGGTTTAGGGTTAGGATGAGGGATAGGGTTAGGGAAAGGGTTAGGGTTTCATGTGAGGATTAGTGTTATGTTTACATGAAGCTGATGTTTTTGGGTGCTACAGTAAGGTTGAGGGTTAGAGTTACGTTAGTTTAGAGTTAGGGCTAGAGTATGGTGATAGTGCTTTAGGCTTAGGTTTAGGGTGAAATTTAGGTTAAGGATGAGGGTTAGGGTTGGGGTAGGTGTTTGGATTAATGTTAGGGTCAGGTTTAGGGTTTTGGTTTAGAGTTCAGGTTAGATTCAGGGTTAGGGTTAGATTTAGGTTTAGGGTTAGGGTTAGGTTTAGTGTTAGTTTAGCTTAGGGTTAGGGTTTGAATGAAGTTAGGGTAGGTTTAGGGTTATGGTTAGGTTGAAATTTTGGTTAAGTGTGAGGGTTTGGTTTCGGGTTAGGGTTAGAGTTAGGATTAGTGGTTAAGGTTAGGTTTAGGGTTAAGGTTAGGTTTAGGCTAAGCATTAGGGTTAGAGTTAGGGTTAGTGGTTAGTGTTTCAGTTAGGTTTAGGATAGGGTTATAATTAGGGTTAAGTTTAGGGTTACGGTAAGAGTTAGATTTACGTTTACAGTTAAGGTGAGGGTTTTGCGTAACTGTTACGGTTAGGGTAGGGCTAGGTTTAGGGTTAGAGTTGGGTTAGGGGTTAGGTTTAGGTTAAGTTTATGGTAGGCTTAAAGTTAGGGTTAAGGTTAGGTTAGGGTTACGTCAGGGTTAGGATTAGAATTAGGTTTCGGGCGAGGGTTAGTGTCAGAGTTATTATAAGGGTTAGGTTGAGGGTTACAGATGGGCCAAGGTTAAGGTTAGGGTTAGGTTTAGGGGTAGGATTAGGGTTAAAGTTAGGGTTAGCTTTAGGTTAGGGATAGGGTGAAGTAAAGTAGGGTGAGGGTTAGGGTTATGGCTAAGGTTTGGGTTCGTTTTCAGGTTAGTGTTAAGTTTATGTTTAGGGTTAGGGTTAAGTTTATGGGTTGTGTTTAGTTTTAGGGTTAGGGTTAGATTTTAGGTTAGGGTTAAGTTAAGTGTAACAGTTAGGGTTACGATTTGTGTTAGGCATTGTGGTTGGGGTGAGTGTTAGGTTTATGGTTAGGGTTGGGTAGAGTTTGGATTATGGTTATGGTAAGGTGTTAGGGTTTAGAGGTGTAGTTTAGGGTTAGGGTTTGGGTGAGGTTTTCGGTTAGGCATTGTGGTTCTGGTCATGGTTAAGTTTGGTTCAGTGTTAGGGTTAGGTTTATGATTCGGTTTCGGGTTAGTGTTAGAGTTAGGGTGAGGGATAGTGTTAAGGTTTAGCTTAGGTTTTGGTGTTATAGGTTAGGGTTTGCGTTAGGGTTAGTGTTCTCTTTATGGCTTAGGGGTTTCAGGTTAGTGTTGTGGTTAGGGCTAGGGTTAGCATTAGGGTTAGGGTTGTGGGCTACGGTTAGGGGTTAGAGTGAAGGCTACGGTTAGTTTTACAGTTAAGGTGAGGGTTTAGGGTAAGTGTTATGATTAGGGTTAGAGTTCGAGTTAGGGTTAGGTTTAGGGTTAGGGTTAGGTGTAGGGTAATATTTAGGTTTACGTCCAAGTTTAGGGTTCGAGTTAGTGCTGTATTTAGGGTCAGAGCTAGTGTTCTATTTAGGGTCAAGTTTAGAGTTAGGGTTAGGTTTAGGATTAGGATTATGTTTAGGGTTAGGGTTAGGTTCAGGCCTATCGTAAGGGTTAGGTTTAGGGTTTCAGATGGACTAGTGTTATGGTTAGAGTTAGGTTTAAGGTAAGGGTTTTGCTTAGGTTTAGGTTAGGGCTAAGGTTAGGGTTAGGGTTTGGATGATGTTTAGGCTAGGGTGAGGGTTATTTTTATGGTTAGGGCTGGAGTTTGGGTTTGTGCTCACGTCACTTTTAAGGTCAGGTTTAGGGTTTGGATTAGGGTTAGGGGTTATGTTTAGGGTTAGATTTACGAACAGGGTTAGTATTAGTGTGAAGTTCAGGTTAAGTGGGAGGGTTAGGATAAGGGTTAGGATTAGGGTTAGAATTATAATGTTAGACATTAGGTTTAGGGTGTTAGGTTCAGGTTCATGGTTAGGCTAGTCTTAAGTTTAAGGTTAATGTTAGGGTTAGGATTAGATTAGGGTTACTCTTCGTGTTAGAGTTAGGGTTAGGGATAAGTTTCGGGATAGCATTAGGTTTAGGGTTGGGGACACGGTTAAGGGTTAGGGTGTGTGTTAGTGTTAGTTTTACCGTTAAGGAGAGGGTTTAGGTTAATTGTTATGGTTAGGGTTAGAGTTAGAGTTAGGGTTAGGGTTAGGGTGAAGTTTCAGTTAATAGTGAGGGTTAGGGTTAAGGTTAGAGTTAGGGTTAAGGTTAGTGTCAGGGTTAGGTTTAGGGTTAGGGTTACGGTAGGGGTAAGGTTACTGTGAAGGCTAGGTTTACGGTAAAGGGTAGTGCTGGGTTAGGGTTAGGGTTACGTTTAGAGTTATTGTTAGGCTTAAGTTTAGGGTTAGGGTAGAGTTAATGTTAGGGTTAATTTTAGGGTTAGGGTAAGGGTTAGGTTTAGTTCAGGGTTAGGGCTAGGATTAGGGATAGGGTTAGGATTGGGGGATGGGTTAGGGATTCTTGTGAGGGTTGGTGTCAGGTTTACAGTTAAGCTGATGTTTTAGGGTGTTACAGTTAGGGTTAGGGTTAGAGTTAGGGTTAGGATTAGGTTTATGCTTAGGATTAGGGTTAGGGTTAGGGTCAGGGTTAGGTGGAGATCTAGTGTCATGTTTAGGTTGTTTTTTTAGTTTTAGGGTTAGGCTTAGTGTGAAGTTTATTTTAATTATGAGGTTTAGGGTTAGGGGTTAGGGTTAGGTTATGTTTAGTTTTAGGTTTGGGGTTAGTGTTAGCGTTAGGGTTAGTTTTAGTTTTGGTTAGGGTTTGAATGAATTTAAGGTAGGTTTAGCGTTATGGTTAGGGTGAAATTTTGGTTAAGGGTGAGGGTTTGTTTTAGGTTTAGGGTTAGGGTTAGAGTTCGGGTGAGTGTTTATGTTTTAGGTTTAAGGTTAAGTTTAGGTTTAGGCTAATGATTAGGTTTAGAGTTAGGGTTAGGGGTTATTGTTTCGGTAAGGTTTAGGGTAGGGTTCTGTTTAGGGTTAAGAATAGTGTTAGGGTAAGAGTTAGAGTTCCATTTACAGTTGAGTGTTTTGGGTGTTACTGTTAGGGTTAGGGCTAGGGTTACAGTTAGAGTTAGGGTTAGAGGTTAGGGTTAGGTGTAAGTTTATGGTAGCCTTAATGTTAGGTTAAGGTTAGGTTAGGGTTAGGGTCAGGGTTAGGATTAGGTTTAGGGTGAGGGTTAGGGTCAGAGATATTGTAAGGGTTAGGTTTAGGGTTACAAGTGGGCCATGGTTAAGGTTAGGGTTAGGTTTAGGGTTAAAGTTAGGGTTAGCTTTAGGTTAGGGATAGGATGAAGTTTAAGATAGGGTGAGGGTTAGGGTTATGGCTAAGGTTTGGGTTAGTTTTCAGGTTAGTGTTAAGGTTATGTTTAGGGTTAGGGTTAAGTTTATGGGTTGTGTTTAGTTTTAGGGTTAGGGTTAGATTTTAGGTTAGGGTTAAGTTTAGTGTAAACAGCTAAGGTTACGGTTTGTGTTAGGCATTGTGGTTGGGGTGAGGTTTAGGTTTAGGGTTAGGGTTATGTATGCTTAGGATTATGGTTATGGTCAGGTGTTAGGGGTTAGAAGTGTAGTTTAGGGTTAGGGGTGGGTGAGGGTTCTGGTAAAGCATTGTGGTTCTGACCATGGTTAGGTTTGGTTTAGGGTTACGGTTAGGTTTATGATTAGGTTTCAGGTTAGTGTTCGAGTTAGAGTTAAGGTTTGGGTTAGGCTTTGGTGTTAGGGGTTAGGGTTTGGGTTATGGTTAGGTGTAGGGCAATATTTAGGTTTAGGTGCCGGTTTAGTGTTAGAGTCAGTGTTCAATTTAGGGTCAAGGTTAGATTTAGGGTTAGGGTTAGGTTTAGGTCTAGGGTTAGGATTAGGTTTAGGGTTAGGTTCAGGGCTATTGTAAGGGTTACATTTGGACTAGCATTATGGTTAGAGTTATGTTCAAGGATAGGGTTTGGGTTAGGTTTAGGTTTAGGGTTAGGGTTTGGATGAAGTTTAGGATAGGGTGAGGGTTATTTTTATGGTTTGGGCTAAAGTTTGGTTTTGTGTTCAGCTTAGTGTTAAGGTTAGGTTTAGGGTTCGGTTTTGGGTTAGGGGTTATGTTTAGGGTTTGGGTTACGCTTTGGTTTAGGGTTAGTGTGAAGTTTAGGTTAAGGGTGAGGGTTAGGATAAAGGTTAGGATTAGGTTTATGGTAAGGTGTTAGTGGTTAGAGGTGTAGTTTAGGGTTAGGGTTTGGGTGAGGGTTCCGGTTAGGAATTGTGGTTCTGGTCATGATTGGGTTTGGTTTAGGTTTATGATTCGGTTTCGGGTTAGTGTTAGAGTTAGGGTGAGAGTTAGGGTTAAGGTTTGGATTAGGCTTTGGTGTTAGGGGTTAGGGTTTGTGTTAGAGTTAGGGTTATCGTTAGGGCTCAGGGGTTTCAGGTTAGTTTTAGGGTTAAGGTTAGGGATTGCATTAGGGTTAGGTTTGGGGGATACGGTTAGGGGTTAGGGTGAGGGTTACGGTTAGTTTTACAGTTAAAGTGTGGGTTTAGGATAAGTGTTATGATTAGGGTTAGGGTTGGAGTTATTTTTAGGTTTAGGGTTAGGTGTAGGGGAAGATTTAGGTTTAGGTCCAGGTTTAGGGTTAGAGTTAGTGTTCTCTCTAGGGTCAAGGGTGCAGTTAGGGTTAGGTTAGGATTAGGCCTAGGGCTAGGATTAGGTTTAGGGTTAATTTCAGGGCTATTGTAAGGGTTAGGTTTAGGGTTACAGATGGACTAGCGCTATGGTTAGAGGTAGGTTTAAGGTTAGGGTTTGGGTTAGGTTTAGGTTTAAGGTAGTGTTAGAGTTTGGATGAAGTTTAGGATAGGGCGAGGGTTATTTTTATGGTTAGGGCTAGAGTTTGGGTTTGTGTTCCGGTTAGCTTTAAGGCTAGGGTTCAGGTTAGGGTTAGGGGTTATGTTTAGGGTTAGGGTTATGTTTTGGTTTAGGGTTAGTGTGAAGTTTAGGTTAAGGGTGAGGGTTAGGATAAGAGTTAGCATTAGGGTTAGGATTATAGTTAGTGTTAGAGGTTAGATTTAGGATGCTAACGTTAGGTTTATGGTTAGGGTTGGGTTCATGTTAGAGTTAGGGTTAGATTAGGTTTAATGCTCGTGTTTGGGTTAGGGATAGGGTTACGGATAGCATTAGGTTTAGGTTTGGGGATACGGTTAGGGGTTAGGGTGAGGGTTGTGGTTAGGGTGTGGGTTAGGGTTAGGTTTACAGTTAAGGTGAGGGTTTAGGGTAAGTGTTATAGTTAGGGTTCGAGTTAGGGTTTGGGTTAGGTTTAGGGTGAAGTTTCAGTTAATAGTCAGGGTCAGGGTAAGGGTTAGGGCTAAGATTACAGTTAGGGTTAAGTTTAGTGTTAGCGTTAGGGTTACGGTAGGGGTAAGGTTAGGGTTAAGGCTAGGTTTACGGTAAAGGGTAGGGCTAGGTTAGGGTTAGGTTTAGAGTTAGAGCTAGTACTAGGGTTTAGGGTAAGAGGTAGGGTCAGGTTTAGAGTTTTTGTTAGTTTTAGGGTGGAGTTAAGGTTAAGCTTAGCGTTAGGGTAAGTGTTAGGTTTAGGTCAGGGTTAAGGTTAGGATTAGGGATAGGGTTAGGGAAAGGGTTAGGTGTTCGTGGGAGGGTTAGTGTTAGGTTTACACTTAAGCTGATGTTTTACAGTGTTACGGTTAGGTCAGGGTTGTAGTTAGGGTTAGGATGAGGTTTAGGTTTAGGGCTATATTTAGGGGATAGTTTAGGGTTAGGTTTAGTTTTAGGGTTAAGGTTAGGCTTAGGTTTATCTTGAAATTTATGTTAAGGATGAGGGTTAGGGTTAGCGTTAGGGTTAGGTGTTTGGGTTAAGGTTAGGGTTAGGTTTAGGGTTTGGGTTAGGGTTCGGTGTTTCGGTTAATGTTAGGGTCAGGTTTAGGGTAAGGGTTAGGGTTCGGTATAGGATCAGGCTTAGGGTTAGGGTTAGAATTAGGGTTAGTGGTTAGGGTTAGGCTTAGGGTTAAGGTTAGGTTTAGGCTAAACATCAGGATTTGATTTCGAGTTAGGTGTTAGTGTTTCGGTTAGGTTTAGGGTAGGTTTATATTTAAGGTTAGGTTAAGAGTTAGATTTATGTTTACAGTTAAGGTGAGGGTTTTGAGTAAGTGTTACATTTAGGGTTAGGGTTAGGTGTAGGGCTAGGGCTAGGGTTAGGTTTAGATTTCGGGTTACCGGTTAGGGTTAGGTTTCAGTTTATGGTAGGGTAAAGTTAGGGTTAAGGTTTGGTTAGGGTTAGGGTCAGGGTTAGGATTAGGATTAGGTTTAGGGTGAGGGTTAGGGTCAGAGTTATTGTAAGGGTTAGGTTTGGGGTTACAGGTGGGTCAAGGTTAAGGTTACGGTCAGGGTTAAAAGTTAGGGTGTGCTTTAGATTAGGGATAGGGTGAAGTTTAAGATAGGGTGAGGGTTAGGGTTATGGCTAAGGTTTGCTTGAGTTTTCAGGTGAGTGTTAAGGTTATGTTTAGGGTTAGGAATAAGTTTATGGGTTCTGTTTACTTTTAGGGTTGGGGTAGATTTTAGGTTAGGGTTAAGTTCAGTGTTACGGTTAGGGTTAGGTTTACGGTTTGTGTTAGGCATTGTGGTTGGTGTGAGGATTAGGTTTAGGATTAGGGTTGGGTAGGGTTAGGATTCTGGTTATGGTAAGGTGTTAGGGATTAGAGGAGTAGTTTTGGGTTAGGGCTTGGGTGAGGGTTCCGGTTAGGCATTGTGGTTCTGGTCATGGTTAGGTTTGGTTTAGGGTTAGGGTTAGTTTTATGATTAGGTTTAGGGTTAGTGTTAGAGTTAGGGTTAGACTTTGGTGCTAGGGGTTAGGTTTTGGGTTAGGGTTAGGGTTATCGTTAGGGCTTAGGTTTTTAGGTGAGTGTTTGGGTTAGGGTTAGGGATAGCATTAGGGTTAGCTTTTGAGGGTACGGTTAGGGGTTAGGTGAGGGTTACAGTTAGTATTGCAGTTAAGGTTAGGTTTTAGGGCAAGTGTTAGGATTAGGGTTAGAGTTAGAGTTAGGGTTAGGTGCAGGGTTAGGTGTAGGGTAAGTTTTAGATTCAAGTCCTGGTTTAGGGTTAGAGTTAGTGTTCTATTTAGGGTCAAGTTTAGAGTTCGGCTTAGGTTTAGGATTAGGTCTATTGTTGGGCTTAGGATTAGGGTTAGGTTCAGAGCTATTGTAAGGCTTAGGTTTAGGGTTACAGATGGACTAGCTTTACGGTTAGAGTTAGGTTTAAGGTCAGGGTTTGGGCTAGGTTTACGTTTACGGTTATGGTTAGGGTTAGGATTTGGTTGAAGCTTAGCATAGGCTGAGGGTTACTTTTAGGGTTAGGGCTAGAGTTTGGGTTTGTGTTCAGGTTAGTGTTATGGTTAGATTTAGGGTCCAGTTTAGGGTTAGGGGTTAGGTTTAGTGTTAGGGTTAGTTTTAGGTTTAGGGTTAGTGTGAAGTTTAGGTTAAGGGTGAGAGCTAGGGTTAGGGTTAGGATTAGGGTTAGTGTTAGACGTTAGGTTTAGGGTGCTAGTTTTAGGTTTATGGTTAGGGTAGGTTTAAGTTTAGGGTGAATGTTAGGGTTAGTGTTCGATTAGGGTTACTGTTCGTGTTAGGGTTACAGTTAGGGTTAGGGATAGCATTAGGTTTAGTGTTAGGAATATAGTTAGGCGTTAGGGTGAGGGTTGGGGATATGGTGAGGGTTAGGTTTAGGTTTACAGTTAAGGTGAGGGTTTAGGGTAATTGTTATGGTTAGGGTTAGAGTTAGGGTCATGGTGAAGTTTCAGGTAATAGTGGGGTTCAGGGTTAATGTTAGATTTAGGGTTAAGGTTAGTGTTAGGGTTAGGTTTAGATTAGGGTTAAGGTAGCGGTCAGGTTAGGGTTAAGACTAGGTTTACGGTAAAGTGTAAGGCTAGGTTAGGGTTAGGTTTAGAGTTAGTGCTAGGGCTTAGGGTTAGGGTTAAGGTCAGGTTTAGAGTTATTGTTAGGTTTACGGTTAAGGTTAGGGTAGAGTTAAGGTTAAGGTTAAGTTTAAGGTTAGGGTAAGAGTTAGGTTTACGTCAGGTTTAGGGTTAGGATGAGGGATAGGGTTAGGGAAAGGGTTAGGGTTTCATGTGAGGATTAGTGTTATGTTTACATGAAGCTGATGTTTTTGGGTGCTACAGTAAGGTTGAGGGTTAGAGTTACGTTAGTTTAGAGTTAGGGCTAGAGTATGGTGATAGTGCTTTAGGCTTAGGTTTAGGGTGAAATTTAGGTTAAGGATGAGGGTTAGGGTTGGGGTAGGTGTTTGGATTAATGTTAGGGTCAGGTTTAGGGTTTTGGTTTAGAGTTCAGGTTAGATTCAGGGTTAGGGTTAGATTTAGGTTTAGGGTTAGGGCTAGGTTTAGTGTTAGTTTAGCTTAGGGTTAGGGTTTGAATGAAGTTAGGGTAGGTTTAGGGTTATGGTTAGGTTGAAATTTTGGTTAAGTGTGAGGGTTTGGTTTCGGGTTAGGGTTAGAGTTAGGATTAGTGGTTAAGGTTAGGTTTAGGGTTAAGGTTAGGTTTAGGCTAAGCATTAGGGTTAGAGTTAGGGTTAGTGGTTAGTGTTTCAGTTAGGTTTAGGATAGGGTTATAATTAGGGTTAAGTTTAGGGTTACGGTAAGAGTTAGATTTACGTTTACAGTTAAGGTGAGGGTTTTGCGTAACTGTTACGGTTAGGGTAGGGCTAGGTTTAGGGTTAGAGTTGGGTTAGGGGTTAGGTTTAGGTTAAGTTTATGGTAGGCTTAAAGTTAGGGTTAAGGTTAGGTTAGGGTTACGTCAGGGTTAGGATTAGAATTAGGTTTCGGGCGAGGGTTAGTGTCAGAGTTATTATAAGGGTTAGGTTGAGGGTTACAGATGGGCCAAGGTTAAGGTTAGGGTTAGGTTTAGGGGTAGGATTAGGGTTAAAGTTAGGGTTAGCTTTAGGTTAGGGATAGGGTGAAGTAAAGTAGGGTGAGGGTTAGGGTTATGGCTAAGGTTTGGGTTCGTTTTCAGGTTAGTGTTAAGTTTATGTTTAGGGTTAGGGTTAAGTTTATGGGTTGTGTTTAGTTTTAGGGTTAGGGTTAGATTTTAGGTTAGGGTTAAGTTAAGTGTAACAGTTAGGGTTACGATTTGTGTTAGGCATTGTGGTTGGGGTGAGTGTTAGGTTTATGGTTAGGGTTGGGTAGAGTTTGGATTATGGTTATGGTAAGGTGTTAGGGTTTAGAGGTGTAGTTTAGGGTTAGGGTTTGGGTGAGGGTTTCGGTTAGGCATTGTGGTTCTGGTCATGGTTAAGTTTGGTTCAGTGTTAGGGTTAGGTTTATGATTAGGTTTCGGGTTAGTGTTAGAGTTAGGGTGAGGGATAGTGTTAAGGTTTAGCTTAGGTTTTGGTGTTATAGGTTAGGGTTTGCGTTAGGGTTAGTGTTCTCTTTATGGCTTAGGGGTTTCAGGTTAGTGTTGTGGTTAGGGCTAGGGTTAGCATTAGGGTTAGGGTTGTGGGCTACGGTTAGGGGTTAGAGTGAAGGCTACGGTTAGTTTTACAGTTAAGGTGAGGGTTTAGGGTAAGTGTTATGATTAGGGTTAGAGTTCGAGTTAGGGTTAGGTTTAGGGTTAGGGTTAGGTGTAGGGTAATATTTAGGTTTACGTCCAAGTTTAGGGTTCGAGTTAGTGCTGTATTTAGGGTCAGAGCTAGTGTTCTATTTAGGGTCAAGTTTAGAGTTAGGGTTAGGTTTAGGATTAGGATTATGTTTAGGGTTAGGGTTAGGTTCAGGGCTATCGTAAGGGTTAGGTTTAGGGTTTCAGATGGACTAGTGTTATGGTTAGAGTTAGGTTTAAGGTAAGGGTTTTGCTTAGGTTTAGGTTAGGGCTAAGGTTAGGGTTAGGGTTTGGATGATGTTTAGGCTAGGGTGGGGGTTATTTTTATGGTTAGGGCTGGAGTTTGGGTTTGTGCTCACGTCACTTTTAAGGTCAGGTTTAGGGTTTGGATTAGGGTTAGGGGTTATGTTTAGGGTTAGATTTACGAACAGGGTTAGTATTAGTGTGAAGTTCAGGTTAAGTGGGAGGGTTAGGATAAGGGTTAGGATTAGGGTTAGAATTATAATGTTAGACATTAGGTTTAGGGTGTTAGGTTCAGGTTCATGGTTAGGCTAGTCTTAAGTTTAAGGTTAATGTTAGGGTTAGGATTAGATTAGGGTTACTCTTCGTGTTAGAGTTAGGGTTAGGGATAAGTTTCGGGATAGCATTAGGTTTAGGGTTGGGGACACGGTTAAGGGTTAGGGTGTGTGTTAGTGTTAGTTTTACCGTTAAGGAGAGGGTTTAGGTTAATTGTTATGGTTAGGGTTAGAGTTAGAGTTAGGGTTAGGGTTAGGGTGAAGTTTCAGTTAATAGTGAGGGTTAGGGTTAAGGTTAGAGTTAGGGTTAAGGTTAGTGTCAGGGTTAGGTTTAGGGTTAGGGTTACAGTAGGGGTAAGGTTACTGTGAAGGCTAGGTTTACAGTAAAGGGTAGTGCTGGGTTAGGGTTAGGGTTACATTTAGAGTTATTGTTAGGCTTAAGTTTAGGGTTAGGGTAGAGTTAATGTTAGGGTTAATTTTAGGGTTAGGGTAAAGGTTAGGTTTAGTTCAGGGTTAGGGCTAGGATTAGGGATAGGGTTAGGATTGGGGGATGGGTTAGGGATTCTTGTGAGGGTTGGTGTCAGGTTTACAGTTAAGCTGATGTTTTAGGGTGTTACAGTTAGGGTTAGGGTTAGAGTTAGGGTTAGGATTAGGTTTATGCTTAGGATTAGGGTTAGGGTTAGGGTCAGGGTTAGGTGGAGATCTAGTGTCATGTTTAGGTTGTTTTTTTAGTTTTAGGGTTAGGCTTAGTGTGAAGTTTATTTTAATTATGAGGTTTAGGGTTAGGGGTTAGGGTTAGGTTATGTTTAGTTTTAGGTTTGGGGTTAGTGTTAGCGTTAGGGTTAGTTTTAGTTTTGGTTAGGGTTTGAATGAATTTAAGGTAGGTTTAGCGTTATGGTTAGGGTGAAATTTTGGTTAAGGGTGAGGGTTTGTTTTAGGTTTAGGGTTAGGGTTAGAGTTCGGGTGAGTGTTTATGTTTTAGGTTTAAGGTTAAGTTTAGGTTTAGGCTAATGATTAGGTTTAGAGTTAGGGTTAGGGGTTATTGTTTCGGTAAGGTTTAGGGTAGGGTTCTGTTTAGGGTTAAGAATAGTGTTAGGGTAAGAGTTAGAGTTCCATTTACAGTTGAGTGTTTTGGGTGTTACTGTTAGGGTTAGGGCTAGGGTTACAGTTAGAGTTAGGGTTAGAGGTTAGGGTTAGGTGTAAGTTTATGGTAGCCTTAATGTTAGGTTAAGGTTAGGTTAGGGTTAGGGTCAGGGTTAGGATTAGGTTTAGGGTGAGGGTTAGGGTCAGAGATATTGTAAGGGTTAGGTTTAGGGTTACAAGTGGGCCATGGTTAAGGTTAGGGTTAGGTTTAGGGTTAAAGTTAGGGTTAGCTTTAGGTTAGGGATAGGATGAAGTTTAAGATAGGGTGAGGGTTAGGGTTATGGCTAAGGTTTGGGTTAGTTTTCAGGTTAGTGTTAAGGTTATGTTTAGGGTTAGGGTTAAGTTTATGGGTTGTGTTTAGTTTTAGGGTTAGGGTTAGATTTTAGGTTAGGGTTAAGTTTAGTGTAAACAGCTAAGGTTACGGTTTGTGTTAGGCATTGTGGTTGGGGTGAGGTTTAGGTTTAGGGTTAGGGTTATGTATGCTTAGGATTATGGTTATGGTCAGGTGTTAGGGGTTAGAAGTGTAGTTTAGGGTTAGGGGTGGGTGAGGGTTCTGGTAAAGCATTGTGGTTCTGACCATGGTTAGGTTTGGTTTAGGGTTACGGTTAGGTTTATGATTAGGTTTCAGGTTAGTGTTCGAGTTAGAGTTAAGGTTTGGGTTAGGCTTTGGTGTTAGGGGTTAGGATTTGGGTTATGGTTAGGTGTAGGGCAATATTTAGGTTTAGGTGCCGGTTTAGTGTTAGAGTCAGTGTTCAATTTAGGGTCAAGGTTAGATTTAGGGTTAGGGTTAGGTTTAGGTCTAGGGTTAGGATTAGGTTTAGGGTTAGGTTCAGGGCTATTGTAAGGGTTAGGTTTAGGGTTACATTTGGACTAGCATTATGGTTAGAGTTATGTTCAAGGATAGGGTTTGGGTTAGGTTTAGGTTTAGGGTTAGGGTTTGGATGAAGTTTAGGATAGGGTGAGGGTTATTTTTATGGTTTGGGCTAAAGTTTGGTTTTGTGTTCAGCTTAGTGTTAAGGTTAGGTTTAGGGTTCGGTTTTGGGTTAGGGGTTATGTTTAGGGTTTGGGTTACGCTTTGGTTTAGGGTTAGTGTGAAGTTTAGGTTAAGGGTGAGGGTTAGGATAAAGGTTAGGATTAGGTTTATGGTAAGGTGTTAGTGGTTAGAGGTGTAGTTTAGGGTTAGGGTTTGGGTGAGCGTTCCGGTTAGGAATTGTGGTTCTGGTCATGATTGGGTTTGGTTTAGGTTTATGATTCGGTTTCGGGTTAGTGTTAGAGTTAGGGTGAGAGTTAGGGTTAAGGTTTGGATTAGGCTTTGGTGTTAGGGGTTAGGGTTTGTGTTAGAGTTAGGGTTATCGTTAGGGCTCAGGGGTTTCAGGTTAGTTTTAGGGTTAAGGTTAGGGATTGCATTAGGGTTAGGTTTGGGGGATACGTTTAGGGGTTAGGGTGAGGGTTACGGTTAGTTTTACAGTTAAAGTGTGGGTTTAGGATAAGTGTTATGATTAGGGTTAGAGTTGGAGTTATTTTTAGGTTTAGGGTTAGGTGTAGGGGAAGATTTAGGTTTAGGTCCAGGTTTAGGGTTAGAGTTAGTGTTCTCTCTAGGGTCAAGGGTGCAGTTAGGGTTAGGTTAGGATTAGGCCTAGGGCTAGGATTAGGTTTAGGGTTAATTTCAGGGCTATTGTAAGGGTTAGGTTTAGGGTTACAGATGGACTAGCGCTATGGTTAGAGGTAGGTTTAAGGTTAGGGTTTGGGTTAGGTTTAGGTTTAAGGTAGTGTTAGAGTTTGGATGAAGTTTAGGATAGGGCGAGGGTTATTTTTATGGTTAGGGCTAGAGTTTGGGTTTGTGTTCCGGTTAGCTTTAAGGCTAGGGTTCAGGTTAGGGTTAGGGGTTATGTTTAGGGTTAGGGTTATGTTTTGGTTTAGGGTTAGTGTGAAGTTTAGGTTAAGGGTGAGGGTTAGGATAAGAGTTAGCATTAGGGTTAGGATTATAGTTAGTGTTAGAGGTTAGATTTAGGATGCTAACGTTAGGTTTATGGTTAGGGTTGGGTTCATGTTAGAGTTAGGGTTAGATTAGGTTTAATGCTCGTGTTTGGGTTAGGGATAGGGTTACGGATAGCATTAGGTTTAGGTTTGGGGATACGGTTAGGGGTTAGGGTGAGGGTTGTGGTTAGGGTGTGGGTTAGGGTTAGGTTTACAGTTAAGGTGAGGGTTTAGGGTAAGTGTTATAGTTAGGGTTCGAGTTAGGGTTTGGGTTAGGTTTAGGGTGAAGTTTCAGTTAATAGTCAGGGTCAGGGTAAGGGTTAGGGCTAAGATTACAGTTAGGGTTAAGTTTAGTGTTAGCGTTAGGGTTACGGTAGGGGTAAGGTTAGGGTTAAGGCTAGGTTTACGGTAAAGGGTAGGCTAGGTTAGGGTTAGGTTTAGAGTTAGAGCTAGTACTAGGGTTTAGGGTAAGAGGTAGGGTCAGGTTTAGAGTTTTTGTTAGTTTTAGGGTGGAGTTAAGGTTAAGCTTAGCGTTAGGGTAAGTGTTAGGTTTAGGTCAGGGTTAAGGTTAGGATTAGGGTTAGGGTTAGGGAAAGGGTTAGGTGTTCGTGGGAGGGTTAGTGTTAGGTTTACACTTAAGCTGATGTTTTACAGTGTTACGGTTAGGTCAGGGTTGTAGTTAGGGTTAGGATGAGGTTTAGGTTTAGGGCTATATTTAGGGGATAGTTTAGGGTTAGGTTTAGTTTTAGGGTTAAGGTTAGGCTTAGGTTTATCTTGAAATTTATGTTAAGGATGAGGGTTAGGGTTAGCGTTAGGGTTAGGTGTTTGGGTTAAGGTTAGGGTTAGGTTTAGGGTTTGGGTTAGGGTTCGGTGTTTCGGTTAATGTTAGGGTCAGGTTTAGGGTAAGGGTTAGGGTTCGGTATAGGATCAGGCTTAGGGTTAGGGTTAGAATTAGGGTTAGTGGTTAGGGTTAGGCTTAGGGTTAAGGTTAGGTTTAGGCTAAACATCAGGATTTGATTTCGAGTTAGGTGTTAGTGTTTCGGTTAGGTTTAGGGTAGGTTTATATTTAAGGTTAGGTTAAGAGTTAGATTTATGTTTACAGTTAAGGTGAGGGTTTTGAGTAAGTGTTACATTTAGGGTTAGGGTTAGGTGTAGGGCTAGGGCTAGGGTTAGGTTTAGATTTCGGGTTACCGGTTAGGGTTAGGTTTCAGTTTATGGTAGGGTAAAGTTAGGGTTAAGGTTTGGTTAGGGTTAGGGTCAGGGTTAGGATTAGGATTAGGTTTAGGGTGAGGGTTAGGGTCAGAGTTATTGTAAGGGTTAGGTTTGGGGTTACAGGTGGGTCAAGGTTAAGGTTACGGTCAGGGTTAAAAGTTAGGGTGTGCTTTAGATTAGGGATAGGGTGAAGTTTAAGATAGGGTGAGGGTTAGGGTTATGGCTAAGGTTTGCTTGAGTTTTCAGGTGAGTGTTAAGGTTATGTTTAGGGTTAGGAATAAGTTTATGGGTTCTGTTTACTTTTAGGGTTAGGGGTAGATTTTAGGTTAGGGTTAAGTTCAGTGTTACGGTTAGGGTTAGGTTTACGGTTTGTGTTAGGCATTGTGGTTGGTGTGAGGATTAGGTTTAGGATTAGGGTTGGGTAGGGTTAGGATTCTGGTTATGGTAAGGTGTTAGGGATTAGAGGAGTAGTTTTGGGTTAGGGCTTGGGTGAGGGTTCCGGTTAGGCATTGTGGTTCTGGTCATGGTTAGGTTTGGTTTAGGGTTAGGGTTAGTTTTATGATTAGGTTTAGGGTTAGTGTTAGAGTTAGGGTTAGACTTTGGTGCTAGGGGTTAGGTTTTGGGTTAGGGTTAGGGTTATCGTTAGGGCTTAGGTTTTTAGGTGAGTGTTTGGGTTAGGGTTAGGGATAGCATTAGGGTTAGCTTTTGGGGGTACGGTTAGGGGTTAGGTGAGGGTTACAGTTAGTATTGCAGTTAAGGTTAGGTTTTAGGGCAAGTGTTAGGATTAGGGTTAGAGTTAGAGTTAGGGTTAGGTGCAGGGTTAGGTGTAGGGTAAGTTTTAGATTCAAGTCCTGGTTTAGGGTTAGAGTTAGTGTTCTATTTAGGGTCAAGTTTAGAGTTCGGCTTAGGTTTAGGATTAGGTCTATTGTTGGGCTTAGGATTAGGGTTAGGTTCAGAGCTATTGTAAGGCTTAGGTTTAGGGTTACAGATGGACTAGCTTTACGGTTAGAGTTAGGTTTAAGGTCAGGGTTTGGGCTAGGTTTACGTTTACGGTTATGGTTAGGGTTAGGATTTGGTTGAAGCTTAGCATAGGCTGAGGGTTACTTTTAGGGTTAGGGCTAGAGTTTGGGTTTGTGTTCAGGTTAGTGTTATGGTTAGATTTAGGGTCCAGTTTAGGGTTAGGGGTTAGGTTTAGTGTTAGGGTTAGTTTTAGGTTTAGGGTTAGTGTGAAGTTTAGGTTAAGGGTGAGAGCTAGGGTTAGGGTTAGGATTAGGGTTAGTGTTAGACGTTAGGTTTAGGGTGCTAGTTTTAGGTTTATGGTTAGGGTAGGTTTAAGTTTAGGGTGAATGTTAGGGTTAGTGTTCGATTAGGGTTACTGTTCGTGTTAGGGTTACAGTTAGGGTTAGGGATAGCATTAGGTTTAGTGTTAGGAATATAGTTAGGCGTTAGGGTGAGGGTTGGGGATATGGTGAGGGTTAGGTTTAGGTTTACAGTTAAGGTGAGGGTTTAGGGTAATTGTTATGGTTAGGGTTAGAGTTAGGGTCATGGTGAAGTTTCAGGTAATAGTGGGGTTCAGGGTTAATGTTAGATTTAGGGTTAAGGTTAGTGTTAGGGTTAGGTTTAGATTAGGGTTAAGGTAGCGGTCAGGTTAGGGTTAAGACTAGGTTTACGGTAAAGTGTAAGGCTAGGTTAGGGTTAGGTTTAGAGTTAGTGCTAGGGCTTAGGGTTAGGGTTAAGGTCAGGTTTAGAGTTATTGTTAGGTTTACGGTTAAGGTTAGGGTAGAGTTAAGGTTAAGGTTAAGTTTAAGGTTAGGGTAAGAGTTAGGTTTACGTCAGGTTTAGGGTTAGGATGAGGGATAGGGTTAGGGAAAGGGTTAGGGTTTCATGTGAGGATTAGTGTTATGTTTACATGAAGCTGATGTTTTTGGGTGCTACAGTAAGGTTGAGGGTTAGAGTTACGTTAGTTTAGAGTTAGGGCTAGAGTATGGTGATAGTGCTTTAGGCTTAGGTTTAGGGTGAAATTTAGGTTAAGGATGAGGGTTAGGGTTGGGGTAGGTGTTTGGATTAATGTTAGGGTCAGGTTTAGGGTTTTGGTTTAGAGTTCAGGTTAGATTCAGGGTTAGGGTTAGATTTAGGTTTAGGGTTAGGGCTAGGTTTAGTGTTAGTTTAGCTTAGGGTTAGGGTTTGAATGAAGTTAGGGTAGGTTTAGGGTTATGGTTAGGTTGAAATTTTGGTTAAGTGTGAGGGTTTGGTTTCGGGTTAGGGTTAGAGTTAGGATTAGTGGTTAAGGTTAGGTTTAGGGTTAAGGTTAGGTTTAGGCTAAGCATTAGGGTTAGAGTTAGGGTTAGTGGTTAGTGTTTCAGTTAGGTTTAGGATAGGGTTATAATTAGGGTTAAGTTTAGGGTTACGGTAAGAGTTAGATTTACGTTTACAGTTAAGGTGAGGGTTTTGCGTAACTGTTACGGTTAGGGTAGGGCTAGGTTTAGGGTTAGAGTTGGGTTAGGGGTTAGGTTTAGGTTAAGTTTATGGTAGGCTTAAAGTTAGGGTTAAGGTTAGGTTAGGGTTACGTCAGGGTTAGGATTAGAATTAGGTTTCGGGCGAGGGTTAGTGTCAGAGTTATTATAAGGGTTAGGTTGAGGGTTACAGATGGGCCAAGGTTAAGGTTAGGGTTAGGTTTAGGGGTAGGATTAGGGTTAAAGTTAGGGTTAGCTTTAGGTTAGGGATAGGGTGAAGTAAAGTAGGGTGAGGGTTAGGGTTATGGCTAAGGTTTGGGTTCGTTTTCAGGTTAGTGTTAAGTTTATGTTTAGGGTTAGGGTTAAGTTTATGGGTTGTGTTTAGTTTTAGGGTTAGGGTTAGATTTTAGGTTAGGGTTAAGTTAAGTGTAACAGTTAGGGTTACGATTTGTGTTAGGCATTGTGGTTGGGGTGAGTGTTAGGTTTATGGTTAGGGTTGGGTAGAGTTAGGATTATGGTTATGGTAAGGTGTTAGGGTTTAGAGGTGTAGTTTAGGGTTAGGGTTTGGGTGAGGGTTTCGGTTAGGCATTGTGGTTCTGGTCATGGTTAAGTTTGGTTCAGTGTTAGGGTTAGGTTTATGATTAGGTTTCGGGTTAGTGTTAGAGTTAGGGTGAGGGATAGTGTTAAGGTTTAGCTTAGGTTTTGGTGTTATAGGTTAGGGTTTGCGTTAGGGTTAGTGTTCTCTTTATGGCTTAGGGGTTTCAGGTTAGTGTTGTGGTTAGGGCTAGGGTTAGCATTAGGGTTAGGGTTGTGGGCTACGGTTAGGGGTTAGAGTGAAGGCTACGGTTAGTTTTACAGTTAAGGTGAGGGTTTAGGGAAAGTGTTATGATTAGGGTTAGAGTTCGAGTTAGGGTTAGGTTTAGGGTTAGGGTTAGGTGTAGGGTAATATTTAGGTTTACGTCCAAGTTTAGGGTTCGAGTTAGTGCTGTATTTAGGGTCAGAGCTAGTGTTCTATTTTGGGTCAAGTTTAGAGTTAGGGTTAGGTTTAGGATTAGGATTATGTTTAGGGTTAGGTTCAGGGCTATCGTAAGGGTTAGGTTTAGGGTTTCAGATGGACTAGTGTTATGGTTAGAGTTAGGTTTAAGGTAAGGGTTTTGCTTAGGTTTAGGTTAGGGCTAAGGTTAGGGTTAGGGTTTGGATGATGTTTAGGCTAGGGTGGGGGTTATTTTTATGGTTAGGGCTGGAGTTTGGGTTTGTGCTCACGTCACTTTTAAGGTCAGGTTTAGGGTTTGGATTAGGGTTAGGGGTTATGTTTAGGGTTAGATTTACGAACAGGGTTAGTATTAGTGTGAAGTTCAGGTTAAGTGGGAGGGTTAGGATAAGGGTTAGGATTAGGGTTAGAATTATAATGTTAGACATTAGGTTTAGGGTGTTAGGTTTAGGTTCATGGTTAGGCTAGTCTTAAGTTTAAGGTTAATGTTAGGGTTAGGATTAGATTAGGGTTACTCTTCGTGTTAGAGTTAGGGTTAGGGATAAGTTTCGGGATAGCATTAGGTTTAGGGTTGGGGACACGGTTAAGGGTTAGGGTGTGTGTTAGTGTTAGTTTTACCGTTAAGGAGAGGGTTTAGGTTAATTGTTATGGTTAGGGTTAGAGTTAGAGTTAGGGTTAGGGTTAGGGTGAAGTTTCAGTTAATAGTGAGGGTTAGGGTTAAGGTTAGAGTTAGGGTTAAGGTTAGTGTCAGGGTTAGGTTTAGGGTTAGGGTTACGGTAGGGGTAAGGTTACTGTGAAGGCTAGGTTTACGGTAAAGGGTAGTGCTGGGTTAGGGTTAGGGTTACGTTTAGAGTTATTGTTAGGCTTAAGTTTAGGGTTAGGGTAGAGTTAATGTTAGGGTTAATTTTAGGGTTAGGGTAAGGGTTAGGTTTAGTTCAGGGTTAGGGCTAGGATTAGGGATAGGGTTAGGATTGGGGGATGGGTTAGGGATTCTTGTGAGGGTTGGTGTCAGGTTTACAGTTAAGCTGATGTTTTAGGGTGTTACAGTTAGGGTTAGGGTTAGAGTTAGGGTTAGGATTAGGTTTATGCTTAGGATTAGGGTTAGGGTTAGGGTCAGGGTTAGGTGGAGATCTAGTGTCATGTTTAGGTTGTTTTTTTAGTTTTAGGGTTAGGCTTAGTGTGAAGTTTATTTTAATTATGAGGTTTAGGGTTAGGGGTTAGGGTTAGGTTATGTTTAGTTTTAGGTTTGGGGTTAGTGTTAGCGTTAGGGTTAGTTTTAGTTTTGGTTAGGGTTTGAATGAATTTAAGGTAGGTTTAGCGTTATGGTTAGGGTGAAATTTTGGTTAAGGGTGAGGGTTTGTTTTAGGTTTAGGGTTAGGGTTAGAGTTCGGGTGAGTGTTTATGTTTTAGGTTTAAGGTTAAGTTTAGGTTTAGGCTAATGATTAGGTTTAGAGTTAGGGTTAGGGGTTATTGTTTCGGTAAGGTTTAGGGTAGGGTTCTGTTTAGGGTTAAGAATAGTGTTAGGGTAAGAGTTAGAGTTCCATTTACAGTTGAGTGTTTTGGGTGTTACTGTTAGGGTTAGGGCTAGGGTTACAGTTAGAGTTAGGGTTAGAGGTTAGGGTTAGGTGTAAGTTTATGGTAGCCTTAATGTTAGGTTAAGGTTAGGTTAGGGTTAGGGTCAGGGTTAGGATTAGGTTTAGGGTGAGGGTTAGGGTCAGAGATATTGTAAGGGTTAGGTTTAGGGTTACAAGTGGGCCATGGTTAAGGTTAGGGTTAGGTTTAGGGTTAAAGTTAGGGTTAGCTTTAGGTTAGGGATAGGATGAAGTTTAAGATAGGGTGAGGGTTAGGGTTATGGCTAAGGTTTGGGTTAGTTTTCAGGTTAGTGTTAAGGTTATGTTTAGGGTTAGGGTTAAGTTTATGGGTTGTGTTTAGTTTTAGGGTTAGGGTTAGATTTTAGGTTAGGGTTAAGTTTAGTGTAAACAGCTAAGGTTACGGTTTGTGTTAGGCATTGTGGTTGGGGTGAGGTTTAGGTTTAGGGTTAGGGTTGTGTATGCTTAGGATTATGGTTATGGTAAGGTGTTAGGGGTTAGAAGTGTAGTTTAGGGTTAGGGGTGGGTGAGGGTTCTGGTAAAGCATTGTGGTTCTGACCATGGTTAGGTTTGGTTTAGGGTTACGGTTAGGTTTATGATTAGGTTTCAGGTTAGTGTTCGAGTTAGAGTTAAGGTTTGGGTTAGGCTTTGGTGTTAGGGGTTAGGGTTTGGGTTATGGTTAGGTGTAGGGCAATATTTAGGTTTAGGTGCCGGTTTAGTGTTAGAGTCTGTGTTCAATTTAGGGTCAAGGTTAGATTTAGGGTTAGGGTTAGGTTTAGGTCTAGGGTTAGGATTAGGTTTAGGGTTAGGTTCAGGGCTATTGTAAGGGTTACATTTGGACTAGCATTATGGTTAGAGTTATGTTCAAGGATAGGGTTTGGGTTAGGTTTAGGTTTAGGGTTAGGGTTTGGATGAAGTTTAGGATAGGGTGAGGGTTATTTTTATGGTTTGGGCTAAAGTTTGGTTTTGTGTTCAGCTTAGTGTTAAGGTTAGGTTTAGGGTTCGGTTTTGGGTTAGGGGTTATGTTTAGGGTTTGGGTTACGCTTTGGTTTAGGGTTAGTGTGAAGTTTAGGTTAAGGGTGAGGGTTAGGATAAAGGTTAGGATTAGGTTTATGGTAAGGTGTTAGTGGTTAGAGGTGTAGTTTAGGGTTAGGGTTTGGGTGAGGGTTCCGGTTAGGAATTGTGGTTCTGGTCATGATTGGGTTTGGTTTAGGTTTATGATTCGGTTTCGGGTTAGTGTTAGAGTTAGGGTGAGAGTTAGGGTTAGGGTTTGGATTAGGCTTTGGTGTTAGGGGCTAGGGTTTGTGTTAGAGTTAGGGTTATCGTTAGGGCTCAGGGGTTTCAGGTTAGTTTTAGGGTTAAGGTTAGGGATTGCATTAGGGTTAGGTTTGGGGGATACGGTTAGGGGTTAGGGTGAGGGTTACGGTTAGTTTTACAGTTAAAGTGTGGGTTTAGGATAAGGGTTATGATTAGGGTTAGGGTTGGAGTTATTTTTAGGTTTAGGGTTAGGTGTAGGGGAAGATTTAGGTTTAGGTCCAGGTTTAGGGTTAGAGTTAGTGTTCTCTCTAGGGTCAAGGGTGCAGTTAGGGTTAGGTTAGGATTAGGCCTAGGGCTAGGATTAGGTTTAGGGTTAATTTCAGGGCTATTGTAAGGGTTAGGTTTAGGGTTACAGATGGACTAGCGCTATGGTTAGAGGTAGGTTTAAGGTTAGGGTTTGGGTTAGGTTTAGGTTTAAGGTAGTGTTAGAGTTTGGATGAAGTTTAGGATAGGGCGAGGGTTATTTTTATGGTTAGGGCTAGAGTTTGGGTTTGTGTTCCGGTTAGCTTTAAGGCTAGGGTTCAGGTTAGGGTTAGGGGTTATGTTTAGGGTTAGGGTTATGTTTTGGTTTAGGGTTAGTGTGAAGTTTAGGTTAAGGGTGAGGGTTAGGATAAGAGTTAGCATTAGGGTTAGGATTATAGTTAGTGTTAGAGGTTAGATTTAGGATGCTAACGTTAGGTTTATGGTTAGGGTTGGGTTCATGTTAGAGTTAGGGTTAGATTAGGTTTAATGCTCGTGTTTGGGTTAGGGATAGGGTTACGGATAGCATTAGGTTTAGGTTTGGGGATACGGTTAGGGGTTAGGGTGAGGGTTGTGGTTAGGGTGTGGGTTAGGGTTAGGTTTACAGTTAAGGTGAGGGTTTAGGGTAAGTGTTATAGTTAGGGTTCGAGTTAGGGTTTGGGTTAGGTTTAGGGTGAAGTTTCAGTTAATAGTCAGGGTCAGGGTAAGGGTTAGGGCTAAGATTACAGTTAGGGTTAAGTTTAGTGTTAGCGTTAGGGTTACGGTAGGGGTAAGGTTAGGGTTAAGGCTAGGTTTACGGTAAAGGGTAGGGCTAGGTTAGGGTTAGGTTTAGAGTTAGAGCTAGTACTAGGGTTTAGGGTAAGAGGTAGGGTCAGGTTTAGAGTTTTTGTTAGTTTTAGGGTGGAGTTAAGGTTAAGCTTAGCGTTAGGGTAAGTGTTAGGTTTAGGTCAGGGTTAAGGTTAGGATTAGGGTTAGGGTTAGGGAAAGGGTTAGGTGTTCGTGGGAGGGTTAGTGTTAGGTTTACACTTAAGCTGATGTTTTACAGTGTTACGGTTAGGTCAGGGTTGTAGTTAGGGTTAGGATGAGGTTTAGGTTTAGGGCTATATTTAGGGGATAGTTTAGGGTTAGGTTTAGTTTTAGGGTTAAGGTTAGGCTTAGGTTTATCTTGAAATTTATGTTAAGGATGAGGGTTAGGGTTAGCGTTAGGGTTAGGTGTTTGGGTTAAGGTTAGGGTTAGGTTTAGGGTTTGGGTTAGGGTTCGGTGTTTCGGTTAATGTTAGGGTCAGGTTTAGGGTAAGGGTTAGGGTTCGGTATAGGATCAGGCTTAGGGTTAGGGTTAGAATTAGGGTTAGTGGTTAGGGTTAGGCTTAGGGTTAAGGTTAGGTTTAGGCTAAACATCAGGATTTGATTTCGAGTTAGGTGTTAGTGTTTCGGTTAGGTTTAGGGTAGGTTTATATTTAAGGTTAGGTTAAGAGTTAGATTTATGTTTACAGTTAAGGTGAGGGTTTTGAGTAAGTGTTACATTTAGGGTTAGGGTTAGGTGTAGGGCTAGGGCTAGGGTTAGGTTTAGATTTCGGGTTACCGGTTAGGGTTAGGTTTCAGTTTATGGTAGGGTAAAGTTAGGGTTAAGGTTTGGTTAGGGTTAGGGTCAGGGTTAGGATTAGGATTAGGTTTAGGGTGAGGGTTAGGGTCAGAGTTATTGTAAGGGTTAGTTTTGGGGTTACAGGTGGGTCAAGGTTAAGGTTACGGTCAGGGTTAAAAGTTAGGGTGTGCTTTAGATTAGGGATAGGGTGAAGTTTAAGATAGGGTGAGGGTTAGGGTTATGGCTAAGGTTTGCTTGAGTTTTCAGGTGAGTGTTAAGGTTATGTTTAGGGTTAGGAATAAGTTTATGGGTTCTGTTTACTTTTAGGGTTGGGGTAGATTTTAGGTTAGGGTTAAGTTCAGTGTTACGGTTAGGGTTAGGTTTACGGTTTGTGTTAGGCATTGTGGTTGGTGTGAGGATTAGGTTTAGGATTAGGGTTGGGTAGGGTTAGGATTCTGGTTATGGTAAGGTGTTAGGGATTAGAGGAGTAGTTTTGGGTTAGGGCTTGGGTGAGGGTTCCGGTTAGGCATTGTGGTTCTGGTCATGGTTAGGTTTGGTTTAGGGTTAGGGTTAGTTTTATGATTAGGTTTAGGGTTAGTGTTAGAGTTAGGGTTAGACTTTGGTGCTAGGGGTTAGGTTTTGGGTTAGGGTTAGGGTTATCGTTAGGGCTTAGGTTTTTAGGTGAGTGTTTGGGTTAGGGTTAGGGATAGCATTAGGGTTAGCTTTTGGGGGTACGGTTAGGGGTTAGGTGAGGGTTACAGTTAGTATTGCAGTTAAGGTTAGGTTTTAGGGCAAGTGTTAGGATTAGGGTTAGAGTTAGAGTTAGGGTTAGGTGCAGGGTTAGGTGTAGGGTAAGTTTTAGATTCAAGTCCTGGTTTAGGGTTAGAGTTAGTGTTCTATTTAGGGTCAAGTTTAGAGTTCGGCTTAGGTTTAGGATTAGGTCTATTGTTGGGCTTAGGATTAGGGTTAGGTTCAGAGCTATTGTAAGGCTTAGGTTTAGGGTTACAGATGGACTAGCTTTACGGTTAGAGTTAGGTTTAAGGTCAGGGTTTGGGCTAGGTTTACGTTTACGGTTATGGTTAGGGTTAGGATTTGGTTGAAGCTTAGCATAGGCTGAGGGTTACTTTTAGGGTTAGGGCTAGAGTTTGGGTTTGTGTTCAGGTTAGTGTTATGGTTAGATTTAGGGTCCAGTTTAGGGTTAGGGGTTAGGTTTAGTGTTAGGGTTAGTTTTAGGTTTAGGGTTAGTGTGAAGTTTAGGTTAAGGGTGAGAGCTAGGGTTAGGGTTAGGATTAGGGTTAGTGTTAGACGTTAGGTTTAGGGTGCTAGTTTTAGGTTTATGGTTAGGGTAGGTTTAAGTTTAGGGTGAATGTTAGGGTTAGTGTTCGATTAGGGTTACTGTTCGTGTTAGGGTTACAGTTAGGGTTAGGGATAGCATTAGGTTTAGTGTTAGGAATATAGTTAGGCGTTAGGGTGAGGGTTGGGGATATGGTGAGGGTTAGGTTTAGGTTTACAGTTAAGGTGAGGGTTTAGGGTAATTGTTATGGTTAGGGTTAGAGTTAGGGTCATGGTGAAGTTTCAGGTAATAGTGGGGTTCAGGGTTAATGTTAGATTTAGGGTTAAGGTTAGTGTTAGGGTTAGGTTTAGATTAGGGTTAAGGTAGCGGTCAGGTTAGGGTTAAGACTAGGTTTACGGTAAAGTGTAAGGCTAGGTTAGGGTTAGGTTTAGAGTTAGTGCTAGGGCTTAGGGTTAGGGTTAAGGTCAGGTTTAGAGTTATTGTTAGGTTTACGGTTAAGGTTAGGGTAGAGTTAAGGTTAAGGTTAAGTTTAAGGTTAGGGTAAGAGTTAGGTTTACGTCAGGTTTAGGGTTAGGATGAGGGATAGGGTTAGGGAAAGGGTTAGGGTTTCATGTGAGGATTAGTGTTATGTTTACATGAAGCTGATGTTTTTGGGTGCTACAGTAAGGTTGAGGGTTAGAGTTACGTTAGTTTAGAGTTAGGGCTAGAGTATGGTGATAGTGCTTTAGGCTTAGGTTTAGGGTGAAATTTAGGTTAAGGATGAGGGTTAGGGTTGGGGTAGGTGTTTGGATTAATGTTAGGGTCAGGTTTAGGGTTTTGGTTTAGAGTTCAGGTTAGATTCAGGGTTAGGGTTAGATTTAGGTTTAGGGTTAGGGTTAGGTTTAGTGTTAGTTTAGCTTAGGGTTAGGGTTTGAATGAAGTTAGGGTAGGTTTAGGGTTATGGTTAGGTTGAAATTTTGGTTAAGTGTGAGGGTTTGGTTTCGGGTTAGGGTTAGAGTTAGGATTAGTGGTTAAGGTTAGGTTTAGGGTTAAGGTTAGGTTTAGGCTAAGCATTAGGGTTAGAGTTAGGGTTAGTGGTTAGTGTTTCAGTTAGGTTTAGGATAGGGTTATAATTAGGGTTAAGTTTAGGGTTACGGTAAGAGTTAGATTTACGTTTACAGTTAAGGTGAGGGTTTTGCGTAACTGTTACGGTTAGGGTAGGGCTAGGTTTAGGGTTAGAGTTGGGTTAGGGGTTAGGTTTAGGTTAAGTTTATGGTAGGCTTAAAGTTAGGGTTAAGGTTAGGTTAGGGTTACGTCAGGGTTAGGATTAGAGTTAGGTTTCGGGCGAGGGTTAGTGTCAGAGTTATTATAAGGGTTAGGTTGAGGGTTACAGATGGGCCAAGGTTAAGGTTAGGGTTAGGTTTAGGGGTAGGATTAGGGTTAAAGTTAGGGTTAGCTTTAGGTTAGGGATAGGGTGAAGTAAAGTAGGGTGAGGGTTAGGGTTATGGCTAAGGTTTGGGTTCGTTTTCAGGTTAGTGTTAAGTTTATGTTTAGGGTTAGGGTTAAGTTTATGGGTTGTGTTTAGTTTTAGGGTTAGGGTTAGATTTTAGGTTAGGGTTAAGTTAAGTGTAACAGTTAGGGTTACGATTTGTGTTAGGCATTGTGGTTGGGGTGAGTGTTAGGTTTATGGTTAGGGTTGGGTAGAGTTTGGATTATGGTTATGGTAAGGTGTTAGGGTTTAGAGGTGTAGTTTAGGGTTAGGGTTTGGGTGAGGGTTTCGGTTAGGCATTGTGGTTCTGGTCATGGTTAAGTTTGGTTCAGTGTTAGGGTTAGGTTTATGATTAGGTTTCGGGTTAGTGTTAGAGTTAGGGTGAGGGATAGTGTTAAGGTTTAGCTTAGGTTTTGGTGTTATAGGTTAGGGTTTGCGTTAGGGTTAGTGTTCTCTTTATGGCTTAGGGGTTTCAGGTTAGTGTTGTGGTTAGGGCTAGGGTTAGCATTAGGGTTAGGGTTGTGGGCTACGGTTAGGGGTTAGAGTGAAGGCTACGGTTAGTTTTACAGTTAAGGTGAGGGTTTAGGGTAAGTGTTATGATTAGGGTTAGAGTTCGAGTTAGGGTTAGGTTTAGGGTTAGGGTTAGGTGTAGGGTAATATTTAGGTTTACGTCCAAGTTTAGGGTTCGAGTTAGTGCTGTATTTAGGGTCAGAGCTAGTGTTCTATTTAGGGTCAAGTTTAGAGTTAGGGTTAGGTTTAGGATTAGGATTATGTTTAGGGTTAGGGTTAGGTTCAGGGCTATCGTAAGGGTTAGGTTTAGGGTTTCAGATGGACTAGTGTTATGGTTAGAGTTAGGTTTAAGGTAAGGGTTTTGCTTAGGTTTAGGTTAGGGCTAAGGTTAGGGTTAGGGTTTGGATGATGTTTAGGCTAGGGTGGGGGTTATTTTTATGGTTAGGGCTGGAGTTTGGGTTTGTGCTCACGTCACTTTTAAGGTCAGGTTTAGGGTTTGGATTAGGGTTAGGGGTTATGTTTAGGGTTAGATTTACGAACAGGGTTAGTATTAGTGTGAAGTTCAGGTTAAGTGGGAGGGTTAGGATAAGGGTTAGGATTAGGGTTAGAATTATAATGTTAGACATTAGGTTTAGGGTGTTAGGTTCAGGTTCATGGTTAGGCTAGTCTTAAGTTTAAGGTTAATGTTAGGGTTAGGATTAGATTAGGGTTACTCTTCGTGTTAGAGTTAGGGTTAGGGATAAGTTTCGGGATAGCATTAGGTTTAGGGTTGGGGACACGGTTAAGGGTTAGGGTGTGTGTTAGTGTTAGTTTTACCGTTAAGGAGAGGGTTTAGGTTAATTGTTATGGTTAGGGTTAGAGTTAGAGTTAGGGTTAGGGTTAGGGTGAAGTTTCAGTTAATAGTGAGGGTTAGGGTTAAGGTTAGAGTTAGGGTTAAGGTTAGTGTCAGGGTTAGGTTTAGGGTTAGGGTTACGGTAGGGGTAAGGTTACTGTGAAGGCTAGGTTTACCGTAAAGGGTAGTGCTGGGTTAGGGTTAGGGTTACGTTTAGAGTTATTGTTAGGCTTAAGTTTAGGGTTAGGGTAGAGTTAATGTTAGGGTTAATTTTAGGGTTAGGGTAAGGGTTAGGTTTAGTTCAGGGTTAGGGCTAGGATTAGGGATAGGGTTAGGATTGGGGGATGGGTTAGGGATTCTTGTGAGGGTTGGTGTCAGGTTTACAGTTAAGCTGATGTTTTAGGGTGTTACAGTTAGGGTTAGGGTTAGAGTTAGGGTTAGGATTAGGTTTATGCTTAGGATTAGGGTTAGGGTTAGGGTCAGGGTTAGGTGGAGATCTAGTGTCATGTTTAGGTTGTTTTTTTAGTTTTAGGGTTAGGCTTAGTGTGAAGTTTATTTTAATTATGAGGTTTAGGGTTAGGGGTTAGGGTTAGGTTATGTTTAGTTTTAGGTTTGGGGTTAGTGTTAGCGTTAGGGTTAGTTTTAGTTTTGGTTAGGGTTTGAATGAATTTAAGGTAGGTTTAGCGTTATGGTTAGGGTGAAATTTTGGTTAAGGGTGAGGGTTTGTTTTAGGTTTAGGGTTAGGGTTAGAGTTCGGGTGAGTGTTTATGTTTTAGGTTTAAGGTTAAGTTTAGGTTTAGGCTAATGATTAGGTTTAGAGTTAGGGTTAGGGGTTATTGTTTCGGTAAGGTTTAGGGTAGGGTTCTGTTTAGGGTTAAGAATAGTGTTAGGGTAAGAGTTAGAGTTCCATTTACAGTTGAGTGTTTTGGGTGTTACTGTTAGGGTTAGGGCTAGGGTTACAGTTAGAGTTAGGGTTAGAGGTTAGGGTTAGGTGTAAGTTTATGGTAGCCTTAATGTTAGGTTAAGGTTAGGTTAGGGTTAGGGTCAGGGTTAGGATTAGGTTTAGGGTGAGGGTTAGGGTCAGAGATATTGTAAGGGTTAGGTTTAGGGTTACAAGTGGGCCATGGTTAAGGTTAGGGTTAGGTTTAGGGTTAAAGTTAGGGTTAGCTTTAGGTTAGGGATAGGATGAAGTTTAAGATAGGGTGAGGGTTAGGGTTATGGCTAAGGTTTGGGTTAGTTTTCAGGTTAGTGTTAAGGTTATGTTTAGGGTTAGGGTTAAGTTTATGGGTTGTGTTTAGTTTTAGGGTTAGGGTTAGATTTTAGGTTAGGGTTAAGTTTAGTGTAAACAGCTAAGGTTACGGTTTGTGTTAGGCATTGTGGTTGGGGTGAGGTTTAGGTTTAGGGTTAGGGTTATGTATGCTTAGGATTATGGTTATGGTCAGGTGTTAGGGGTTAGAAGTGTAGTTTAGGGTTAGGGGTGGGTGAGGGTTCTGGTAAAGCATTGTGGTTCTGACCATGGTTAGGTTTGGTTTAGGGTTACGGTTAGGTTTATGATTAGGTTTCAGGTTAGTGTTCGAGTTAGAGTTAAGGTTTGGGTTAGGCTTTGGTGTTAGGGGTTAGGGTTTGGGTTATGGTTAGGTGTAGGGCAATATTTAGGTTTAGGTGCCGGTTTAGTGTTAGAGTCAGTGTTCAATTTAGGGTCAAGGTTAGATTTAGGGTTAGGGTTAGGTTTAGGTCTAGGGTTAGGATTAGGTTTAGGGTTAGGTTCAGGGCTATTGTAAGGGTTACATTTGGACTAGCATTATGGTTAGAGTTATGTTCAAGGATAGGGTTTGGGTTAGGTTTAGGTTTAGGGTTAGGGTTTGGATGAAGTTTAGGATAGGGTGAGGGTTATTTTTATGGTTTGGGCTAAAGTTTGGTTTTGTGTTCAGCTTAGTGTTAAGGTTAGGTTTAGGGTTCGGTTTTGGGTTAGGGGTTATGTTTAGGGTTTGGGTTACGCTTTGGTTTAGGGTTAGTGTGAAGTTTAGGTTAAGGGTGAGGGTTAGGATAAAGGTTAGGATTAGGTTTATGGTAAGGTGTTAGTGGTTAGAGGTGTAGTTTAGGGTTAGGGTTTGGGTGAGGGTTCCGGTTAGGAATTGTGGTTCTGGTCATGATTGGGTTTGGTTTAGGTTTATGATTCGGTTTCGGGTTAGTGTTAGAGTTAGGGTGAGAGTTAGGGTTAAGGTTTGGATTAGGCTTTGGTGTTAGGGGTTAGGGTTTGTGTTAGAGTTAGGGTTATCGTTAGGGCTCAGGGGTTTCAGGTTAGTTTTAGGGTTAAGGTTAGGGATTGCATTAGGGTTAGGTTTGGGGGATACGGTTAGGGGTTAGGGTGAGGGTTACGGTTAGTTTTACAGTTAAAGTGTGGGTTTAGGATAAGTGTTATGATTAGGGTTAGAGTTGGAGTTATTTTTAGGTTTAGGGTTAGGTGTAGGGGAAGATTTAGGTTTAGGTCCAGGTTTAGGGTTAGAGTTAGTGTTCTCTCTAGGGTCAAGGGTGCAGTTAGGGTTAGGTTAGGATTAGGCCTAGGGCTAGGATTAGGTTTAGGGTTAATTTCAGGGCTATTGTAAGGGTTAGGTTTAGGGTTACAGATGGACTAGCGCTATGGTTAGAGGTAGGTTTAAGGTTAGGGTTTGGGTTAGGTTTAGGTTTAAGGTAGTGTTAGAGTTTGGATGAAGTTTAGGATAGGGCGAGGGTTATTTTTATGGTTAGGGCTAGAGTTTGGGTTTGTGTTCCGGTTAGCTTTAAGGCTAGGGTTCAGGTTAGGGTTAGGGGTTATGTTTAGGGTTAGGGTTATGTTTTGGTTTAGGGTTAGTGTGAAGTTTAGGTTAAGGGTGAGGGTTAGGATAAGAGTTAGCATTAGGGTTAGGATTATAGTTAGTGTTAGAGGTTAGATTTAGGATGCTAACGTTAGGTTTATGGTTAGGGTTGGGTTCATGTTAGAGTTAGGGTTAGATTAGGTTTAATGCTCGTGTTTGGGTTAGGGATAGGGTTACGGATAGCATTAGGTTTAGGTTTGGGGATACGGTTAGGGGTTAGGGTGAGGGTTGTGGTTAGGGTGTGGGTTAGGGTTAGGTTTACAGTTAAGGTGAGGGTTTAGGGTAAGTGTTATAGTTAGGGTTCGAGTTAGGGTTTGGGTTAGGTTTAGGGTGAAGTTTCAGTTAATAGTCAGGGTCAGGGTAAGGGTTAGGGCTAAGATTACAGTTAGGGTTAAGTTTAGTGTTAGCGTTAGGGTTACGGTAGGGGTAAGGTTAGGGTTAAGGCTAGGTTTACGGTAAAGGGTAGGCTAGGTTAGGGTTAGGTTTAGAGTTAGAGCTAGTACTAGGGTTTAGGGTAAGAGGTAGGGTCAGGTTTAGAGTTTTTGTTAGTTTTAGGGTGGAGTTAAGGTTAAGCTTAGCGTTAGGGTAAGTGTTAGGTTTAGGTCAGGGTTAAGGTTAGGATTAGGGTTAGGGTTAGGGAAAGGGTTAGGTGTTCGTGGGAGGGTTAGTGTTAGGTTTACACTTAAGCTGATGTTTTACAGTGTTACGGTTAGGTCAGGGTTGTAGTTAGGGTTAGGATGAGGTTTAGGTTTAGGGCTATATTTAGGGGATAGTTTAGGGTTAGGTTTAGTTTTAGGGTTAAGGTTAGGCTTAGGTTTATCTTGAAATTTATGTTAAGGATGAGGGTTAGGGTTAGCGTTAGGGTTAGGTGTTTGGGTTAAGGTTAGGGTTAGGTTTAGGGTTTGGGTTAGGGTTCGGTGTTTCGGTTAATGTTAGGGTCAGGTTTAGGGTAAGGGTTAGGGTTCGGTATAGGATCAGGCTTAGGGTTAGGGTTAGAATTAGGGTTAGTGGTTAGGGTTAGGCTTAGGGTTAAGGTTAGGTTTAGGCTAAACATCAGGATTTGATTTCGAGTTAGGTGTTAGTGTTTCGGTTAGGTTTAGGGTAGGTTTATATTTAAGGTTAGGTTAAGAGTTAGATTTATGTTTACAGTTAAGGTGAGGGTTTTGAGTAAGTGTTACATTTAGGGTTAGGGTTAGGTGTAGGGCTAGGGCTAGGGTTAGGTTTAGATTTCGGGTTACCGGTTAGGGTTAGGTTTCAGTTTATGGTAGGGTAAAGTTAGGGTTAAGGTTTGGTTAGGGTTAGGGTCAGGGTTAGGATTAGGATTAGGTTTAGGGTGAGGGTTAGGGTCAGAGTTATTGTAAGGGTTAGGTTTGGGGTTACAGGTGGGTCAAGGTTAAGGTTACGGTCAGGGTTAAAAGTTAGGGTGTGCTTTAGATTAGGGATAGGGTGAAGTTTAAGATAGGGTGAGGGTTAGGGTTATGGCTAAGGTTTGCTTGAGTTTTCAGGTGAGTGTTAAGGTTATGTTTAGGGTTAGGAATAAGTTTATGGGTTCTGTTTACTTTTAGGGTTAGGGGTAGATTTTAGGTTAGGGTTAAGTTCAGTGTTACGGTTAGGGTTAGGTTTACGGTTTGTGTTAGGCATTGTGGTTGGTGTGAGGATTAGGTTTAGGATTAGGGTTGGGTAGGGTTAGGATTCTGGTTATGGTAAGGTGTTAGGGATTAGAGGAGTAGTTTTGGGTTAGGGCTTGGGTGAGGGTTCCGGTTAGGCATTGTGGTTCTGGTCATGGTTAGGTTTGGTTTAGGGTTAGGGTTAGTTTTATGATTAGGTTTAGGGTTAGTGTTAGAGTTAGGGTTAGACTTTGGTGCTAGGGGTTAGGTTTTGGGTTAGGGTTAGGGTTATCGTTAGGGCTTAGGTTTTTAGGTGAGTGTTTGGGTTAGGGTTAGGGATAGCATTAGGGTTAGCTTTTGGGGGTACGGTTAGGGGTTAGGTGAGGGTTACAGTTAGTATTGCAGTTAAGGTTAGGTTTTAGGGCAAGTGTTAGGATTAGGGTTAGAGTTAGAGTTAGGGTTAGGTGCAGGGTTAGGTGTAGGGTAAGTTTTAGATTCAAGTCCTGGTTTAGGGTTAGAGTTAGTGTTCTATTTAGGGTCAAGTTTAGAGTTCGGCTTAGGTTTAGGATTAGGTCTATTGTTGGGCTTAGGATTAGGGTTAGGTTCAGAGCTATTGTAAGGCTTAGGTTTAGGGTTACAGATGGACTAGCTTTACGGTTAGAGTTAGGTTTAAGGTCAGGGTTTGGGCTAGGTTTACGTTTACGGTTATGGTTAGGGTTAGGATTTGGTTGAAGCTTAGCATAGGCTGAGGGTTACTTTTAGGGTTAGGGCTAGAGTTTGGGTTTGTGTTCAGGTTAGTGTTATGGTTAGATTTAGGGTCCAGTTTAGGGTTAGGGGTTAGGTTTAGTGTTAGGGTTAGTTTTAGGTTTAGGGTTAGTGTGAAGTTTAGGTTAAGGGTGAGAGCTAGGGTTAGGGTTAGGATTAGGGTTAGTGTTAGACGTTAGGTTTAGGGTGCTAGTTTTAGGTTTATGGTTAGGGTAGGTTTAAGTTTAGGGTGAATGTTAGGGTTAGTGTTCGATTAGGGTTACTGTTCGTGTTAGGGTTACAGTTAGGGTTAGGGATAGCATTAGGTTTAGTGTTAGGAATATAGTTAGGCGTTAGGGTGAGGGTTGGGGATATGGTGAGGGTTAGGTTTAGGTTTACAGTTAAGGTGAGGGTTTAGGGTAATTGTTATGGTTAGGGTTAGAGTTAGGGTCATGGTGAAGTTTCAGGTAATAGTGGGGTTCAGGGTTAATGTTAGATTTAGGGTTAAGGTTAGTGTTAGGGTTAGGTTTAGATTAGGGTTAAGGTAGCGGTCAGGTTAGGGTTAAGACTAGGTTTACGGTAAAGTGTAAGGCTAGGTTAGGGTTAGGTTTAGAGTTAGTGCTAGGGCTTAGGGTTAGGGTTAAGGTCAGGTTTAGAGTTATTGTTAGGTTTACGGTTAAGGTTAGGGTAGAGTTAAGGTTAAGGTTAAGTTTAAGGTTAGGGTAAGAGTTAGGTTTACGTCAGGTTTAGGGTTAGGATGAGGGATAGGGTTAGGGAAAGGGTTAGGGTTTCATGTGAGGATTAGTGTTATGTTTACATGAAGCTGATGTTTTTGGGTGCTACAGTAAGGTTGAGGGTTAGAGTTACGTTAGTTTAGAGTTAGGGCTAGAGTATGGTGATAGTGCTTTAGGCTTAGGTTTAGGGTGAAATTTAGGTTAAGGATGAGGGTTAGGGTTGGGGTAGGTGTTTGGATTAATGTTAGGGTCAGGTTTAGGGTTTTGGTTTAGAGTTCAGGTTAGATTCAGGGTTAGGGTTAGATTTAGGTTTAGGGTTAGGGCTAGGTTTAGTGTTAGTTTAGCTTAGGGTTAGGGTTTGAATGAAGTTAGGGTAGGTTTAGGGTTATGGTTAGGTTGAAATTTTGGTTAAGTGTGAGGGTTTGGTTTCGGGTTAGGGTTAGAGTTAGGATTAGTGGTTAAGGTTAGGTTTAGGGTTAAGGTTAGGTTTAGGCTAAGCATTAGGGTTAGAGTTAGGGTTAGTGGTTAGTGTTTCAGTTAGGTTTAGGATAGGGTTATAATTAGGGTTAAGTTTAGGGTTACGGTAAGAGTTAGATTTACGTTTACAGTTAAGGTGAGGGTTTTGCGTAACTGTTACGGTTAGGGTAGGGCTAGGTTTAGGGTTAGAGTTGGGTTAGGGGTTAGGTTTAGGTTAAGTTTATGGTAGGCTTAAAGTTAGGGTTAAGGTTAGGTTAGGGTTACGTCAGGGTTAGGATTAGAATTAGGTTTCGGGCGAGGGTTAGTGTCAGAGTTATTATAAGGGTTAGGTTGAGGGTTACAGATGGGCCAAGGTTAAGGTTAGGGTTAGGTTTAGGGGTAGGATTAGGGTTAAAGTTAGGGTTAGCTTTAGGTTAGGGATAGGGTGAAGTAAAGTAGGGTGAGGGTTAGGGTTATGGCTAAGGTTTGGGTTCGTTTTCAGGTTAGTGTTAAGTTTATGTTTAGGGTTAGGGTTAAGTTTATGGGTTGTGTTTAGTTTTAGGGTTAGGGTTAGATTTTAGGTTAGGGTTAAGTTAAGTGTAACAGTTAGGGTTACGATTTGTGTTAGGCATTGTGGTTGGGGTGAGTGTTAGGTTTATGGTTAGGGTTGGGTAGAGTTAGGATTATGGTTATGGTAAGGTGTTAGGGTTTAGAGGTGTAGTTTAGGGTTAGGGTTTGGGTGAGGGTTTCGGTTAGGCATTGTGGTTCTGGTCATGGTTAAGTTTGGTTCAGTGTTAGGGTTAGGTTTATGATTAGGTTTCGGGTTAGTGTTAGAGTTAGGGTGAGGGATAGTGTTAAGGTTTAGCTTAGGTTTTGGTGTTATAGGTTAGGGTTTGCGTTAGGGTTAGTGTTCTCTTTATGGCTTAGGGGTTTCAGGTTAGTGTTGTGGTTAGGGCTAGGGTTAGCATTAGGGTTAGGGTTGTGGGCTACGGTTAGGGGTTAGAGTGAAGGCTACGGTTAGTTTTACAGTTAAGGTGAGGGTTTAGGGAAAGTGTTATGATTAGGGTTAGAGTTCGAGTTAGGGTTAGGTTTAGGGTTAGGGTTAGGTGTAGGGTAATATTTAGGTTTACGTCCAAGTTTAGGGTTCGAGTTAGTGCTGTATTTAGGGTCAGAGCTAGTGTTCTATTTTGGGTCAAGTTTAGAGTTAGGGTTAGGTTTAGGATTAGGATTATGTTTAGGGTTAGGTTCAGGGCTATCGTAAGGGTTAGGTTTAGGGTTTCAGATGGACTAGTGTTATGGTTAGAGTTAGGTTTAAGGTAAGGGTTTTGCTTAGGTTTAGGTTAGGGCTAAGGTTAGGGTTAGGGTTTGGATGATGTTTAGGCTAGGGTGGGGGTTATTTTTATGGTTAGGGCTGGAGTTTGGGTTTGTGCTCACGTCACTTTTAAGGTCAGGTTTAGGGTTTGGATTAGGGTTAGGGGTTATGTTTAGGGTTAGATTTACGAACAGGGTTAGTATTAGTGTGAAGTTCAGGTTAAGTGGGAGGGTTAGGATAAGGGTTAGGATTAGGGTTAGAATTATAATGTTAGACATTAGGTTTAGGGTGTTAGGTTTAGGTTCATGGTTAGGCTAGTCTTAAGTTTAAGGTTAATGTTAGGGTTAGGATTAGATTAGGGTTACTCTTCGTGTTAGAGTTAGGGTTAGGGATAAGTTTCGGGATAGCATTAGGTTTAGGGTTGGGGACACGGTTAAGGGTTAGGGTGTGTGTTAGTGTTAGTTTTACCGTTAAGGAGAGGGTTTAGGTTAATTGTTATGGTTAGGGTTAGAGTTAGAGTTAGGGTTAGGGTTAGGGTGAAGTTTCAGTTAATAGTGAGGGTTAGGGTTAAGGTTAGAGTTAGGGTTAAGGTTAGTGTCAGGGTTAGGTTTAGGGTTAGGGTTACGGTAGGGGTAAGGTTACTGTGAAGGCTAGGTTTACGGTAAAGGGTAGTGCTGGGTTAGGGTTAGGGTTACGTTTAGAGTTATTGTTAGGCTTAAGTTTAGGGTTAGGGTAGAGTTAATGTTAGGGTTAATTTTAGGGTTAGGGTAAGGGTTAGGTTTAGTTCAGGGTTAGGGCTAGGATTAGGGATAGGGTTAGGATTGGGGGATGGGTTAGGGATTCTTGTGAGGGTTGGTGTCAGGTTTACAGTTAAGCTGATGTTTTAGGGTGTTACAGTTAGGGTTAGGGTTAGAGTTAGGGTTAGGATTAGGTTTATGCTTAGGATTAGGGTTAGGGTTAGGGTCAGGGTTAGGTGGAGATCTAGTGTCATGTTTAGGTTGTTTTTTTAGTTTTAGGGTTAGGCTTAGTGTGAAGTTTATTTTAATTATGAGGTTTAGGGTTAGGGGTTAGGGTTAGGTTATGTTTAGTTTTAGGTTTGGGGTTAGTGTTAGCGTTAGGGTTAGTTTTAGTTTTGGTTAGGGTTTGAATGAATTTAAGGTAGGTTTAGCGTTATGGTTAGGGTGAAATTTTGGTTAAGGGTGAGGGTTTGTTTTAGGTTTAGGGTTAGGGTTAGAGTTCGGGTGAGTGTTTATGTTTTAGGTTTAAGGTTAAGTTTAGGTTTAGGCTAATGATTAGGTTTAGAGTTAGGGTTAGGGGTTATTGTTTCGGTAAGGTTTAGGGTAGGGTTCTGTTTAGGGTTAAGAATAGTGTTAGGGTAAGAGTTAGAGTTCCATTTACAGTTGAGTGTTTTGGGTGTTACTGTTAGGGTTAGGGCTAGGGTTACAGTTAGAGTTAGGGTTAGAGGTTAGGGTTAGGTGTAAGTTTATGGTAGCCTTAATGTTAGGTTAAGGTTAGGTTAGGGTTAGGGTCAGGGTTAGGATTAGGTTTAGGGTGAGGGTTAGGGTCAGAGATATTGTAAGGGTTAGGTTTAGGGTTACAAGTGGGCCATGGTTAAGGTTAGGGTTAGGTTTAGGGTTAAAGTTAGGGTTAGCTTTAGGTTAGGGATAGGATGAAGTTTAAGATAGGGTGAGGGTTAGGGTTATGGCTAAGGTTTGGGTTAGTTTTCAGGTTAGTGTTAAGGTTATGTTTAGGGTTAGGGTTAAGTTTATGGGTTGTGTTTAGTTTTAGGGTTAGGGTTAGATTTTAGGTTAGGGTTAAGTTTAGTGTAAACAGCTAAGGTTACGGTTTGTGTTAGGCATTGTGGTTGGGGTGAGGTTTAGGTTTAGGGTTAGGGTTGTGTATGCTTAGGATTATGGTTATGGTAAGGTGTTAGGGGTTAGAAGTGTAGTTTAGGGTTAGGGGTGGGTGAGGGTTCTGGTAAAGCATTGTGGTTCTGACCATGGTTAGGTTTGGTTTAGGGTTACGGTTAGGTTTATGATTAGGTTTCAGGTTAGTGTTCGAGTTAGAGTTAAGGTTTGGGTTAGGCTTTGGTGTTAGGGGTTAGGGTTTGGGTTATGGTTAGGTGTAGGGCAATATTTAGGTTTAGGTGCCGGTTTAGTGTTAGAGTCTGTGTTCAATTTAGGGTCAAGGTTAGATTTAGGGTTAGGGTTAGGTTTAGGTCTAGGGTTAGGATTAGGTTTAGGGTTAGGTTCAGGGCTATTGTAAGGGTTACATTTGGACTAGCATTATGGTTAGAGTTATGTTCAAGGATAGGGTTTGGGTTAGGTTTAGGTTTAGGGTTAGGGTTTGGATGAAGTTTAGGATAGGGTGAGGGTTATTTTTATGGTTTGGGCTAAAGTTTGGTTTTGTGTTCAGCTTAGTGTTAAGGTTAGGTTTAGGGTTCGGTTTTGGGTTAGGGGTTATGTTTAGGGTTTGGGTTACGCTTTGGTTTAGGGTTAGTGTGAAGTTTAGGTTAAGGGTGAGGGTTAGGATAAAGGTTAGGATTAGGTTTATGGTAAGGTGTTAGTGGTTAGAGGTGTAGTTTAGGGTTAGGGTTTGGGTGAGGGTTCCGGTTAGGAATTGTGGTTCTGGTCATGATTGGGTTTGGTTTAGGTTTATGATTCGGTTTCGGGTTAGTGTTAGAGTTAGGGTGAGAGTTAGGGTTAGGGTTTGGATTAGGCTTTGGTGTTAGGGGCTAGGGTTTGTGTTAGAGTTAGGGTTATCGTTAGGGCTCAGGGGTTTCAGGTTAGTTTTAGGGTTAAGGTTAGGGATTGCATTAGGGTTAGGTTTGGGGGATACGGTTAGGGGTTAGGGTGAGGGTTACGGTTAGTTTTACAGTTAAAGTGTGGGTTTAGGATAAGGGTTATGATTAGGGTTAGGGTTGGAGTTATTTTTAGGTTTAGGGTTAGGTGTAGGGGAAGATTTAGGTTTAGGTCCAGGTTTAGGGTTAGAGTTAGTGTTCTCTCTAGGGTCAAGGGTGCAGTTAGGGTTAGGTTAGGATTAGGCCTAGGGCTAGGATTAGGTTTAGGGTTAATTTCAGGGCTATTGTAAGGGTTAGGTTTAGGGTTACAGATGGACTAGCGCTATGGTTAGAGGTAGGTTTAAGGTTAGGGTTTGGGTTAGGTTTAGGTTTAAGGTAGTGTTAGAGTTTGGATGAAGTTTAGGATAGGGCGAGGGTTATTTTTATGGTTAGGGCTAGAGTTTGGGTTTGTGTTCCGGTTAGCTTTAAGGCTAGGGTTCAGGTTAGGGTTAGGGGTTATGTTTAGGGTTAGGGTTATGTTTTGGTTTAGGGTTAGTGTGAAGTTTAGGTTAAGGGTGAGGGTTAGGATAAGAGTTAGCATTAGGGTTAGGATTATAGTTAGTGTTAGAGGTTAGATTTAGGATGCTAACGTTAGGTTTATGGTTAGGGTTGGGTTCATGTTAGAGTTAGGGTTAGATTAGGTTTAATGCTCGTGTTTGGGTTAGGGATAGGGTTACGGATAGCATTAGGTTTAGGTTTGGGGATACGGTTAGGGGTTAGGGTGAGGGTTGTGGTTAGGGTGTGGGTTAGGGTTAGGTTTACAGTTAAGGTGAGGGTTTAGGGTAAGTGTTATAGTTAGGGTTCGAGTTAGGGTTTGGGTTAGGTTTAGGGTGAAGTTTCAGTTAATAGTCAGGGTCAGGGTAAGGGTTAGGGCTAAGATTACAGTTAGGGTTAAGTTTAGTGTTAGCGTTAGGGTTACGGTAGGGGTAAGGTTAGGGTTAAGGCTAGGTTTACGGTAAAGGGTAGGGCTAGGTTAGGGTTAGGTTTAGAGTTAGAGCTAGTACTAGGGTTTAGGGTAAGAGGTAGGGTCAGGTTTAGAGTTTTTGTTAGTTTTAGGGTGGAGTTAAGGTTAAGCTTAGCGTTAGGGTAAGTGTTAGGTTTAGGTCAGGGTTAAGGTTAGGATTAGGGTTAGGGTTAGGGAAAGGGTTAGGTGTTCGTGGGAGGGTTAGTGTTAGGTTTACACTTAAGCTGATGTTTTACAGTGTTACGGTTAGGTCAGGGTTGTAGTTAGGGTTAGGATGAGGTTTAGGTTTAGGGCTATATTTAGGGGATAGTTTAGGGTTAGGTTTAGTTTTAGGGTTAAGGTTAGGCTTAGGTTTATCTTGAAATTTATGTTAAGGATGAGGGTTAGGGTTAGCGTTAGGGTTAGGTGTTTGGGTTAAGGTTAGGGTTAGGTTTAGGGTTTGGGTTAGGGTTCGGTGTTTCGGTTAATGTTAGGGTCAGGTTTAGGGTAAGGGTTAGGGTTCGGTATAGGATCAGGCTTAGGGTTAGGGTTAGAATTAGGGTTAGTGGTTAGGGTTAGGCTTAGGGTTAAGGTTAGGTTTAGGCTAAACATCAGGATTTGATTTCGAGTTAGGTGTTAGTGTTTCGGTTAGGTTTAGGGTAGGTTTATATTTAAGGTTAGGTTAAGAGTTAGATTTATGTTTACAGTTAAGGTGAGGGTTTTGAGTAAGTGTTACATTTAGGGTTAGGGTTAGGTGTAGGGCTAGGGCTAGGGTTAGGTTTAGATTTCGGGTTACCGGTTAGGGTTAGGTTTCAGTTTATGGTAGGGTAAAGTTAGGGTTAAGGTTTGGTTAGGGTTAGGGTCAGGGTTAGGATTAGGATTAGGTTTAGGGTGAGGGTTAGGGTCAGAGTTATTGTAAGGGTTAGTTTTGGGGTTACAGGTGGGTCAAGGTTAAGGTTACGGTCAGGGTTAAAAGTTAGGGTGTGCTTTAGATTAGGGATAGGGTGAAGTTTAAGATAGGGTGAGGGTTAGGGTTATGGCTAAGGTTTGCTTGAGTTTTCAGGTGAGTGTTAAGGTTATGTTTAGGGTTAGGAATAAGTTTATGGGTTCTGTTTACTTTTAGGGTTGGGGTAGATTTTAGGTTAGGGTTAAGTTCAGTGTTACGGTTAGGGTTAGGTTTACGGTTTGTGTTAGGCATTGTGGTTGGTGTGAGGATTAGGTTTAGGATTAGGGTTGGGTAGGGTTAGGATTCTGGTTATGGTAAGGTGTTAGGGATTAGAGGAGTAGTTTTGGGTTAGGGCTTGGGTGAGGGTTCCGGTTAGGCATTGTGGTTCTGGTCATGGTTAGGTTTGGTTTAGGGTTAGGGTTAGTTTTATGATTAGGTTTAGGGTTAGTGTTAGAGTTAGGGTTAGACTTTGGTGCTAGGGGTTAGGTTTTGGGTTAGGGTTAGGGTTATCGTTAGGGCTTAGGTTTTTAGGTGAGTGTTTGGGTTAGGGTTAGGGATAGCATTAGGGTTAGCTTTTGGGGGTACGGTTAGGGGTTAGGTGAGGGTTACAGTTAGTATTGCAGTTAAGGTTAGGTTTTAGGGCAAGTGTTAGGATTAGGGTTAGAGTTAGAGTTAGGGTTAGGTGCAGGGTTAGGTGTAGGGTAAGTTTTAGATTCAAGTCCTGGTTTAGGGTTAGAGTTAGTGTTCTATTTAGGGTCAAGTTTAGAGTTCGGCTTAGGTTTAGGATTAGGTCTATTGTTGGGCTTAGGATTAGGGTTAGGTTCAGAGCTATTGTAAGGCTTAGGTTTAGGGTTACAGATGGACTAGCTTTACGGTTAGAGTTAGGTTTAAGGTCAGGGTTTGGGCTAGGTTTACGTTTACGGTTATGGTTAGGGTTAGGATTTGGTTGAAGCTTAGCATAGGCTGAGGGTTACTTTTAGGGTTAGGGCTAGAGTTTGGGTTTGTGTTCAGGTTAGTGTTATGGTTAGATTTAGGGTCCAGTTTAGGGTTAGGGGTTAGGTTTAGTGTTAGGGTTAGTTTTAGGTTTAGGGTTAGTGTGAAGTTTAGGTTAAGGGTGAGAGCTAGGGTTAGGGTTAGGATTAGGGTTAGTGTTAGACGTTAGGTTTAGGGTGCTAGTTTTAGGTTTATGGTTAGGGTAGGTTTAAGTTTAGGGTGAATGTTAGGGTTAGTGTTCGATTAGGGTTACTGTTCGTGTTAGGGTTACAGTTAGGGTTAGGGATAGCATTAGGTTTAGTGTTAGGAATATAGTTAGGCGTTAGGGTGAGGGTTGGGGATATGGTGAGGGTTAGGTTTAGGTTTACAGTTAAGGTGAGGGTTTAGGGTAATTGTTATGGTTAGGGTTAGAGTTAGGGTCATGGTGAAGTTTCAGGTAATAGTGGGGTTCAGGGTTAATGTTAGATTTAGGGTTAAGGTTAGTGTTAGGGTTAGGTTTAGATTAGGGTTAAGGTAGCGGTCAGGTTAGGGTTAAGACTAGGTTTACGGTAAAGTGTAAGGCTAGGTTAGGGTTAGGTTTAGAGTTAGTGCTAGGGCTTAGGGTTAGGGTTAAGGTCAGGTTTAGAGTTATTGTTAGGTTTACGGTTAAGGTTAGGGTAGAGTTAAGGTTAAGGTTAAGTTTAAGGTTAGGGTAAGAGTTAGGTTTACGTCAGGTTTAGGGTTAGGATGAGGGATAGGGTTAGGGAAAGGGTTAGGGTTTCATGTGAGGATTAGTGTTATGTTTACATGAAGCTGATGTTTTTGGGTGCTACAGTAAGGTTGAGGGTTAGAGTTACGTTAGTTTAGAGTTAGGGCTAGAGTATGGTGATAGTGCTTTAGGCTTAGGTTTAGGGTGAAATTTAGGTTAAGGATGAGGGTTAGGGTTGGGGTAGGTGTTTGGATTAATGTTAGGGTCAGGTTTAGGGTTTTGGTTTAGAGTTCAGGTTAGATTCAGGGTTAGGGTTAGATTTAGGTTTAGGGTTAGGGTTAGGTTTAGTGTTAGTTTAGCTTAGGGTTAGGGTTTGAATGAAGTTAGGGTAGGTTTAGGGTTATGGTTAGGTTGAAATTTTGGTTAAGTGTGAGGGTTTGGTTTCGGGTTAGGGTTAGAGTTAGGATTAGTGGTTAAGGTTAGGTTTAGGGTTAAGGTTAGGTTTAGGCTAAGCATTAGGGTTAGAGTTAGGGTTAGTGGTTAGTGTTTCAGTTAGGTTTAGGATAGGGTTATAATTAGGGTTAAGTTTAGGGTTACGGTAAGAGTTAGATTTACGTTTACAGTTAAGGTGAGGGTTTTGCGTAACTGTTACGGTTAGGGTAGGGCTAGGTTTAGGGTTAGAGTTGGGTTAGGGGTTAGGTTTAGGTTAAGTTTATGGTAGGCTTAAAGTTAGGGTTAAGGTTAGGTTAGGGTTACGTCAGGGTTAGGATTAGAGTTAGGTTTCGGGCGAGGGTTAGTGTCAGAGTTATTATAAGGGTTAGGTTGAGGGTTACAGATGGGCCAAGGTTAAGGTTAGGGTTAGGTTTAGGGGTAGGATTAGGGTTAAAGTTAGGGTTAGCTTTAGGTTAGGGATAGGGTGAAGTAAAGTAGGGTGAGGGTTAGGGTTATGGCTAAGGTTTGGGTTCGTTTTCAGGTTAGTGTTAAGTTTATGTTTAGGGTTAGGGTTAAGTTTATGGGTTGTGTTTAGTTTTAGGGTTAGGGTTAGATTTTAGGTTAGGGTTAAGTTAAGTGTAACAGTTAGGGTTACGATTTGTGTTAGGCATTGTGGTTGGGGTGAGTGTTAGGTTTATGGTTAGGGTTGGGTAGAGTTTGGATTATGGTTATGGTAAGGTGTTAGGGTTTAGAGGTGTAGTTTAGGGTTAGGGTTTGGGTGAGGGTTTCGGTTAGGCATTGTGGTTCTGGTCATGGTTAAGTTTGGTTCAGTGTTAGGGTTAGGTTTATGATTAGGTTTCGGGTTAGTGTTAGAGTTAGGGTGAGGGATAGTGTTAAGGTTTAGCTTAGGTTTTGGTGTTATAGGTTAGGGTTTGCGTTAGGGTTAGTGTTCTCTTTATGGCTTAGGGGTTTCAGGTTAGTGTTGTGGTTAGGGCTAGGGTTAGCATTAGGGTTAGGGTTGTGGGCTACGGTTAGGGGTTAGAGTGAAGGCTACGGTTAGTTTTACAGTTAAGGTGAGGGTTTAGGGTAAGTGTTATGATTAGGGTTAGAGTTCGAGTTAGGGTTAGGTTTAGGGTTAGGGTTAGGTGTAGGGTAATATTTAGGTTTACGTCCAAGTTTAGGGTTCGAGTTAGTGCTGTATTTAGGGTCAGAGCTAGTGTTCTATTTAGGGTCAAGTTTAGAGTTAGGGTTAGGTTTAGGATTAGGATTATGTTTAGGGTTAGGGTTAGGTTCAGGGCTATCGTAAGGGTTAGGTTTAGGGTTTCAGATGGACTAGTGTTATGGTTAGAGTTAGGTTTAAGGTAAGGGTTTTGCTTAGGTTTAGGTTAGGGCTAAGGTTAGGGTTAGGGTTTGGATGATGTTTAGGCTAGGGTGGGGGTTATTTTTATGGTTAGGGCTGGAGTTTGGGTTTGTGCTCACGTCACTTTTAAGGTCAGGTTTAGGGTTTGGATTAGGGTTAGGGGTTATGTTTAGGGTTAGATTTACGAACAGGGTTAGTATTAGTGTGAAGTTCAGGTTAAGTGGGAGGGTTAGGATAAGGGTTAGGATTAGGGTTAGAATTATAATGTTAGACATTAGGTTTAGGGTGTTAGGTTCAGGTTCATGGTTAGGCTAGTCTTAAGTTTAAGGTTAATGTTAGGGTTAGGATTAGATTAGGGTTACTCTTCGTGTTAGAGTTAGGGTTAGGGATAAGTTTCGGGATAGCATTAGGTTTAGGGTTGGGGACACGGTTAAGGGTTAGGGTGTGTGTTAGTGTTAGTTTTACCGTTAAGGAGAGGGTTTAGGTTAATTGTTATGGTTAGGGTTAGAGTTAGAGTTAGGGTTAGGGTTAGGGTGAAGTTTCAGTTAATAGTGAGGGTTAGGGTTAAGGTTAGAGTTAGGGTTAAGGTTAGTGTCAGGGTTAGGTTTAGGGTTAGGGTTACGGTAGGGGTAAGGTTACTGTGAAGGCTAGGTTTACCGTAAAGGGTAGTGCTGGGTTAGGGTTAGGGTTACGTTTAGAGTTATTGTTAGGCTTAAGTTTAGGGTTAGGGTAGAGTTAATGTTAGGGTTAATTTTAGGGTTAGGGTAAGGGTTAGGTTTAGTTCAGGGTTAGGGCTAGGATTAGGGATAGGGTTAGGATTGGGGGATGGGTTAGGGATTCTTGTGAGGGTTGGTGTCAGGTTTACAGTTAAGCTGATGTTTTAGGGTGTTACAGTTAGGGTTAGGGTTAGAGTTAGGGTTAGGATTAGGTTTATGCTTAGGATTAGGGTTAGGGTTAGGGTCAGGGTTAGGTGGAGATCTAGTGTCATGTTTAGGTTGTTTTTTTAGTTTTAGGGTTAGGCTTAGTGTGAAGTTTATTTTAATTATGAGGTTTAGGGTTAGGGGTTAGGGTTAGGTTATGTTTAGTTTTAGGTTTGGGGTTAGTGTTAGCGTTAGGGTTAGTTTTAGTTTTGGTTAGGGTTTGAATGAATTTAAGGTAGGTTTAGCGTTATGGTTAGGGTGAAATTTTGGTTAAGGGTGAGGGTTTGTTTTAGGTTTAGGGTTAGGGTTAGAGTTCGGGTGAGTGTTTATGTTTTAGGTTTAAGGTTAAGTTTAGGTTTAGGCTAATGATTAGGTTTAGAGTTAGGGTTAGGGGTTATTGTTTCGGTAAGGTTTAGGGTAGGGTTCTGTTTAGGGTTAAGAATAGTGTTAGGGTAAGAGTTAGAGTTCCATTTACAGTTGAGTGTTTTGGGTGTTACTGTTAGGGTTAGGGCTAGGGTTACAGTTAGAGTTAGGGTTAGAGGTTAGGGTTAGGTGTAAGTTTATGGTAGCCTTAATGTTAGGTTAAGGTTAGGTTAGGGTTAGGGTCAGGGTTAGGATTAGGTTTAGGGTGAGGGTTAGGGTCAGAGATATTGTAAGGGTTAGGTTTAGGGTTACAAGTGGGCCATGGTTAAGGTTAGGGTTAGGTTTAGGGTTAAAGTTAGGGTTAGCTTTAGGTTAGGGATAGGATGAAGTTTAAGATAGGGTGAGGGTTAGGGTTATGGCTAAGGTTTGGGTTAGTTTTCAGGTTAGTGTTAAGGTTATGTTTAGGGTTAGGGTTAAGTTTATGGGTTGTGTTTAGTTTTAGGGTTAGGGTTAGATTTTAGGTTAGGGTTAAGTTTAGTGTAAACAGCTAAGGTTACGGTTTGTGTTAGGCATTGTGGTTGGGGTGAGGTTTAGGTTTAGGGTTAGGGTTATGTATGCTTAGGATTATGGTTATGGTCAGGTGTTAGGGGTTAGAAGTGTAGTTTAGGGTTAGGGGTGGGTGAGGGTTCTGGTAAAGCATTGTGGTTCTGACCATGGTTAGGTTTGGTTTAGGGTTACGGTTAGGTTTATGATTAGGTTTCAGGTTAGTGTTCGAGTTAGAGTTAAGGTTTGGGTTAGGCTTTGGTGTTAGGGGTTAGGGTTTGGGTTATGGTTAGGTGTAGGGCAATATTTAGGTTTAGGTGCCGGTTTAGTGTTAGAGTCAGTGTTCAATTTAGGGTCAAGGTTAGATTTAGGGTTAGGGTTAGGTTTAGGTCTAGGGTTAGGATTAGGTTTAGGGTTAGGTTCAGGGCTATTGTAAGGGTTACATTTGGACTAGCATTATGGTTAGAGTTATGTTCAAGGATAGGGTTTGGGTTAGGTTTAGGTTTAGGGTTAGGGTTTGGATGAAGTTTAGGATAGGGTGAGGGTTATTTTTATGGTTTGGGCTAAAGTTTGGTTTTGTGTTCAGCTTAGTGTTAAGGTTAGGTTTAGGGTTCGGTTTTGGGTTAGGGGTTATGTTTAGGGTTTGGGTTACGCTTTGGTTTAGGGTTAGTGTGAAGTTTAGGTTAAGGGTGAGGGTTAGGATAAAGGTTAGGATTAGGTTTATGGTAAGGTGTTAGTGGTTAGAGGTGTAGTTTAGGGTTAGGGTTTGGGTGAGGGTTCCGGTTAGGAATTGTGGTTCTGGTCATGATTGGGTTTGGTTTAGGTTTATGATTCGGTTTCGGGTTAGTGTTAGAGTTAGGGTGAGAGTTAGGGTTAAGGTTTGGATTAGGCTTTGGTGTTAGGGGTTAGGGTTTGTGTTAGAGTTAGGGTTATCGTTAGGGCTCAGGGGTTTCAGGTTAGTTTTAGGGTTAAGGTTAGGGATTGCATTAGGGTTAGGTTTGGGGGATACGGTTAGGGGTTAGGGTGAGGGTTACGGTTAGTTTTACAGTTAAAGTGTGGGTTTAGGATAAGTGTTATGATTAGGGTTAGAGTTGGAGTTATTTTTAGGTTTAGGGTTAGGTGTAGGGGAAGATTTAGGTTTAGGTCCAGGTTTAGGGTTAGAGTTAGTGTTCTCTCTAGGGTCAAGGGTGCAGTTAGGGTTAGGTTAGGATTAGGCCTAGGGCTAGGATTAGGTTTAGGGTTAATTTCAGGGCTATTGTAAGGGTTAGGTTTAGGGTTACAGATGGACTAGCGCTATGGTTAGAGGTAGGTTTAAGGTTAGGGTTTGGGTTAGGTTTAGGTTTAAGGTAGTGTTAGAGTTTGGATGAAGTTTAGGATAGGGCGAGGGTTATTTTTATGGTTAGGGCTAGAGTTTGGGTTTGTGTTCCGGTTAGCTTTAAGGCTAGGGTTCAGGTTAGGGTTAGGGGTTATGTTTAGGGTTAGGGTTATGTTTTGGTTTAGGGTTAGTGTGAAGTTTAGGTTAAGGGTGAGGGTTAGGATAAGAGTTAGCATTAGGGTTAGGATTATAGTTAGTGTTAGAGGTTAGATTTAGGATGCTAACGTTAGGTTTATGGTTAGGGTTGGGTTCATGTTAGAGTTAGGGTTAGATTAGGTTTAATGCTCGTGTTTGGGTTAGGGATAGGGTTACGGATAGCATTAGGTTTAGGTTTGGGGATACGGTTAGGGGTTAGGGTGAGGGTTGTGGTTAGGGTGTGGGTTAGGGTTAGGTTTACAGTTAAGGTGAGGGTTTAGGGTAAGTGTTATAGTTAGGGTTCGAGTTAGGGTTTGGGTTAGGTTTAGGGTGAAGTTTCAGTTAATAGTCAGGGTCAGGGTAAGGGTTAGGGCTAAGATTACAGTTAGGGTTAAGTTTAGTGTTAGCGTTAGGGTTACGGTAGGGGTAAGGTTAGGGTTAAGGCTAGGTTTACGGTAAAGGGTAGGGCTAGGTTAGGGTTAGGTTTAGAGTTAGAGCTAGTACTAGGGTTTAGGGTAAGAGGTAGGGTCAGGTTTAGAGTTTTTGTTAGTTTTAGGGTGGAGTTAAGGTTAAGCTTAGCGTTAGGGTAAGTGTTAGGTTTAGGTCAGGGTTAAGGTTAGGATTAGGGTTAGGGTTAGGGAAAGGGTTAGGTGTTCGTGGGAGGGTTAGTGTTAGGTTTACACTTAAGCTGATGTTTTACAGTGTTACGGTTAGGTCAGGGTTGTAGTTAGGGTTAGGATGAGGTTTAGGTTTAGGGCTATATTTAGGGGATAGTTTAGGGTTAGGTTTAGTTTTAGGGTTAAGGTTAGGCTTAGGTTTATCTTGAAATTTATGTTAAGGATGAGGGTTAGGGTTAGCGTTAGGGTTAGGTGTTTGGGTTAAGGTTAGGGTTAGGTTTAGGGTTTGGGTTAGGGTTCGGTGTTTCGGTTAATGTTAGGGTCAGGTTTAGGGTAAGGGTTAGGGTTCGGTATAGGATCAGGCTTAGGGTTAGGGTTAGAATTAGGGTTAGTGGTTAGGGTTAGGCTTAGGGTTAAGGTTAGGTTTAGGCTAAACATCAGGATTTGATTTCGAGTTAGGTGTTAGTGTTTCGGTTAGGTTTAGGGTAGGTTTATATTTAAGGTTAGGTTAAGAGTTAGATTTATGTTTACAGTTAAGGTGAGGGTTTTGAGTAAGTGTTACATTTAGGGTTAGGGTTAGGTGTAGGGCTAGGGCTAGGGTTAGGTTTAGATTTCGGGTTACCGGTTAGGGTTAGGTTTCAGTTTATGGTAGGGTAAAGTTAGGGTTAAGGTTTGGTTAGGGTTAGGGTCAGGGTTAGGATTAGGATTAGGTTTAGGGTGAGGGTTAGGGTCAGAGTTATTGTAAGGGTTAGGTTTGGGGTTACAGGTGGGTCAAGGTTAAGGTTACGGTCAGGGTTAAAAGTTAGGGTGTGCTTTAGATTAGGGATAGGGTGAAGTTTAAGATAGGGTGAGGGTTAGGGTTATGGCTAAGGTTTGCTTGAGTTTTCAGGTGAGTGTTAAGGTTATGTTTAGGGTTAGGAATAAGTTTATGGGTTCTGTTTACTTTTAGGGTTAGGGGTAGATTTTAGGTTAGGGTTAAGTTCAGTGTTACGGTTAGGGTTAGGTTTACGGTTTGTGTTAGGCATTGTGGTTGGTGTGAGGATTAGGTTTAGGATTAGGGTTGGGTAGGGTTAGGATTCTGGTTATGGTAAGGTGTTAGGGATTAGAGGAGTAGTTTTGGGTTAGGGCTTGGGTGAGGGTTCCGGTTAGGCATTGTGGTTCTGGTCATGGTTAGGTTTGGTTTAGGGTTAGGGTTAGTTTTATGATTAGGTTTAGGGTTAGTGTTAGAGTTAGGGTTAGACTTTGGTGCTAGGGGTTAGGTTTTGGGTTAGGGTTAGGGTTATCGTTAGGGCTTAGGTTTTTAGGTGAGTGTTTGGGTTAGGGTTAGGGATAGCATTAGGGTTAGCTTTTGGGGGTACGGTTAGGGGTTAGGTGAGGGTTACAGTTAGTATTGCAGTTAAGGTTAGGTTTTAGGGCAAGTGTTAGGATTAGGGTTAGAGTTAGAGTTAGGGTTAGGTGCAGGGTTAGGTGCAGGGTAAGTTTTAGATTCAAGTCCTGGTTTAGGGTTAGAGTTAGTGTTCTATTTAGGGTCAAGTTTAGAGTTCGGCTTAGGTTTAGGATTAGGTCTATTGTTGGGCTTAGGATTAGGGTTAGGTTCAGAGCTATTGTAAGGCTTAGGTTTAGGGTTACAGATGGACTAGCTTTACGGTTAGAGTTAGGTTTAAGGTCAGGGTTTGGGCTAGGTTTACGTTTACGGTTATGGTTAGGGTTAGGATTTGGTTGAAGCTTAGCATAGGCTGAGGGTTACTTTTAGGGTTAGGGCTAGAGTTTGGGTTTGTGTTCAGGTTAGTGTTATGGTTAGATTTAGGGTCCAGTTTAGGGTTAGGGGTTAGGTTTAGTGTTAGGGTTAGTTTTAGGTTTAGGGTTAGTGTGAAGTTTAGGTTAAGGGTGAGAGCTAGGGTTAGGGTTAGGATTAGGGTTAGTGTTAGACGTTAGGTTTAGGGTGCTAGTTTTAGGTTTATGGTTAGGGTAGGTTTAAGTTTAGGGTGAATGTTAGGGTTAGTGTTCGATTAGGGTTACTGTTCGTGTTAGGGTTACAGTTAGGGTTAGGGATAGCATTAGGTTTAGTGTTAGGAATATAGTTAGGCGTTAGGGTGAGGGTTGGGGATATGGTGAGGGTTAGGTTTAGGTTTACAGTTAAGGTGAGGGTTTAGGGTAATTGTTATGGTTAGGGTTAGAGTTAGGGTCATGGTGAAGTTTCAGGTAATAGTGGGGTTCAGGGTTAATGTTAGATTTAGGGTTAAGGTTAGTGTTAGGGTTAGGTTTAGATTAGGGTTAAGGTAGCGGTCAGGTTAGGGTTAAGACTAGGTTTACGGTAAAGTGTAAGGCTAGGTTAGGGTTAGGTTTAGAGTTAGTGCTAGGGCTTAGGGTTAGGGTTAAGGTCAGGTTTAGAGTTATTGTTAGGTTTACGGTTAAGGTTAGGGTAGAGTTAAGGTTAAGGTTAAGTTTAAGGTTAGGGTAAGAGTTAGGTTTACGTCAGGTTTAGGGTTAGGATGAGGGATAGGGTTAGGGAAAGGGTTAGGGTTTCATGTGAGGATTAGTGTTATGTTTACATGAAGCTGATGTTTTTGGGTGCTACAGTAAGGTTGAGGGTTAGAGTTAGGTTAGTTTAGAGTTAGGGCTAGAGTATGGTGATAGTGCTTTAGGCTTAGGTTTAGGGTGAAATTTAGGTTAAGGATGAGGGTTAGGGTTGGGGTAGGTGTTTGGATTAATGTTAGGGTCAGGTTTAGGGTTTTGGTTTAGAGTTCAGGTTAGATTCAGGGTTAGGGTTAGATTTAGGTTTAGGGTTAGGGTTAGGTTTAGTGTTAGTTTAGCTTAGGGTTAGGGTTTGAATGAAGTTAGGGTAGGTTTAGGGTTATGGTTAGGTTGAAATTTTGGTTAAGTGTGAGGGTTTGGTTTCGGGTTAGGGTTAGAGTTAGGATTAGTGGTTAAGGTTAGGTTTAGGGTTAAGGTTAGGTTTAGTCTAAGCATTAGGGTTAGAGTTAGGGTTAGTGGTTAGTGTTTCAGTTAGGTTTAGGATAGGGTTATAATTAGGGTTAAGTTTAGGGTTACGGTAAGAGTTAGATTTACGTTTACAGTTAAGGTGAGGGTTTTGCGTAACTGTTACGGTTAGGGTAGGGCTAGGTTTAGGGTTAGAGTTGGGTTAGGGGTTAGGTTTAGGTTAAGTTTATGGTAGGCTTAAAGTTAGGGTTAAGGTTAGGTTAGGGTTACGTCAGGGTTAGGATTAGAATTAGGTTTCGGGCGAGGGTTAGTGTCAGAGTTATTATAAGGGTTAGGTTGAGGGTTACAGATGGGCCAAGGTTAAGGTTAGGGTTAGGTTTAGGGGTAGGATTAGGGTTAAAGTTAGGGTTAGCTTTAGGTTAGGGATAGGGTGAAGTAAAGTAGGGTGAGGGTTAGGGTTATGGCTAAGGTTTGGGTTCGTTTTCAGGTTAGTGTTAAGTTTATGTTTAGGGTTAGGGTTAAGTTTATGGGTTGTGTTTAGTTTTAGGGTTAGGGTTAGATTTTAGGTTAGGGTTAAGTTAAGTGTAACAGTTAGGGTTACGATTTGTGTTAGGCATTGTGGTTGGGGTGAGTGTTAGGTTTATGGTTAGGGTTGGGTAGAGTTAGGATTATGGTTATGGTAAGGTGTTAGGGTTTAGAGGTGTAGTTTAGGGTTAGGGTTTGGGTGAGGGTTTCGGTTAGGCATTGTGGTTCTGGTCATGGTTAAGTTTGGTTCAGTGTTAGGGTTAGGTTTATGATTAGGTTTCGGGTTAGTGTTAGAGTTAGGGTGAGGGATAGTGTTAAGGTTTAGCTTAGGTTTTGGTGTTATAGGTTAGGGTTTGCGTTAGGGTTAGTGTTCTCTTTATGGCTTAGGGGTTTCAGGTTAGTGTTGTGGTTAGGGCTAGGGTTAGCATTAGGGTTAGGGTTGTGGGCTACGGTTAGGGGTTAGAGTGAAGGCTACGGTTAGTTTTACAGTTAAGGTGAGGGTTTAGGGAAAGTGTTATGATTAGGGTTAGAGTTCGAGTTAGGGTTAGGTTTAGGGTTAGGGTTAGGTGTAGGGTAATATTTAGGTTTACGTCCAAGTTTAGGGTTCGAGTTAGTGCTGTATTTAGGGTCAGAGCTAGTGTTCTATTTTGGGTCAAGTTTAGAGTTAGGGTTAGGTTTAGGATTAGGATTATGTTTAGGGTTAGGGTTAGGTTCAGGGCTATCGTAAGGGTTAGGTTTAGGGTTTCAGATGGACTAGTGTTATGGTTAGAGTTAGGTTTAAGGTAAGGGTTTTGCTTAGGTTTAGGTTAGGGCTAAGGTTAGGGTTAGGGTTTGGATGATGTTTAGGCTAGGGTGGGGGTTATTTTTATGGTTAGGGCTGGAGTTTGGGTTTGTGCTCACGTCACTTTTAAGGTCAGGTTTAGGGTTTGGATTAGGGTTAGGGGTTATGTTTAGGGTTAGATTTACGAACAGGGTTAGTATTAGTGTGAAGTTCAGGTTAAGTGGGAGGGTTAGGATAAGGGTTAGGATTAGGGTTAGAATTATAATGTTAGACATTAGGTTTAGGGTGTTAGGTTTAGGTTCATGGTTAGGCTAGTCTTAAGTTTAAGGTTAATGTTAGGGTTAGGATTAGATTAGGGTTACTCTTCGTGTTAGAGTTAGGGTTAGGGATAAGTTTCGGGATAGCATTAGGTTTAGGGTTGGGGACACGGTTAAGGGTTAGGGTGTGTGTTAGTGTTAGTTTTACCGTTAAGGAGAGGGTTTAGGTTAATTGTTATGGTTAGGGTTAGAGTTAGAGTTAGGGTTAGGGTTAGGGTGAAGTTTCAGTTAATAGTGAGGGTTAGGGTTAAGGTTAGAGTTAGGGTTAAGGTTAGTGTCAGGGTTAGGTTTAGGGTTAGGGTTACGGTAGGGGTAAGGTTACTGTGAAGGCTAGGTTTACAGTAAAGGGTAGTGCTGGGTTAGGGTTAGGGTTACGTTTAGAGTTATTGTTAGGCTTAAGTTTAGGGTTAGGGTAGAGTTAATGTTAGGGTTAATTTTAGGGTTAGGGTAAGGGTTAGGTTTAGTTCAGGGTTAGGGCTAGGATTAGGGATAGGGTTAGGATTGGGGGATGGGTTAGGGATTCTTGTGAGGGTTGGTGTCAGGTTTACAGTTAAGCTGATGTTTTAGGGTGTTACAGTTAGGGTTAGGGTTAGAGTTAGGGTTAGGATTAGGTTTATGCTTAGGATTAGGGTTAGGGTTAGGGTCAGGGTTAGGTGGAGATCTAGTGTCATGTTTAGGTTGTTTTTTTAGTTTTAGGGTTAGGCTTAGTGTGAAGTTTATTTTAATTATGAGGTTTAGGGTTAGGGGTTAGGGTTAGGTTATGTTTAGTTTTAGGTTTGGGGTTAGTGTTAGCGTTAGGGTTAGTTTTAGTTTTGGTTAGGGTTTGAATGAATTTAAGGTAGGTTTAGCGTTATGGTTAGGGTGAAATTTTGGTTAAGGGTGAGGGTTTGTTTTAGGTTTAGGGTTAGGGTTAGAGTTCGGGTGAGTGTTTATGTTTTAGGTTTAAGGTTAACTTTAGGTTTAGGCTGATGATTAGGTTTAGAGTTAGGGTTAGGGGTTATTGTTTCGGTAAGGTTTAGGGTAGGGTTCTGTTTAGGGTTAAGAATAGTGTTAGGGTAAGAGTTAGAGTTCCATTTACAGTTGAGTGTTTTGGGTGTTACTGTTAGGGTTAGGGCTAGGGTTACAGTTAGAGTTAGGGTTAGAGGTTAGGGTTAGGTGTAAGTTTATGGTAGCCTTAATGTTAGGTTAAGGTTAGGTTAGGGTTAGGGTCAGGGTTAGGATTAGGTTTAGGGTGAGGGTTAGGGTCAGAGATATTGTAAGGGTTAGGTTTAGGGTTACAAGTGGGCCATGGTTAAGGTTAGGGTTAGGTTTAGGGTTAAAGTTAGGGTTAGCTTTAGGTTAGGGATAGGATGAAGTTTAAGATAGGGTGAGGGTTAGGGTTATGGCTAAGGTTTGGGTTAGTTTTCAGGTTAGTGTTAAGGTTATGTTTAGGGTTAGGGTTAAGTTTATGGGTTGTGTTTAGTTTTAGGGTTAGGGTTAGATTTTAGGTTAGGGTTAAGTTTAGTGTAAACAGCTAAGGTTACGGTTTGTGTTAGGCATTGTGGTTGGGGTGAGGTTTAGGTTTAGGGTTAGGGTTGTGTATGCTTAGGATTATGGTTATGGTAAGGTGTTAGGGGTTAGAAGTGTAGTTTAGGGTTAGGGGTGGGTGAGGGTTCTGGTAAAGCATTGTGGTTCTGACCATGGTTAGGTTTGGTTTAGGGTTACGGTTAGGTTTATGATTAGGTTTCAGGTTAGTGTTCGAGTTAGAGTTAAGGTTTGGGTTAGGCTTTGGTGTTAGGGGTTAGGGTTTGGGTTATGGTTAGGTGTAGGGCAATATTTAGGTTTAGGTGCCGGTTTAGTGTTAGAGTCAGTGTTCAATTTAGGGTCAAGGTTAGATTTAGGGTTAGGGTTAGGTTTAGGTCTAGGGTTAGGATTAGGTTTAGGGTTAGGTTCAGGGCTATTGTAAGGGTTACATTTGGACTAGCATTATGGTTAGAGTTATGTTCAAGGATAGGGTTTGGGTTAGGTTTAGGTTTAGGGTTAGGGTTTGGATGAAGTTTAGGATAGGGTGAGGGTTATTTTTATGGTTTGGGCTAAAGTTTGGTTTTGTGTTCAGCTTAGTGTTAAGGTTAGGTTTAGGGTTCGGTTTTGGGTTAGGGGTTATGTTTAGGGTTTGGGTTACGCTTTGGTTTAGGGTTAGTGTGAAGTTTAGGTTAAGGGTGAGGGTTAGGATAAAGGTTAGGATTAGGTTTATGGTAAGGTGTTAGTGGTTAGAGGTGTAGTTTAGGGTTAGGGTTTGGGTGAGGGTTCCGGTTAGGAATTGTGGTTCTGGTCATGATTGGGTTTGGTTTAGGTTTATGATTCGGTTTCGGGTTAGTGTTAGAGTTAGGGTGAGAGTTAGGGTTAAGGTTTGGATTAGGCTTTGGTGTTAGGGGTTAGGGTTTGTGTTAGAGTTAGGGTTATCGTTAGGGCTCAGGGGTTTCAGGTTAGTTTTAGGGTTAAGGTTAGGGATTGCATTAGGGTTAGGTTTGGGGGATACGGTTAGGGGTTAGGGTGAGGGTTACGGTTAGTTTTACAGTTAAAGTGTGGGTTTAGGATAAGTGTTATGATTAGGGTTAGGGTTGGAGTTATTTTTAGGTTTAGGGTTAGGTGTAGGGGAAGATTTAGGTTTAGGTCCAGGTTTAGGGTTAGAGTTAGTGTTCTCTCTAGGGTCAAGGGTGCAGTTAGGGTTAGGTTAGGATTAGGCCTAGGGCTAGGATTAGGTTTAGGGTTAATTTCAGGGCTATTGTAAGGGTTAGGTTTAGGGTTACAGATGGACTAGCGCTATGGTTAGAGGTAGGTTTAAGGTTAGGGTTTGGGTTAGGTTTAGGTTTAAGGTAGTGTTAGAGTTTGGATGAAGTTTAGGATAGGGCGAGGGTTATTTTTATGGTTAGGGCTAGAGTTTGGGTTTGTGTTCCGGTTAGCTTTAAGGCTAGGGTTCAGGTTAGGGTTAGGGGTTATGTTTAGGGTTAGGGTTATGTTTTGGTTTAGGGTTAGTGTGAAGTTTAGGTTAAGGGTGAGGGTTAGGATAAGAGTTAGCATTAGGGTTAGGATTATAGTTAGTGTTAGAGGTTAGATTTAGGATGCTAACGTTAGGTTTATGGTTAGGGTTGGGTTCATGTTAGAGTTAGGGTTAGATTAGGTTTAATGCTCGTGTTTGGGTTAGGGATAGGGTTACGGATAGCATTAGGTTTAGGTTTGGGGATACGGTTAGGGGTTAGGGTGAGGGTTGTGGTTAGGGTGTGGGTTAGGGTTAGGTTTACAGTTAAGGTGAGGGTTTAGGGTAAGTGTTATAGTTAGGGTTCGAGTTAGGGTTTGGGTTAGGTTTAGGGTGAAGTTTCAGTTAATAGTCAGGGTCAGGGTAAGGGTTAGGGCTAAGATTACAGTTAGGGTTAAGTTTAGTGTTAGCGTTAGGGTTACGGTAGGGGTAAGGTTAGGGTTAAGGCTAGGTTTACGGTAAAGGGTAGGGCTAGGTTAGGGTTAGGTTTAGAGTTAGAGCTAGTACTAGGGTTTAGGGTAAGAGGTAGGGTCAGGTTTAGAGTTTTTGTTAGTTTTAGGGTGGAGTTAAGGTTAAGCTTAGCGTTAGGGTAAGTGTTAGGTTTAGGTCAGGGTTAAGGTTAGGATTAGGGTTAGGGTTAGGGAAAGGGTTAGGTGTTCGTGGGAGGGTTAGTGTTAGGTTTACACTTAAGCTGATGTTTTACAGTGTTACGGTTAGGTCAGGGTTGTAGTTAGGGTTAGGATGAGGTTTAGGTTTAGGGCTATATTTAGGGGATAGTTTAGGGTTAGGTTTAGTTTTAGGGTTAAGGTTAGGCTTAGGTTTATCTTGAAATTTATGTTAAGGATGAGGGTTAGGGTTAGCGTTAGGGTTAGGTGTTTGGGTTAAGGTTAGGGTTAGGTTTAGGGTTTGGGTTAGGGTTCGGTGTTTCGGTTAATGTTAGGGTCAGGTTTAGGGTAAGGGTTAGGGTTCGGTATAGGATCAGGCTTAGGGTTAGGGTTAGAATTAGGGTTAGTGGTTAGGGTTAGGCTTAGGGTTAAGGTTAGGTTTAGGCTAAACATCAGGATTTGATTTCGAGTTAGGTGTTAGTGTTTCGGTTAGGTTTAGGGTAGGTTTATATTTAAGGTTAGGTTAAGAGTTAGATTTATGTTTACAGTTAAGGTGAGGGTTTTGAGTAAGTGTTACATTTAGGGTTAGGGTTAGGTGTAGGGCTAGGGCTAGGGTTAGGTTTAGATTTCGGGTTACCGGTTAGGGTTAGGTTTCAGTTTATGGTAGGGTAAAGTTAGGGTTAAGGTTTGGTTAGGGTTAGGGTCAGGGTTAGGATTAGGATTAGGTTTAGGGTGAGGGTTAGGGTCAGAGTTATTGTAAGGGTTAGGTTTGGGGTTACAGGTGGGTCAAGGTTAAGGTTACGGTCAGGGTTAAAAGTTAGGGTGTGCTTTAGATTAGGGATAGGGTGAAGTTTAAGATAGGGTGAGGGTTAGGGTTATGGCTAAGGTTTGCTTGAGTTTTCAGGTGAGTGTTAAGGTTATGTTTAGGGTTAGGAATAAGTTTATGGGTTCTGTTTACTTTTAGGGTTAGGGGTAGATTTTAGGTTAGGGCTAAGTTCAGTCTTACGGTTAGGGTTAGGTTTACGGTTTGTGTTAGGCATTGTGGTTGGTGTGAGGATTAGGTTTAGGATTAGGGTTGGGTAGGGTTAGGATTCTGGTTATGGTAAGGTGTTAGGGATTAGAGGAGTAGTTTTGGGTTAGGGCTTGGGTGAGGGTTCCGGTTAGGCATTGTGGTTCTGGTCATGGTTAGGTTTGGTTTAGGGTTAGGGTTAGTTTTATGATTAGGTTTAGGGTTAGTGTTAGAGTTAGGGTTAGGCTTTGGTGCTAGGGGTTAGGTTTTGGGTTAGGGTTATCGTTAGGGCTTAGGTTTTCAGGTGAGTGTTCGGGTTAGGGTTAGGGATAGCATTAGGGTTAGCTTTTGGGGGTACGGTTAGGGGTTAGGTGAGGGTTACAGTTAGTATTGCAGTTAAGGTTAGGTTTTAGGGCAAGTGTTAGGATTAGGGTTAGAGTTAGAGTTAGGGTTAGGTGCAGGGTAAGTTTTAGATTCAAGTCCTGGTTTAGGGTTAGAGTTAGTGTTCTATTTAGGGTCAAGTTTAGAGTTCGGCTTAGGTTTAGGATTAGGTCTATTGTTGGGCTTAGGATTAGGGTTAGGTTCAGAGCTATTGTAAGGCTTAGGTTTAGGGTTACAGATGGACTAGCTTTACGGTTAGAGTTAGGTTTAAGGTCAGGGTTTGGGCTAGGTTTACGTTTACGGTTATGGTTAGGGTTAGGATTTGGTTGAAGCTTAGCATAGGCTGAGGGTTACTTTTAGGGTTAGGGCTAGAGTTTGGGTTTGTGTTCAGGTTAGTGTTATGGTTAGATTTAGGGTCCAGTTTAGGGTTAGGGGTTAGGTTTAGTGTTAGGGTTAGTTTTAGGTTTAGGGTTAGTGTGAAGTTTAGGTTAAGGGTGAGAGCTAGGGTTAGGGTTAGGATTAGGGTTAGTGTTAGACGTTAGGTTTAGGGTGCTAGTTTTAGGTTTATGGTTAGGGTAGGTTTAAGTTTAGGGTGAATGTTAGGGTTAGTGTTCGATTAGGGTTACTGTTCGTGTTAGGGTTACAGTTAGGGTTAGGGATAGCATTAGGTTTAGTGTTAGGAATATAGTTAGGCGTTAGGGTGAGGGTTGGGGATATGGTGAGGGTTAGGTTTAGGTTTACAGTTAAGGTGAGGGTTTAGGGTAATTGTTATGGTTAGGGTTAGAGTTAGGGTCATGGTGAAGTTTCAGGTAATAGTGGGGTTCAGGGTTAATGTTAGATTTAGGGTTAAGGTTAGTGTTAGGGTTAGGTTTAGATTAGGGTTAAGGTAGCGGTCAGGTTAGGGTTAAGACTAGGTTTACGGTAAAGTGTAAGGCTAGGTTAGGGTTAGGTTTAGAGTTAGTGCTAGGGCTTAGGGTTAGGGTTAAGGTCAGGTTTAGAGTTATTGTTAGGTTTACGGTTAAGGTTAGGGTAGAGTTAAGGTTAAGGTTAAGTTTAAGGTTAGGGTAAGAGTTAGGTTTACGTCAGGTTTAGGGTTAGGATGAGGGATAGGGTTAGGGAAAGGGTTAGGGTTTCATGTGAGGATTAGTGTTATGTTTACATGAAGCTGATGTTTTTGGGTGCTACAGTAAGGTTCAGGGTTAGAGTTAGGTTAGTTTAGAGTTAGGGCTAGAGTATGGTGATAGTGCTTTAGGCTTAGGTTTAGGGTGAAATTTAGGTTAAGGATGAGGGTTAGGGTTGGGGTAGGTGTTTGGATTAATGTTAGGGTCAGGTTTAGGGTTTTGGTTTAGAGTTCAGGTTAGATTCAGGGTTAGGGTTAGATTTAGGTTTAGGGTTAGGGTTAGGTTTAGTGTTAGTTTAGCTTAGGGTTAGGGTTTGAATGAAGTTAGGGTAGGTTTAGGGTTATGGTTAGGTTGAAATTTTGGTTAAGTGTGAGGGTTTGGTTTCGGGTTAGGGTTAGAGTTAGGATTAGTGGTTAAGGTTAGGTTTAGGGTTAAGGTTAGGTTTAGTCTAAGCATTAGGGTTAGAGTTAGGGTTAGTGGTTAGTGTTTCAGTTAGGTTTAGGATAGGGTTATAATTAGGGTTAAGTTTAGGGTTACGGTAAGAGTTAGATTTACGTTTACAGTTAAGGTGAGGGTTTTGCGTAACTGTTACGGTTAGGGTAGGGCTAGGTTTAGGGTTAGAGTTGGGTTAGGGGTTAGGTTTAGGTTAAGTTTATGGTAGGCTTAAAGTTAGGGTTAAGGTTAGGTTAGGGTTACGTCAGGGTTAGGATTAGAATTAGGTTTCGGGCGAGGGTTAGTGTCAGAGTTATTATAAGGGTTAGGTTGAGGGTTACAGATGGGCCAAGGTTAAGGTTAGGGTTAGGTTTAGGGGTAGGATTAGGGTTAAAGTTAGGGTTAGCTTTAGGTTAGGGATAGGGTGAAGTAAAGTAGGGTGAGGGTTAGGGTTATGGCTAAGGTTTGGGTTCGTTTTCAGGTTAGTGTTAAGTTTATGTTTAGGGTTAGGGTTAAGTTTATGGGTTGTGTTTAGTTTTAGGGTTAGGGTTAGATTTTAGGTTAGGGTTAAGTTAAGTGTAACAGTTAGGGTTACGATTTGTGTTAGGCATTGTGGTTGGGGTGAGTGTTAGGTTTATGGTTAGGGTTGGGTAGTTTTAGGATTATGGTTATGGTATGGTGTTAGGGTTTAGAGGTGTAGTTTAGGGTTAGGGTTTGGGTGAGGGTTTCGGTTAGGCATTGTGGTTCTGGTCATGGTTAAGTTTGGTTCAGTGTTAGGGTTAGGTTTATGATTAGGTTTCGGGTTAGTGTTAGAGTTAGGGTGAGGGATAGTGTTAAGGTTTAGCTTAGGTTTTGGTGTTATAGGTTAGGGTTTGCGTTAGGGTTAGTGTTCTCTTTATGGCTTAGGGGTTTCAGGTTAGTGTTGTAGTTAGGGCTAGGGTTAGCATTAGGGTTAGGGTTGTGGGCTACGGTTAGGGGTTAGAGTGAAGGCTACGGTTAGTTTTACAGTTAAGGTGAGGGTTTAGGGTAAGTGTTATGATTAGGGTTAGAGTTCGAGTTAGGGTTAGGTTTAGGGTTAGGGTTAGGTGTAGGGTAATATTTAGGTTTACGTCCAAGTTTAGGGTTCGAGTTAGTGCTGTATTTAGGGTCAGAGCTAGTGTTCTATTTAGGGTCAAGTTTAGAGTTAGGGTTAGGTTTAGGATTAGGATTATGTTTAGGGTTAGGGTTAGGTTCAGGGCTATCGTAAGGGTTAGGTTTAGGGTTTCAGATGGACTAGTGTTATGGTTAGAGTTAGGTTTAAGGTAAGGGTTTTGCTTAGGTTTAGGTTAGGGCTAAGGTTAGGGTTAGGGTTTGGATGATGTTTAGGCTAGGGTGAGGGTTATTTTTATGGTTAGGGCTGGAGTTTGGGTTTGTGCTCACGTCACTTTTAAGGTCAGGTTTAGGGTTTGGATTAGGGTTAGGGGTTATGTTTAGGGTTAGATTTACGAACAGGGTTAGTATTAGTGTGAAGTTCAGGTTAAGTGGGAGGGTTAGGATAAGGGTTAGGATTAGGGTTAGAATTATAATGTTAGACATTAGGTTTAGGGTGTTAGGTTTAGGTTCATGGTTAGGCTAGTCTTAAGTTTAAGGTTAATGTTAGGGTTAGGATTAGATTAGGGTTACTCTTCGTGTTAGAGTTAGGGTTAGGGATAAGTTTCGGGATAGCATTAGGTTTAGGGTTGGGGACACGGTTAAGGGTTAGGGTGTGTGTTAGTGTTAGTTTTACCGTTAAGGAGAGGGTTTAGGTTAATTGTTATGGTTAGGGTTAGAGTTAGAGTTAGGGTTAGGGTTAGGGTGAAGTTTCAGTTAATAGTGAGGGTTAGGGTTAAGGTTAGAGTTAGGGTTAAGGTTAGTGTCAGGGTTAGGTTTAGGGTTAGGGTTACGGTAGGGGTAAGGTTACTGTGAAGGCTAGGTTTACAGTAAAGGGTAGTGCTGGGTTAGGGTTAGGGTTACGTTTAGAGTTATTGTTAGGCTTAAGTTTAGGGTTAGGGTAGAGTTAATGTTAGGGTTAATTTTAGGGTTAGGGTAAGGGTTAGGTTTAGTTCAGGGTTAGGGCTAGGATTAGGGATAGGGTTAGGATTGGGGGATGGGTTAGGGATTCTTGTGAGGGTTGGTGTCAGGTTTACAGTTAAGCTGATGTTTTAGGGTGTTACAGTTAGGGTTAGGGTTAGAGTTAGGGTTAGGATTAGGTTTATGCTTAGGATTAGGGTTAGGGTTAGGGTCAGGGTTAGGTGGAGATCTAGTGTCATGTTTAGGTTGTTTTTTTAGTTTTAGGGTTAGGCTTAGTGTGAAGTTTATTTTAATTATGAGGTTTAGGGTTAGGGGTTAGGGTTAGGTTATGTTTAGTTTTAGGTTTGGGGTTAGTGTTAGCGTTAGGGTTAGTTTTAGTTTTGGTTAGGGTTTGAATGAATTTAAGGTAGGTTTAGCGTTATGGTTAGGGTGAAATTTTGGTTAAGGGTGAGGGTTTGTTTTAGGTTTAGGGTTAGGGTTAGAGTTCGGGTGAGTGTTTATGTTTTAGGTTTAAGGTTAAGTTTAGGTTTAGGCTGATGATTAGGTTTAGAGTTAGGGTTAGGGGTTATTGTTTCGGTAAGGTTTAGGGTAGGGTTCTGTTTAGGGTTAAGAATAGTGTTAGGGTAAGAGTTAGAGTTCCATTTACAGTTGAGTGTTTTGGGTGTTACTGTTAGGGTTAGGGCTAGGGTTACAGTTAGAGTTAGGGTTAGAGGTTAGGGTTAGGTGTAAGTTTATGGTAGCCTTAATGTTAGGTTAAGGTTAGGTTAGGGTTAGGGTCAGGGTTAGGATTAGGTTTAGGGTGAGGGTTAGGGTCAGAGATATTGTAAGGGTTAGGTTTAGGGTTACAAGTGGGCCATGGTTAAGGTTAGGGTTAGGTTTAGGGTTAAAGTTAGGGTTAGCTTTAGGTTAGGGATAGGATGAAGTTTAAGATAGGGTGAGGGTTAGGGTTATGGCTAAGGTTTGGGTTAGTTTTCAGGTTAGTGTTAAGGTTATGTTTAGGGTTAGGGTTAAGTTTATGGGTTGTGTTTAGTTTTAGGGTTAGGGTTAGATTTTAGGTTAGGGTTAAGTTTAGTGTAAACAGCTAAGGTTACGGTTTGTGTTAGGCATTGTGGTTGGGGTGAGGTTTAGGTTTAGGGTTAGGGTTGTGTATGCTTAGGATTATGGTTATGGTAAGGTGTTAGGGGTTAGAAGTGTAGTTTAGGGTTAGGGGTGGGTGAGGGTTCTGGTAAAGCATTGTGGTTCTGACCATGGTTAGGTTTGGTTTAGGGTTACGGTTAGGTTTATGATTAGGTTTCAGGTTAGTGTTCGAGTTAGAGTTAAGGTTTGGGTTAGGCTTTGGTGTTAGGGGTTAGGGTTTGGGTTATGGTTAGGTGTAGGGCAATATTTAGGTTTAGGTGCCGGTTTAGTGTTAGAGTCAGTGTTCAATTTAGGGTCAAGGTTAGATTTAGGGTTAGGGTTAGGTTTAGGTCTAGGGTTAAGATTAGGTTTAGGGTTAGGTTCAGGGCTATTGTAAGGGTTACATTTGGACTAGCATTATGGTTAGAGTTATGTTCAAGGATAGGGTTTGGGTTAGGTTTAGGTTTAGGGTTAGGGTTTGGATGAAGTTTAGGATAGGGTGAGGGTTATTTTTATGGTTTGGGCTAAAGTTTGGTTTTGTGTTCAGCTTAGTGTTAAGGTTAGGTTTAGGGTTCGGTTTTGGGTTAGGGGTTATGTTTAGGGTTTGGGTTACGCTTTGGTTTAGGGTTAGTGTGAAGTTTAGGTTAAGGGTGAGGGTTAGGATAAAGGTTAGGATTAGGTTTATGGTAAGGTGTTAGTGGTGAGAGGTGTAGTTTAGGGTTAGGGTTTGGGTGAGGGTTCCGGTTAGGAATTGTGGTTCTGGTCATGATTGGGTTTGGTTTAGGTTTATGATTCGGTTTCGGGTTAGTGTTAGAGTTAGGGTGAGAGTTAGGGTTAAGGTTTGGATTAGGCTTTGGTGTTAGGGGTTAGGGTTTGTGTTAGAGTTAGGGTTATCGTTAGGGCTCAGGGGTTTCAGGTTAGTTTTAGGGTTAAGGTCAGGGATTGCATTAGGGTTAGGTTTGGGGGATACGGTTAGGGGTTAGGGTGAGGGTTACGGTTAGTTTTACAGTTAAAGTGTGGGTTTAGGATAAGTGTTATGATTAGGGTTAGAGTTGGAGTTATTTTTAGGTTTAGGGTTAGGTGTAGGGGAAAATTTAGGTTTAGGTCCAGGTTTAGGGTTAGAGTTAGTGTTCTCTCTAGGGTCAAGGGTGCAGTTAGGGTTAGGTTAGGATTAGGCCTAGGGCTAGGATTAGGTTTAGGGTTAATTTCAGGGCTATTGTAAGGGTTAGGTTTAGGGTTACAGATGGACTAGCGCTATGGTTAGAGGTAGGTTTAAGGTTAGGGTTTGGGTTAGGTTTAGGTTTAAGGTAGTGTTAGAGTTTGGATGAAGTTTAGGATAGGGTGAGGGTTATTTTTATGGTTAGGGCTAGAGTTTGGGTTTGTGTTCAGGTTAGCTTTAAGGCTAGGGTTCAGGTTAGGGTTAGGGGTTATGTTTAGGGTTAGGGTTATGTTTTGGTTTAGGGTTAGTGTGAAGTTTAGGTTAAGGGTGAGGGTTAGGATAAGAGTTAGCATTAGGGTTAGGATTATAGTTAGTGTTAGAGGTTAGATTTAGGATGCTAACGTTAGGTTTATGGTTAGGGTTGGGTTCATGTTAGAGTTAGGGTTAGATTAGGTTTAATGCTCGTGTTTGGGTTAGGGATAGGGTTACGGATAGCATTAGGTTTAGGTTTGGGGATACGGTTAGGGGTTAGGGTGAGGGTTGTGGTTAGGGTGTGGGTTAGGGTTAGGTTTACAGTTAAGGTGAGGGTTTAGGGTAAGTGTTATAGTTAGGGTTCGAGTTAGGGTTTGGGTTAGGTTTAGGGTGAAGTTTCAGTTAATAGTCAGGGTCAGGGTAAGGGTTAGGGCTAAGATTACAGTTAGGGTTAAGTTTAGTGTTAGCGTTAGGGTTACGGTAGGGGTAAGGTTAGGGTTAAGGCTAGGTTTACGGTAAAGGGTAGGGCTAGGTTAGGGTTAGGTTTAGAGTTAGAGCTAGTACTAGGGTTTAGGGTAAGAGGTAGGGTCAGGTTTAGAGTTTTTGTTAGTTTTAGGGTGGAGTTAAGGTTAAGCTTAGCGTTAGGGTAAGTGTTAGGTTTAGGTCAGGGTTAAGGTTAGGATTAGGGTTAGGGTTAGGGAAAGGGTTAGGTGTTCGTGGGAGGGTTAGTGTTAGGTTTACACTTAAGCTGATGTTTTACAGTGTTACGGTTAGGTCAGGGTTGTAGTTAGGGTTAGGATGAGGTTTAGGTTTAGGGCTATATTTAGGGGATAGTTTAGGGTTAGGTTTAGTTTTAGGGTTAAGGTTAGGCTTAGGTTTATCTTGAAATTTATGTTAAGGATGAGGGTTAGGGTTAGCGTTAGGGTTAGGTGTTTGGGTTAAGGTTAGGGTTAGGTTTAGGGTTTGGGTTAGGGTTCGGTGTTTCGGTTAATGTTAGGGTCAGGTTTAGGGTAAGGGTTAGGGTTCGGTATAGGATCAGGCTTAGGGTTAGGGTTAGAATTAGGGTTAGTGGTTAGGGTTAGGCTTAGGGTTAAGGTTAGGTTTAGGCTAAACATCAGGATTTGATTTCGAGTTAGGTGTTAGTGTTTCGGTTAGGTTTAGGGTAGGTTTATATTTAAGGTTAGGTTAAGAGTTAGATTTATGTTTACAGTTAAGGTGAGGGTTTTGAGTAAGTGTTACATTTAGGGTTAGGGTTAGGTGTAGGGCTAGGGCTAGGGTTAGGTTTAGATTTCGGGTTACCGGTTAGGGTTAGGTTTAAGTTTATGGTAGGGTAAAGTTAGGGTTAAGGTTTGGTTAGGGTTAGGGTCAGGGTTAGGATTAGGATTAGGTTTAGGGTGAGGGTTAGGGTCAGAGTTATTGTAAGGGTTAGGTTTGGGGTTACAGGTGGGTCAAGGTTAAGGTTACGGTCAGGGTTAAAAGTTAGGGTGTGCTTTAGATTAGGGAGAGGGTAAAGTTTAAGATAGGGTGAGGGTTAGGGTTATGGCTAAGGTTTGCTTGAGTTTTCAGGTGAGTGTTAAGGTTATGTTTAGGGTTAGGAATAAGTTTATGGGTTCTGTTTACTTTTAGGGTTAGGGGTAGATTTTAGGTTAGGGTTAAGTTCAGTGTTACGGTTAGGGTTAGGTTTACGGTTTGTGTTAGGCATTGTGGTTGGTGTGAGGATTAGGTTTAGGATTAGGGTTGGGTAGGGTTAGGATTATGGTTATGGTAAGGTGTTAGGGATTAGAGGAGTAGTTTTGGGTTAGGGCTTGGGTGCGGGTTCCGGTTAGGCATTGTGGTTCTGGTCATGGTTAGGTTTGGTTTAGGGTTAGGGTTAGTTTTATGATTAGGTTTAGGGTTAGTGTTAGAGTTAGGGTTAGGCTTTGGTGCTAGGGGTTAGGTTTTGGGTTAGGGTTATCGTTAGGGCTTAGGTTTTCAGGTGAGTGTTAGGGTTAGGGTTAGGGATAGCATTAGGGTTAGCTTTTGGGGGTACGGTTAGGGGTTAGGTGAGGGTTACAGTTAGTATTGCAGTTAAGGTTAGGTTTTAGGGCAAGTGTTAGGATTAGGGTTAGAGTTAGAGTTAGGGTTAGGTGCAGGGTTAGGTGCAGGGTAAGTTTTAGATTCAAGTCCTGGTTTAGGGTTAGAGTTAGTGTTCTATTTAGGGTCAAGTTTAGAGTTCGGCTTAGGTTTAGGATTAGGTCTATTGTTGGGCTTAGGATTAGGGTTAGGTTCAGAGCTATTGTAAGGCTTAGGTTTAGGGTTACAGATGGACTAGCTTTACGGTTAGAGTTAGGTTTAAGGTCAGGGTTTGGGCTAGGTTTACGTTTACGGTTATGGTTAGGGTTAGGATTTGGTTGAAGCTTAGCATAGGCTGAGGGTTACTTTTAGGGTTAGGGCTAGAGTTTGGGTTTGTGTTCAGGTTAGTGTTATGGTTAGATTTAGGGTCCAGTTTAGGGTTAGGGGTTAGGTTTAGTGTTAGGGTTAGTTTTAGGTTTAGGGTTAGTGTGAAGTTTAGGTTAAGGGTGAGAGCTAGGGTTAGGGTTAGGATTAGGGTTAGTGTTAGACGTTAGGTTTAGGGTGCTAGTTTTAGGTTTATGGTTAGGGTAGGTTTAAGTTTAGGGTGAATGTTAGGGTTAGTGTTCGATTAGGGTTACTGTTCGTGTTAGGGTTACAGTTAGGGTTAGGGATAGCATTAGGTTTAGTGTTAGGAATATAGTTAGGCGTTAGGGTGACGGTTGGGGATATGGTGAGGGTTAGGTTTAGGTTTACAGTTAAGGTGAGGGTTTAGGGTAATTGTTATGGTTAGGGTTAGAGTTAGGGTCATGGTGAAGTTTCAGGTAATAGTGGGGTTCAGGGTTAATGTTAGATTTAGGGTTAAGGTTAGTGTTAGGGTTAGGTTTAGATTAGGGTTAAGGTAGCGGTCAGGTTAGGGTTAAGACTAGGTTTACGGTAAAGTGTAAGGCTAGGTTAGGGTTAGGTTTAGAGTTAGTGCTAGGGCTTAGGGTTAGGGTTAAGGTCAGGTTTAGAGTTATTGTTAGGTTTACGGTTAAGGTTAGGGTAGAGTTAAGGTTAAGGTTAAGTTTAAGGTTAGGGTAAGAGTTAGGTTTACGTCAGGTTTAGGGTTAGGATGAGGGATAGGGTTAGGGAAAGGGTTAGGGTTTCATGTGAGGATTAGTGTTATGTTTACATGAAGCTGATGTTTTTGGGTGCTACAGTAAGGTTCAGGGTTAGAGTTAGGTTAGTTTAGAGTTAGGGCTAGAGTATGGTGATAGTGCTTTAGGCTTAGGTTTAGGGTGAAATTTAGGTTAAGGATGAGGGTTAGGGTTGGGGTAGGTGTTTGGATTAATGTTAGGGTCAGGTTTAGGGTTTTGGTTTAGAGTTCAGGTTAGATTCAGGGTTAGGGTTAGATTTAGGTTTAGGGTTAGGGTTAGGTTTAGTGTTAGTTTAGCTTAGGGTTAGGGTTTGAATGAAGTTAGGGTAGGTTTAGGGTTATGGTTAGGTTGAAATTTTGGTTAAGTGTGAGGGTTTGGTTTCGGGTTAGGGTTAGAGTTAGGATTAGTGGTTAAGGTTAGGTTTAGGGTTAAGGTTAGGTTTAGGCTAAGCATTAGGGTTAGAGTTAGGGTTAGTGGTTAGTGTTTCAGTTAGGTTTAGGATAGGGTTATAATTAGGGTTAAGTTTAGGGTTACGGTAAGAGTTAGATTTACGTTTACAGTTAAGGTGAGGGTTTTGCGTAACTGTTACGGTTAGGGTAGGGCTAGGTTTAGGGTTAGAGTTGGGTTAGGGGTTAGGTTTAGGTTAAGTTTATGGTAGGCTTAAAGTTAGGGTTAAGGTTAGGTTAGGGTTACGTCAGGGTTAGGATTAGAATTAGGTTTCGGGCGAGGGTTAGTGTCAGAGTTATTATAAGGGTTAGGTTGAGGGTTACAGATGGGCCAAGGTTAAGGTTAGGGTTAGGTTTAGGGGTAGGATTAGGGTTAAAGTTAGGGTTAGCTTTAGGTTAGGGATAGGGTGAAGTAAAGTAGGGTGAGGGTTAGGGTTATGGCTAAGGTTTGGGTTCGTTTTCAGGTTAGTGTTAAGTTTATGTTTAGGGTTAGGGTTAAGTTTATGGGTTGTGTTTAGTTTTAGGGTTAGGGTTAGATTTTAGGTTAGGGTTAAGTTAAGTGTAACAGTTAGGGTTACGATTTGTGTTAGGCATTGTGGTTGGGGTGAGTGTTAGGTTTATGGTTAGGGTTGGGTAGTTTTAGGATTATGGTTATGGTATGGTGTTAGGGTTTAGAGGTGTAGTTTAGGGTTAGGGTTTGGGTGAGGGTTTCGGTTAGGCATTGTGGTTCTGGTCATGGTTAAGTTTGGTTCAGTGTTAGGGTTAGGTTTATGATTAGGTTTCGGGTTAGTGTTAGAGTTAGGGTGAGGGATAGTGTTAAGGTTTAGCTTAGGTTTTGGTGTTATAGGTTAGGGTTTGCGTTAGGGTTAGTGTTCTCTTTATGGCTTAGGGGTTTCAGGTTAGTGTTGTAGTTAGGGCTAGGGTTCCATTAGGGTTAGGGTTGTGGGCTACAGTTAGGGGTTAGAGTGAAGGCTACGGTTAGTTTTACAGTTAAGGTGAGGGTTTAGGGTAAGTGTTATGATTAGGGTTAGAGTTCGAGTTAGGGTTAGGTTTAGGGTTAGGGTTAGGTGTAGGGTAATATTTAGGTTTACGTCCAAGTTTAGGGTTCGAGTTAGTGCTGTATTTAGGGTCAGAGCTAGTGTTCTATTTAGGGTCAAGTTTAGAGTTAGGGTTAGGTTTAGGATTAGGATTATGTTTAGGGTTAGGGTTAGGTTCAGGCCTATCGTAAGGGTTAGGTTTAGGGTTTCAGATGGACTAGTGTTATGGTTAGAGTTAGGTTTAAGTTAAGGGTTTTGCTTAGGTTTAGGTTAGGGCTAAGGTTAGGGTTAGGGTTTGGATGATGTTTAGGCTAGGGTGGGGGTTATTTTTATGGTTAGGGCTGGAGTTTGGGTTTGTGCTCACGTCACTTTTAAGGTCAGGTTTAGGGTTTGGATTAGGGTTAGGGGTTATGTTTAGGGTTAGATTTACGAACAGGGTTAGTATTAGTGTGAAGTTCAGGTTAAGTGGGAGGGTTAGGATAAGGGTTAGGATTAGGGTTAGAATTATAATGTTAGACATTAGGTTTAGGGTGTTAGGTTCAGGTTCATGGTTAGGCTAGTCTTAAGTTTAAGGTTAATGTTAGGGTTAGGATTAGATTAGGGTTACTCTTCGTGTTAGAGTTAGGGTTAGGGATAAGTTTCGGGATAGCATTAGGTTTAGGGTTGGGGACACGGTTAAGGGTTAGGGTGTGTGTTAGTGTTAGTTTTACCGTTAAGGAGAGGGTTTAGGTTAATTGTTATGGTTAGGGTTAGAGTTAGAGTTAGGGTTAGGGTTAGGGTGAAGTTTCAGTTAATAGTGAGGGTTAGGGTTAAGGTTAGAGTTAGGGTTAAGGTTAGTGTCAGGGTTAGGTTTAGGGTTAGGGTTACGGTAGGGGTAAGGTTACTGTGAAGGCTAGGTTTACAGTAAAGGGTAGTGCTGGGTTAGGGTTAGGGTTACGTTTAGAGTTATTGTTAGGCTTAAGTTTAGGGTTAGGGTAGAGTTAATGTTAGGGTTAATTTTAGGGTTAGGGTAAGGGTTAGGTTTAGTTCAGGGTTAGGGCTAGGATTAGGGATAGGGTTAGGATTGGGGGATGGGTTAGGGATTCTTGTGAGGGTTGGTGTCAGGTTTACAGTTAAGCTGATGTTTTAGGGTGTTACAGTTAGGGTTAGGGTTAGAGTTAGGGTTAGGATTAGGTTTATGCTTAGGATTAGGGTTAGGGTTAGGGTCAGGGTTAGGTGGAGATCTAGTGTCATGTTTAGGTTGTTTTTTTAGTTTTAGGGTTAGGCTTAGTGTGAAGTTTATTTTAATTATGAGGTTTAGGGTTAGGGGTTAGGGTTAGGTTATGTTTAGTTTTAGGTTTGGGGTTAGTGTTAGCGTTAGGGTTAGTTTTAGTTTTAGTTAGGGTTTGAATGAATTTAAGGTAGGTTTAGCGTTATGGTTAGGGTGAAATTTTGGTTAAGGGTGAGGGTTTGTTTTAGGTTTAGGGTTAGGGTTAGAGTTCGGGTGAGTGTTTATGTTTTAGGTTTAAGGTTAAGTTTAGGTTTAGGCTAATGATTAGGTTTAGAGTTAGGGTTAGGGGTTATTGTTTCGGTAAGGTTTAGGGTAGGGTTCTGTTTAGGGTTAAGAATAGTGTTAGGGTAAGAGTTAGAGTTCCATTTACAGTTGAGTGTTTTGGGTGTTACTGTTAGGGTTAGGGCTAGGGTTACAGTTAGAGTTAGGGTTAGAGGTTAGGGTTAGGTGTAAGTTTATGGTAGCCTTAATGTTAGGTTAAGGTTAGGTTAGGGTTAGGGTCAGGGTTAGGATTAGGTTTAGGGTGAGGGTTAGGGTCAGAGATATTGTAAGGGTTAGGTTTAGGGTTACAAGTGGGCCATGGTTAAGGTTAGGGTTAGGTTTAGGGTTAAAGTTAGGGTTAGCTTTAGGTTAGGGATAGGATGAAGTTTAAGATAGGGTGAGGGTTAGGGTTATGGCTAAGGTTTGGGTTAGTTTTCAGGTTAGTGTTAAGGTTATGTTTAGGGTTAGGGTTAAGTTTATGGGTTGTGTTTAGTTTTAGGGTTAGGGTTAGATTTTAGGTTAGGGTTAAGTTTAGTGTAAACAGCTAAGGTTACGGTTTGTATTAGGCATTGTGGTTGGGGTGAGGTTTAGGTTTAGGGTTAGGGTTGTGTATGCTTAGGATTATGGTTATGGTAAGGTGTTAGGGGTTAGAAGTGTAGTTTAGGGTTAGGGGTGGGTGAGTGTTCTGGTAAGGCATTGTGGTTCTGACCATGGTTAGGTTTGGTTTAGGGTTACGGTTAGGTTTATGATTAGGTTTCAGGTTAGTGTTCGAGTTAGAGTTAAGGTTTGGGTTAGGCTTTGGTGTTAGGGGTTAGGGTTTGGGTTATGGTTAGGTGTAGGGCAATATTTAGGTTTAGGTGCCGGTTTAGTGTTAGAGTCAGTGTTCAATTTAGGGTCAAGGTTAGATTTAGGGTTAGGGTTAGGTTTAGGTCTAGGGTTAGGATTAGGTTTAGGGTTAGGTTCAGGGCTATTGTAAGGGTTAGGTTTAGGGTTACATTTGGACTAGCATTATGGTTAGAGTTATGTTCAAGGATAGGGTTTGGGTTAGGTTTAGGTTTAGGGTTAGGGTTTGGATGAAGTTTAGGATAGGGTGAGGGTTATTTTTATGGTTTGGGCTAAAGTTTATTTTTGGGTTCAGCTTAGTGTTAAGGTTAGGTTTAGGGTTCGGTTTTGGGTTAGGGGTTATGTTTAGGGTTTGGGTTACGCTTTGGTTTAGGGTTAGTGTGAAGTTTAGGTTAAGGGTGAGGGTTAGGATAAAGGTTAGTATTAGGTTTATGGTAAGGTGTTAGTGGTTAGAGGTGTAGTTTAGGGTTAGGGTTTGGGTGAGGGTTCCGGTTAGGAATTGTGGTTCTGGTCATGGTTGGGTTTGGTTTAGGTTTATGATTCGGTTTCGGGTTAGTGTTAGAGTTAGGGTGAGAGTTAGGGTTAAGGTTTGGATTAGGCTTTGGTGTTAGGGGTTAGGGTTTGTGTTAGAGTTAGGGTTATCGTTAGGGCTCAGGGGTTTCAGGTTAGTTTTAGGGTTAAGGTTAGGGATTGCATTAGGGTTAGGTTTGGGGGATACGGTTAGGGGTTAGGGTGAAGGTTACGGTTAGTTTTACAGTTAAAGTGTGGGTTTAGGATAAGTGTTATGATTAGGGTTAGAGTTGGAGTTATTTTTAGGTTTAGGGTTAGGTGTAGGGGAAGATTTAGGTTTAGGTCCAGGTTTAGGGTTAGAGTTAGTGTTCTCTCTAGGGTCAAGGGTGCAGTTAGGGTTAGGTTAGGATTAGGCCTAGGGCTAGGATTAGGTTTAGGGTTAATTTCAGGGCTATTGTAAGGGTTAGGTTTAGGGTTACAGATGGACTAGCGCTATGGTTAGAGGTAGGTTTAAGGTTAGGGTTTGGGTTAGGTTTAGGTTTAAGGTAGTGTTAGAGTTTGGATGAAGTTTAGGATAGGGCGAGGGTTATTTTTATAGTTAGGGCTAGAGTTTGGGTTTGTGTTCCGGTTAGCTTTAAGGCTAGGGTTCAGGTTAGGGTTAGGGGTTATGTTTAGGGTTAGGGTTATGTTTTGGTTTAGGGTTAGTGTGAAGTTTAGGTTAAGGGTGAGGGTTAGGATAAGAGTTAGCATTAGGGTTAGGATTATAGTTAGTGTTAGAGGTTAGATTTAGGATGCTAACGTTAGGTTTATGGTTAGGGTTGGGTTCATGTTAGAGTTAGGGTTAGATTAGGTTTAATGCTCGTGTTTGGGTTAGGGATAGGGTTACGGATAGCATTAGGTTTAGGTTTGGGGATACGGTTAGGGGTTAGGGTGAGGGTTGTGGTTAGGGTGTGGGTTAGGGTTAGGTTTACAGTTAAGGTGAGGGTTTAGGGTAAGTGTTATAGTTAGGGTTCGAGTTAGGGTTTGGGTTAGGTTTAGGGTGAAGTTTCAGTTAATAGTCAGGGTCAGGGTAAGGGTTAGGGCTAAGATTACAGTTAGGGTTAAGTTTAGTGTTAGCGTTAGGGTTACGGTAGGGGTAAGGTTAGGGTTAAGGCTAGGTTTACGGTAAAGGGTAGGGCTAGGTTAGGGTTAGGTTTAGAGTTAGAGCTAGTACTAGGGTTTAGGGTAAGAGGTAGGGTCAGGTTTAGAGTTTTTGTTAGTTTTAGGGTGGAGTTAAGGTTAAGCTTAGCGTTAGGGTAAGTGTTAGGTTTAGGTCAGGGTTAAGGTTAGGATTAGGGTTAGGGTTAGGGAAAGGGTTAGGTGTTCGTGGGAGGGTTAGTGTTAGGTTTACACTTAAGCTGATGTTTTACAGTGTTACGGTTAGGTCAGGGTTGTAGTTAGGGTTAGGATGAGGTTTAGGTTTAGGGCTATATTTAGGGGATAGTTTAGGGTTAGGTTTAGTTTTAGGGTTAAGGTTAGGCTTAGGTTTATCTTGAAATTTATGTTAAGGATGAGGGTTAGGGTTAGCGTTAGGGTTAGGTGTTTGGGTTAAGGTTAGGGTTAGGTTTAGGGTTTGGGTTAGGGTTCGGTGTTTCGGTTAATGTTAGGGTCAGGTTTAGGGTAAGGGTTAGGGTTCGGTATAGGATCAGGCTTAGGGTTAGGGTTAGAATTAGGGTTAGTGGTTAGGGTTAGGCTTAGGGTTAAGGTTAGGTTTAGGCTAAACATCAGGATTTGATTTCGAGTTAGGTGTTAGTGTTTCGGTTAGGTTTAGGGTAGGTTTATATTTAAGGTTAGGTTAAGAGTTAGATTTATGTTTACAGTTAAGGTGAGGGTTTTGAGTAAGTGTTACATTTAGGGTTAGGGTTAGGTGTAGGGCTAGGGCTAGGGTTAGGTTTAGATTTCGGGTTACCGGTTAGGGTTAGGTTTAAGTTTATGGTAGGGTAAAGTTAGGGTTAAGGTTTGGTTAGGGTTAGGGTCAGGGTTAGGATTAGGATTAGGTTTAGGGTGAGGGTTAGGGTCAGAGTTATTGTAAGGGTTAGGTTTGGGGTTACAGGTGGGTCAAGGTTAAGGTTACGGTCAGGGTTAAAGTTAGGGTGTGCTTTAGATTAGGGATAGGGTGAAGTTTAAGATAGGGTGAGGGTTAGGGTTATGGCTAAGGTTTGCTTGAGTTTTCAGGTTAGTGTTAAGGTTATGTTTAGGGTTAGGAATAAGTTTATGGGTTCTGTTTACTTTTAGGGTTAGGGGTAGATTTTAGGTTAGGGTTAAGTTCAGTGTTACGGTTAGGGTTAGGTTTACGGTTTGTGTTAGGCATTGTGGTTGGTGTGAGGATTAGGTTTAGGATTAGGGTTGGGTAGGGTTAGGATTCTGGTTATGGTAAGGTGTTAGGGATTAGAGGAGTAGTTTTGGGTTAGGGCTTGGGTGAGGGTTCCGGTTAGGCATTGTGGTTCTGGTCATGGTTAGGTTTGGTTTAGGGTTAGGGTTAGTTTTATAATTAGGTTTAGGGTTAGTGTTAGAGTTAGGGTTAGGCTTTGGTGCTAGGGGTTAGGTTTTGGGTTAGGGTTATCGTTAGGGCTTAGGTTTTCAGGTGAGTGTTTGGGTTAGGGTTAGGGATAGCATTAGGGTTAGCTTTTGGGGGTACGGTTAGGGGTTAGGTGAGGGTTACAGTTAGTATTGCAGTTAAGGTTAGGTTTTAGGGCAAGTGTTAGGATTAGGGTTAGAGTTAGAGTTAGGGTTAGGTTTAGGGTTAGGTGCAGGGTAAGTTTTAGATTCAAGTCCTGGTTTAGGGTTAGAGTTAGTGTTCTATTTAGGGTCAAGTTTAGAGTTCGGCTTAGGTTTAGGATTAGGTCTATTGTTGGGCTTAGGATTAGGGTTAGGTTCAGAGCTATTGTAAGGCTTAGGTTTAGGGTTACAGATGGACTAGCTTTACGGTTAGAGTTAGGTTTAAGGTCAGGGTTTGGGCTAGGTTTACGTTTACGGTTATGGTTAGGGTTAGGATTTGGTTGAAGCTTAGCATAGGCTGAGGGTTACTTTTAGGGTTAGGGCTAGAGTTTGGGTTTGTGTTCAGGTTAGTGTTATGGTTAGATTTAGGGTCCAGTTTAGGGTTAGGGGTTAGGTTTAGTGTTAGGGTTAGTTTTAGGTTTAGGGTTAGTGTGAAGTTTAGGTTAAGGGTGAGAGCTAGGGTTAGGGTTAGGATTAGGGTTAGTGTTAGACGTTAGGTTTAGGGTGCTAGTTTTAGGTTTATGGTTAGGGTAGGTTTAAGTTTAGGGTGAATGTTAGGGTTAGTGTTCGATTAGGGTTACTGTTCGTGTTAGGGTTACAGTTAGGGTTAGGGATAGCATTAGGTTTAGTGTTAGGAATATAGTTAGGCGTTAGGGTGAGGGTTGGGGATATGGTGAGGGTTAGGTTTAGGTTTACAGTTAAGGTGAGGGTTTAGGGTAATTGTTATGGTTAGGGTTAGAGTTAGGGTCATGGTGAAGTTTCAGGTAATAGTGGGGTTCAGGGTTAATGTTAGATTTAGGGTTAAGGTTAGTGTTAGGGTTAGGTTTAGATTAGGGTTAAGGTAGCGGTCAGGTTAGGGTTAAGACTAGGTTTACGGTAAAGTGTAAGGCTAGGTTAGGGTTAGGTTTAGAGTTAGTGCTAGGGCTTAGGGTTAGGGTTAAGGTCAGGTTTAGAGTTATTGTTAGGTTTACGGTTAAGGTTAGGGTAGAGTTAAGGTTAAGGTTAAGTTTAAGGTTAGGGTAAGAGTTAGGTTTACGTCAGGTTTAGGGTTAGGATGAGGGATAGGGTTAGGGAAAGGGTTAGGGTTTCATGTGAGGATTAGTGTTATGTTTACATGAAGCTGATGTTTTTGGGTGCTACAGTAAGGTTCAGGGTTAGAGTTAGGTTAGTTTAGAGTTAGGGCTAGAGTATGGTGATAGTGCTTTAGGCTTAGGTTTAGGGTGAAATTTAGGTTAAGGATGAGGGTTAGGGTTGGGGTAGGTGTTTGGATTAATGTTAGGGTCAGGTTTAGGGTTTTGGTTTAGAGTTCAGGTTAGATTCAGGGTTAGGGTTAGATTTAGGTTTAGGGTTAGGGTTAGGTTTAGTGTTAGTTTAGCTTAGGGTTAGGGTTTGAATGAAGTTAGGGTAGGTTTAGGGTTATGGTTAGGTTGAAATTTTGGTTAAGTGTGAGGGTTTGGTTTCGGGTTAGGGTTAGAGTTAGGATTAGTGGTTAAGGTTAGGTTTAGGGTTAAGGTTAGGTTTAGGCTAAGCATTAGGGTTAGAGTTAGGGTTAGTGGTTAGTGTTTCAGTTAGGTTTAGGATAGGGTTATAATTAGGGTTAAGTTTAGGGTTACGGTAAGAGTTAGATTTACGTTTACAGTTAAGGTGAGGGTTTTGCGTAACTGTTACGGTTAGGGTAGGGCTAGGTTTAGGGTTAGAGTTGGGTTAGGGGTTAGGTTTAGGTTAAGTTTATGGTAGGCTTAAAGTTAGGGTTAAGGTTAGGTTAGGGTTACGTCAGGGTTAGGATTAGAATTAGGTTTCGGGCGAGGGTTAGTGTCAGAGTTATTATAAGGGTTAGGTTGAGGGTTACAGATGGGCCAAGGTTAAGGTTAGGGTTAGGTTTAGGGGTAGGATTAGGGTTAAAGTTAGGGTTAGCTTTAGGTTAGGGATAGGGTGAAGTAAAGTAGGGTGAGGGTTAGGGTTATGGCTAAGGTTTGGGTTCGTTTTCAGGTTAGTGTTAAGTTTATGTTTAGGGTTAGGGTTAAGTTTATGGGTTGTGTTTAGTTTTAGGGTTAGGGTTAGATTTTAGGTTAGGGTTAAGTTAAGTGTAACAGTTAGGGTTACGATTTGTGTTAGGCATTGTGGTTGGGGTGAGTGTTAGGTTTATGGTTAGGGTTGGGTAGAGTTAGGATTATGGTTATGGTAAGGTGTTAGGGTTTAGAGGTGTAGTTTAGGGTTAGGGTTTGGGTGAGGGTTTCGGTTAGGCATTGTGGTTCTGGTCATGGTTAAGTTTGGTTCAGTGTTAGGGTTAGGTTTATGATTAGGTTTCGGGTTAGTGTTAGAGTTAGGGTGAGGGATAGTGTTAAGGTTTAGCTTAGGTTTTGGTGTTATAGGTTAGGGTTTGCGTTAGGGTTAGTGTTCTCTTTATGGCTTAGGGGTTTCAGGTTAGTGTTGTGGTTAGGGCTAGGGTTAGCATTAGGGTTAGGGTTGTGGGCTACGGTTAGGGGTTAGAGTGAAGGCTACGGTTAGTTTTACAGTTAAGGTGAGGGTTTAGGGTAAGTGTTATGATTAGGGTTAGAGTTCGAGTTAGGGTTAGGTTTAGGGTTAGGGTTAGGTGTAGGGTAATATTTAGGTTTACGTCCAAGTTTAGGGTTCGAGTTAGTGCTGTATTTAGGGTCAGAGCTAGTGTTCTATTTAGGGTCAAGTTTAGAGTTAGGGTTAGGTTTAGGATTAGGATTATGTTTAGGGTTAGGGTTAGGTTCAGGCCTATCGTAAGGGTTAGGTTTAGGGTTTCAGATGGACTAGTGTTATGGTTAGAGTTAGGTTTAAGGTAAGGGTTTTGCTTAGGTTTAGGTTAGGGCTAAGGTTAGGGTTAGGGTTTGGATGATGTTTAGGCTAGGGTGAGGGTTATTTTTATGGTTAGGGCTGGAGTTTGGGTTTGTGCTCACGTTACTTTTAAGGTCAGGTTTAGGGTTTGGATTAGGGTTAGGGGTTATGTTTAGGGTTAGATTTACGAACAGGGTTAGTATTAGTGTGAAGTTCAGGTTAAGTGGGAGGGTTAGGATAAGGGTTAGGATTAGGGTTAGAATTATAATGTTAGACATTAGGTTTAGGGTGTTAGGTTTAGGTTCATGGTTAGGCTAGTCTTAAGTTTAAGGTTAATGTTAGGGTTAGGATTAGATTAGGGTTACTCTTCGTGTTAGAGTTAGGGTTAGGGATAAGTTTCGGGATAGCATTAGGTTTAGGGTTGGGGACACGGTTAAGGGTTAGGGTGTGTGTTAGTGTTAGTTTTACCGTTAAGGAGAGGGTTTAGGTTAATTGTTATGGTTAGGGTTAGAGTTAGAGTTAGGGTTAGGGTTAGGGTGAAGTTTCAGTTAATAGTGAGGGTTAGGGTTAAGGTTAGAGTTAGGGTTAAGGTTAGTGTCAGGGTTAGGTTTAGGGTTAGGGTTACGGTAGGGGTAAGGTTACTGTGAAGGCTAGGTTTACAGTAAAGGGTAGTGCTGGGTTAGGGTTAGGGTTACGTTTAGAGTTATTGTTAGGCCTAAGTTTAGGGTTAGGGTAGAGTTAATGTTAGGGTTAATTTTAGGGTTAGGGTAAGGGTTAGGTTTAGTTCAGGGTTAGGGCTAGGATTAGGGATAGGGTTAGGATTGGGGGATGGGTTAGGGATTCTTGTGAGGGTTGGTGTCAGGTTTACAGTTAAGCTGATGTTTTAGGGTGTTACAGTTAGGGTTAGGGTTAGAGTTAGGGTTAGGATTAGGTTTATGCTTAGGATTAGGGTTAGGGTTAGGGTCAGGGTTAGGTGGAGATCTAGTGTCATGTTTAGGTTGTTTTTTTAGTTTTAGGGTTAGGCTTAGTGTGAAGTTTATTTTAATTATGAGGTTTAGGGTTAGGGGTTAGGGTTAGGTTATGTTTAGTTTTAGGTTTGGGGTTAGTGTTAGCGTTAGGGTTAGTTTTAGTTTTGGTTAGGGTTTGAATGAATTTAAGGTAGGTTTAGCGTTATGGTTAGGGTGAAATTTTGGTTAAGGGTGAGGGTTTGTTTTAGGTTTAGGGTTAGGGTTAGAGTTCGGGTGAGTGTTTATGTTTTAGGTTTAAGGTTAAGTTTAGGTTTAGGCTAATGATTAGGTTTAGAGTTAGGGTTAGGGGTTATTGTTTCGGTAAGGTTTAGGGTAGGGTTCTGTTTAGGGTTAAGAATAGTGTTAGGGTAAGAGTTAGAGTTCCATTTACAGTTGAGTGTTTTGGGTGTTACTGTTAGGGTTAGGGCTAGGGTTACAGTTAGAGTTAGGGTTAGAGGTTAGGGTTAGGTGTAAGTTTATGGTAGCCTTAATGTTAGGTTAAGGTTAGGTTAGGGTTAGGGTCAGGGTTAGGATTAGGTTTAGGGTGAGGGTTAGGGTCAGAGATATTGTAAGGGTTAGGTTTAGGGTTACAAGTGGGCCATGGTTAAGGTTAGGGTTAGGTTTAGGGTTAAAGTTAGGGTTAGCTTTAGGTTAGGGATAGGATGAAGTTTAAGATAGGGTGAGGGTTAGGGTTATGGCTAAGGTTTGGGTTAGTTTTCAGGTTAGTGTTAAGGTTATGTTTAGGGTTAGGGTTAAGTTTATGGGTTGTGTTTAGTTTTAGGGTTAGGGTTAGATTTTAGGTTAGGGTTAAGTTTAGTGTAAACAGCTAAGGTTACGGTTTGTGTTAGGCATTGTGGTTGGGGTGAGGTTTAGGTTTAGGGTTAGGGTTATGTATGCTTAGGATTATGGTTATGGTAAGGTGTTAGGGGTTAGAAGTGTAGTTTAGGGTTAGGGGTGGGTGAGGGTTCTGGTAAAGCATTGTGGTTCTGACCACGGTTAGGTTTGGTTTAGGGTTACGGTTAGGTTTATGATTAGGTTTCAGGTTAGTGTTCGAGTTAGAGTTAAGGTTTGGGTTAGGCTTTGGTGTTAGGGGTTAGGGTTTGGGTTATGGTTAGGTGTAGGGCAATATTTAGGTTTAGGTGCCGGTTTAGTGTTAGAGTCAGTGTTCAATTTAGGGTCAAGGTTAGATTTAGGGTTAGGGTTAGGTTTAGGTCTAGGGTTAGGATTAGGTTTAGGGTTAGGTTCAGGGCTATTGTAAGGGTTAGGTTTAGGGTTACATTTGGACTAGCATTATGGTTAGAGTTATGTTCAAGGATAGGGTTTGGGTTAGGTTTAGGTTTAGGGTTAGGGTTTGGATGAAGTTTAGGATAGGGTGAGGGTTATTTTTATGGTTTGGGCTAAAGTTTGGTTTTGTGTTCAGCTTAGTGTTAAGGTTAGGTTTAGGGTTCGGTTTTGGGTTAGGGGTTATGTTTAGGGTTTGGGTTACGCTTTGGTTTAGGGTTAGTGTGAAGTTTAGGTTAAGGGTGAGGGTTAGGATAAAGGTTAGGATTAGGTTTATGGTAAGGTGTTAGTGGTTAGAGGTGTAGTTTAGGGTTAGGGTTTGGGTGAGGGTTTCGGTTAGGCATTGTGGTTCTGGTCATGGTTAAGTTTGGTTCAGTGTTAGGGTTAGGTTTATGATTAGGTTTCGGATTAGTGTTAGAGTTAGGGTGAGGGATAGTGTTAAGGTTTAGGTTAGGTTTTGGTGTTATATTTTAGGGTTTGCGTTAGGGTTTGCGTTAGAAAGAAAAGAGAATAACAAGAGGCCTTTTCTCCCCGGCTGCTCTGCCAAGCCCTTCCAGCTAAAACTATGTCGTTGATCCTCTGGAAGGATCCCTGCACCGTGACGTAGTTTTTCAGAAGAAGCCTTGCGTTTGCAAGAGCAAATGAGGAATTTGTTGCAGGAAAGAGGAAGGAAAGAAAGTTTCTCTCCCTCTGCCTGCTTTGCTCAGAGAACTGGATGAAGTCAGGGAGTTCTCCCTTTCACTGAGAAACGTGCAGGGTGCTGTTGCCTGTGCGCTCTCTTCTTTGCAAAAGAGTTTGCAGTTCCACGCTTTGAACCGTGGAAAGGCGCCGGGCTCTGCTAAGATTTCCCCCGGCGCTTCCTTTGCCCTGGGCCAAAGCGAGCCTTCACAATAGCTGAACGTTAACACTGCATACTCGTTCTACTTCCAGAACAGGGCTACCGCGAGGCAGTTCTCCAGGGGAAAACGGCCCTTCGCGAAGGGCAGATCTGTCGAGCTCATTGCGGGAAAGCGAAAGCAAAGGACGCTTTTCTCCCTCTAACTGCTTTCGTCAGAGGAATTGGGGAAGTCACATTGTTCTTTCTCTCACTGAGATACACACAATCTGACGTTGCCTCTGAGGTGCGTTGCTGGCAAAGAAGTGAAATGGACATACATTCCTGTGGGGAAACACAGCGGTTTGCTAGGATTTCTCTAGGCAGTGTGTTTTAAACCCCTAACAACAAACAACACTAACCCCCTAACAACAACCAACATTAACCCCCTAACAACAAACAACTCTAACCCGCTGACAACAAACAATCCTAACCACCTAACAACAAACAACACTAACACCCTAACAACAAACAACCCTAACCCCCTAACAACAAACAACACTAACACCCTAACAACAAACAACCCTAACCCTCTAACAACAAACAGCCCTAACCGACTAACAACAAACAACCCTAACCGACTAACAACAAACAACACTAACCCCCTAACAAGACACAACACTAACCCCCTAAGAAGAAACAACACTAACCCCCTAAAAACAAACAACACTAACCCCCTAACAAGAAACAACACTAACACCCTAACAACAACCAACCCTAACCCCCTAAGAACAAACGACACTAACCCCCTAAGAAGAAACAACACTAACCCCCAACAACGAACACTACTAATCCCCTAACTACACAAAACCTAACCGCTTATCAACAAACAACCCTAACCCACTAACAAAAAACAGCCCTAACACCCTAACAACAAACAACCCTAAACCCCTAACAACAAACAACACTAACCCTCTAAGAACAAACAACCCTAAACCCCTAACATCAAGGAACACTAACACCCTAACAACAAACAACCCTAACCCCCTAAAAACAAACACTAACCTCCAAACAACAAACAACCCTAACCCCTAAAAACCAAAAACACTAACCCACTAACAACAAACAGCCCTAATCCACTAACAACGAACAACCCTAACCCCCTAACAACAAACAACCCTAAAGCCCTAACATCAAACAACACTAACCCCCTAACAACACAAAACACTAACACCCTAACAACAAACAACACTAACACCCTAACAACAAAAACCACTAAACCCCAACAAGAAACAACCCTAAACCCCTAACAACAAACACTAACCCCCTAACAACAAAAAACACTAAACCCCTAACAAGAAACTACCCTAACCCCGTAACAACAAACAACACTATCCCCGTAACAACAAACAACCCTAAACCCCTAACAACAAACACTAACCCCCTAACAACAAAAAACACTAAACCCCTAACAAGAAACTACCCTAACCCCGTAACAACAAACAACACTATCCCCGTAACAACAAACAACCCTAACCCCCAAACAACAAAAAACCCTAACCCCCTAACAACAAACAATCCTAACCCCCGAACAACGAACAACACTAACCCCCTAACCACTATAATCACTAACACCCTAACAACAAAAACCACTAAACCTCAACAAGACACAACTCTAAACCCCTAACAACAAACAACACTAACCCCCTAACAACAAACAACCCTAACCAAACAACAAACAATCCTAACCCACTATCAACAAACAAAACTAACCCCCTAAAAAGAAACTTCTTTAACCCCGTAACAACAAACAACACTAACCCCCTAACAACAAACAACCCTAAACCCCTAACATCAAACAACACTAACCCCCTAACAACACAAAACACTAACACCGTAACAACAAACAACACTAACACCGTAACAACAAACAACAGTAACACCGTAACAACAAACAACCCTAACCCCTGAAAACAAACAACCCTAACCAAACAACAAACAACCCTAACCGACTAACAACAAACAGCACTAACCCCCTAACAAGAAAAAGCACTAACCCCCAAGAAGAAACAACACTAACCCCCTAACAACAAACAACACTAACACCCTAACAACAAACAACCCTATCCCCCTAACAACAAACAACACTAACCCCCTAACAACAAACAACCCTATCCCCCTAACAACAAACAACACTAACCCCCTAACAACAAACAACCCTAAACCCCTAACATCAAAGAACACTAACACCCTAACAACAAACAACCCTAACCCCCTAACAACAAACACTAACCCCCAAACAACAAACAACCCTAACCCCTAAAAACCAAAAACACTAACCAACTAACAACCAACAACCCTAACCCACTAACAACAAACAACCCTAACACCCTAACAAGAAACAACACTAACCCCCTAACAACAAACAACCCTAAACCCCTAACATCAAACAACTCTAACCCCCTAACAACACAAAACACTAACACCCTAACAACAAACAACACTAACACCCTAACAACAAAAACCACTAAACCCCAACAAGAAACAACCCTAAAGCCCTAACAACAAACACTAACGCCCTAACAACAAACAACACTAAACCCCTAACAAGAAACTACCCTAACCCCGTAACAACAAACAACACTAACCCCGTAACAACAAACAACCCTAACCCCCAAACAACAAACAACCCTAACGCCCTAACAACAAACAATCCTAACCTCCGAACAACCAACAACACTAACCCCCTAACCACAGTAAACATTAACACCCTAACAACAAAAACCACTAAAACCCAAGAAGAAACAACCCTAAACCCCTAACAACAATCAACACTAACCCCCTAAGAACAAACAACCCTAACGAAACAACAAACAACCTTAAACCCTAAAAACACACAACCCTAACCCCCTAACAACAAACAGCCCTAACCAAACAACAAACAACCCTAACCGACTAACAACAAACACTAACCCCCTAACAAGACACAACACTAACCCCCTAAGAAGAAACAACACTAACCCCCTAACAACAAACAACACTAACCCCCTAACAACAAACAACACTAACACCCTAACAACAACCAACTCTAACCCCCTAAGAACAAACGACACTAACCCCCTAACAACACACTAAACCCCTAACAAGAAACTACCCTAACCCCGTAACAACAAACAACACTAACCCCGTAACAACAAACAACCCTAATCCCCAAACAACAAACAACCCTAACCCCCTAACAACAAACAATCCTAACCCCCGAACAACCGACAACACTAACCCCCTAACCACAATAAACACTAACACCCTAACAACCAAAACCAATAAACCCCAACAAGAAACAACCCTAAACCCCTAACAACAAACAACACTAACCCCCTAACCACAAACAACCCTAACCAAACAACAAACAACCCTAACCCACTAACAACAAAAAACACTAACACCCTCAGAACAAACAACCCTAACCCCCTAACAACAAACAACACTAACACCCTAACAACAAACAACCCTAACCCCCTAACAACAAACAACACTAACCCCCTAACAACAAACAACTCTAAACACCTAACATCAAAGAACACTAACACCCTAACAACAAACAACCCTAGCCCCCAACAACAAACACTAACCCCCAAACAACAAACAACCCTAACCCCTAAATACCAAAAACACTAACCAACAAGCCACAACCCTAACCCACTAACAACAAACAACCCTAACACCCTAACAAGAAACAACACTAACCCCCTAACAACAAACAACCCTAAACCCCTAACATCAAGCAACACTAACCCCCTAACAACACAAAACACTAACACCCTAACAACAAACAACACTAACACCCTAACAACAAAAACCACTAAACCCCAACAAAAACAACCCTAAACCAATAACAACAAACACTAACCCCCTAACAACAAACAACACTAAACCCCTAACAAGAAACTACCCTAACCCCGTAACAACAAACAACACTAACCCCGTAACAACAAACAACCCTAACCCCCAAACAACAAACAACCGTAACGCCCTAACAACAAACAATCCTAACCCCCGAACAACCAACAACACTAAACCCCTAACCAGAGTAAACATTAACACCCTAACAACAAAAACCACTAAAACCCAACAAGAAACAACCCTAAACCCCTAAGAACTATCAACACTAACCCCCTAAGAACAAACAACCCTAACCAAACAACAAACATCCTTAACCCCTAAAAACAAACAACCCTAACCCCCTAACAACAAAGAGCCCTAACCAAACAAGAAACAACCCTAACCGACTAACAACAAACAACACTAACCCCCTAACAACACACAACACTAACCCCCTAAGAAGAAACAACACTAACCCCCTAACAACAAACAACACTAACACCCTAACAACAACCAACCCTAACCCCCTAAGAACAAACGACACTAACCCCCTAAGAACAAACAACACTAACCCCCAACAACGAACACTACTAATCCCCTAACAACGCAAAACCTAACCCCTTATCAACAAACAACCCTAACCCACTAACAAAAAACAAACCTAACACCCTAACAACAAAAAACCCTAAACCCCTAACAACAAACAACACTAACCCTCTAAGAACAAACAACCCTAAACCCCTAACATCAAAGAACACTAACACCCTAACAACAAACAACCCTAACCCCCAACAACAAACACTAACCTCCAAACAACAAACAACCCTAACCCCTAAAAACCAAAAACACTAACCCACTAACAACAAACAGCCCTAATCCACTAACAACGAACAACCCTAACACCCTAACAACAGACAACACTAACCCCCTAACAACAAACAACCCTAAACCCTAACATCAAACAACACTAACCCCCTAACAACACAAAACACTAACACCCTAACAACAAACAACACTAACATCCTAACAACAAAAACCACTAAACCCAACAAGAAACAACCCTAAACCCCTAACAACAAACACTAACCCCCTAACAACAAACAACACTAAACCCCTAACAAGAAACTGCCCTAACCCCTTAACAGCAAACAACACTAACCCCGTAACAACAAACAACCCTAACCCCCAAACAACAAACAACCCTAACCCCCTAACAACAAACAATCCTAAAACCCGAACAACAAACAACACTAACCCCCTAACCACAATAATCACTAACACCCTAACAACAAAAACCACTAAACCCCAACAAGAAACAACTCTAAACCCCTAACAACAAACAACACTAACCCCCTAAAAACAAACAACGCTAACCAAACAACATACAACCCTAACCCACTATCAACAAACTACACTAACCCCCTAACAAGAAACTACTTTAACCCCGTAACAACAAACAACCCTAACCCCTAAAAACAAACAACCCTAACCAAACAACAAACAACCCAAACCGACTAACAACAAACAACACTAACCCCCTAACAAGAAAAAACACTAACCCCCTAAGAAGAAAAAACACTAACCCCCTAACAACAAACAACACTAACCCCCTAACAACAAACAACACTAACCCCCTAAGAACAAACATCAATAACCCCCATCAACGAACAATACTAATCCCCTAACAACAGAAAACCTAACCCATTATCAACAAACAACCCTAACCCACTAACAAAAAACATCCCTAACCCCCTAACAACAAACAACCCTAACCCCCTAACAACAACCAACCCTAACCCCCTAAGAACAAACAACACTAACCCCCCTAAGAACAAACAAAAATAACCCCCAACAACGAACAATACTAACCCCCTAACAACACAAAACCTAACCCCTTATCAACAAACAACCCTAACCCACTAACAAAAAACATCCCTAACACCCTAACAACAAACAACCCTAACCCCCTAACAACAACCAACCCTAACCCCCTAAGAACAAACAACACTAACCCCCTAAGAACAAACAACAATAACCCCCAACAACGAACAATACTAACCCCCTAACAACACAAAACCTAACCCCTTATCAACAAACAACCCTAACCCACTAACAAAAAACATCCCTAACACCCTAACAACAAACAACCCTAACCCCCTAACAACAAACAACACTAACCCCCTAACAACAAACAACCCTAAACCCCGAACATCAAATAACACTAACACCCTAACAACAAACAACCCTAACCCCCAACAACAAACACTAACCCCCAAACAACAAACAACACTAACCCCTAAAATCCAAAAACACTAACCCACTAACAACAAACAACCCTAACCCACTAACAACAAACAACCCTAACAATCTAACAACAAACAACACTAACCCCCTAACAATAAACATCCCTAAATCCCTAACATCAAACAACACTAACCCCCTAACAACACAAAACACCAACACCCTAACAACAAACAACACTAACACCCTAACAACAAAAACCACTAAACCCCAATAAGAAACAACCCTAAACCCCTAACAACAAACACTAACCCCCTAACAACAAACAACACTAAACCCCTAACAAGAAACTACCCTAACCCCGTAACAACAAACAACCCTATCCACCAAACAACAAACAACCCTAACCCCCTAACAACAAACAACCCTAACCCCCGAACAACCAACAACACTAACCCCCTAACCACAGTAAACATTAACACCCTAACAACAAAAAGCAGTAAAGCCCAACAAGAAAGAACCCTAAAACCCTAACAACAATCAACACTAACCCCATAAGAACAAACAACGCTAACCAAACAACAAACAACCTTAACCCTAAAAACAAACAACCCTAACCCCCTAACAACAAACAGCCCTAACCAAACAACAAACAACCCTAACCGACTAACAACAAACAACACAAACCCCCTAACAAGACACAACACTAACCCCCTAAGAAGAAACAACAATAACCCCCTAACAACAAACAACACTAACCCCCTAACAACAAACAACACTAACACCCTAACAACAACCAACCCTAACCCCCTAAGAACAAACAACACTAACCCGCAACAACGAACACTACTAATCCCTAACAACACATAACCTAACCCCTTATCAACAAACAACCCTAACCCACTAACAAAAAACAACCCTAACACCCTAACAAGAAACAACCATAACCCACTAACAACAAAGAACACTAACACCCTAACAACAAACAACCCTATCCCCCTAACAACAAACAACACTAATCCCCTAACAACAAACAACCCTAAACCCCTAACAACAAACAACCCTAAACCCCTAACATCAAAGAACACTAACACCCTAACAACAAACAACCCTAACCCGCTAACAACAAACACTAACCCCCAAACAACAAACAACCCTAACCCCTAAAAGCCAAAAACACTAACCCACTAACAACCAACAACCCTAACCCACTAACAACAAACAACCCTAACACCCTAACATGAAACAACACTAACCCCCAACAACAAACAACCCTAAACCCCTAACATCAAACAACACTAACCCCCTAACAACACAAAACACTAACACCCTAACAACAAACAACACTAACACCCTAACAACAAAAACCAATAAACCCCAACAAGAAACAGCCCTAAACCCCTAACAACAAACCCTAACCCCCTAACAACAAAGAACACTAAACCCCTAACAAGAAACTACCCTAACCCCATAACAACAAACAACACTAACCCTGTAACAACAAACAACCCTAACCCCCAAACAACAAACAACCCTAACGCCCTAACAACAAACAATTCTAACCCCCGAAAAACCAACAACACTAACAACCTAACCACAGTAAACATTAACACCCTAACAACAAAAACCACTAAAACCCAACAAGAAACAACCCTAAACCCCGAACATCAAATAACACTAACACCCTAACAACAAACAACCCTAACCCCCTAACAACAAACACTAACCCCCAAACAACAAACAACACTAACCCCTAAAATCCAAAAACACTAACCCACTAACAACAAACAACACTAACCCCCTAACAACAGTCCTAACCACCTAACAACAAACAACACTAACCCCCTAAAAAGAAACAACAATAAACCCCTAAAAACAAACAACACTCATCCCCTAACAACAAACAACACTAACCCTCTAACAACAAACAACACTAACCCCTAAGAACAAAAACACTAACCCACTAACAACAAACAACACTAACCCCCTAACAACAAACAACCCTAACCCCTAACATCAAAGAACAGTAACCCCCTAACAACAAACAACCCTAACCCCCTAACAACCAAGAACCGTAAACCCCGAACAACCAACAACACTAACCCCCTAACCACAATAAACACTAACACCCTAACAACAAAAAACACTAAACCCCAACAAGAAACAACCCTAAACCCCTAACAACAAACAACAATAACCCCCAAACAACAAACAACCCTAAGCAAACAAGAAAAAACCCTAACCCACTAAGAACAAACAACCCTAACCCCAACAACAAACAACACTAACCCCCTAACAACAAACAACACTAAACCCCTAACAAGAAATTAACCTAACCCTGTAACAACAAACAACACTAACCCCGTAACAACAAACATCCCTAACCCCCAAACAAGAAACAACCCTAACCCCCTAACAACAAACAATCCTAACCCCCGAACATCAAACAACACTAACCCCCTAACAACACAAAACACTAACACCCTAACAACAAACAACACTAACACCCTAACAACAAAAAAACTAAAGCGCAACAAGAAACAACCCTAAACCCCTAGAAACAAACACTAACCCCCTAACAACAAACAACCCTAACCCCCAAACAACAAACAACCCTAACCCCCTAACAAGAATCCTAACCCCGAACAACCAACAACACTAACCCCCTAACCACAATAAACACTAACACCCTAACAACAAAAACCACTAAACCCCAACAAGAAACAACCCTAAACCCCTAACAACAAACAACACTAATCCCCTAACAACAAACAACCCTAAACAAACAACAAACAAACCTAACCCACTAACAACAAACAACACTAACCCCCTAACAACAAACAACCCTAAACCCCTAACATCAAACAACACTAACCCCCTAACAACAAACAACCCTAACCCCCTAACAACCAAGAACCGTAAACTCCGAACAACCAACACTAACCCCCTAACCACAATAAACACTAACACCCTAACAACAAAAACCACTAAACCCCAACAAGAAACAACCCTAAACCCCTAACAACAAACAACACTAACCCCCTAACAACAAACAACACTAAACCCCTAACAAGAAACTACCCTAACCCCTTAACAACAAACAACACTAACCCCGTAACAACAAACAACCCTAACCCCGTAACAACAAACAACCCTAACCCCCAAACAACAAACAACCCTAACCCCCTAACAACAAACAATCCTAACCCCCGAACAGCCAACAACACTAACCCCCTAACCAGAATAATCACTAACACCCTAACAACAAAAACCACTAAACCCCAACAAGAAACAACCCTAAACCCCTAACAACAAACACTAACCCCCTAAACACAAACAACACTAAACCCCTAACAACAAACAACACTAACCCCCTAACAACAAACAACACTAACCCCCTAAAAACAAACAACCCTAAAACCCTAAAAACAAACAACCCTAAAACCCTAAAAACAAACAACACTGAAACCCTTAAAACAAACAACACTAAGCCCCTAACAACAAACAGCACTAACACTCTAACAACAAAAAACACTGACACGCTAACAACAACCAACACTAACCCCCTAACAACAAACAATCCTAACCCCCTAAAAACAAACAACACTAACCCCCTAAAAACAAACAACCCTAAAACGCTAAAAACAAACAACACTGAACCCCTAAAAACAAACAACACTAAGCCAATAACAACAGACAGCACTAACCCACAAACAACAAAAAACACTAACACCCTAACAACAAACAACACTAACCCCCAAACAACAAACAACCCTAACCCCTAAAAAAGGAAAAACACTACCCCACTAAAAACAAACAACCCTAACCCCCTAACAACAAACAACCCTAAACCCCTAACATCAAACAACACTAACCCCCTAACAACAAAAAACACTAAAACCCTAACAACAAACAACACTAACATCCTAACAACAAATACTACTAAACCCCAATAAGAAACAACCCTAAACCCCTAACAACAAACACTAACACCCTAACAACAAACAACACGAAACCCCTAACAAGAAACTAACCTAACCAAGTAACAACAAACAACACTAAGCTCCTAACAACAAACAACCTTAACCCCCTAACAACAAACACCCCTAAACTCCTAACAACAAACAATCCTAACCCCCTAACAACCTACAACACTAACCCCCTAACCACAAACAACACTAAACCCGTAAGAACAAACAACACTAACCCCCTAACAACAGTCCTAACCACCTAACAACAAACAACACTAACCCCCTAAAAAGAAACAACAATAAACCCCTAAAAACAAACAACACTCATCCCGTAAGAAAAAACAGCACTAACCCTCTAACAACATACAACACTAACCCCTAAGAACAAAAACACTAACCCCCTAACAACAAACAACACTAACCCCCTAAAAACAAACAGCTCTAAAACCCTAAAATCAAACAACACTGAACCCCTTAAAACAAACAACACTAAGCCCCTAACAACAAACAGCACTAACACTATAACAACAAAAAACACTGACACGCTAACAACAACCAACACTAACCCCCTAACAACAAACAACCCTAACCCCCTAACAACAAACACTAACCCCCAAACAACAAACAACCCTAACCCCTGAAAACCAAAAACACTAACCAACTAACAACAAAATACCCTAACCCACTAACAACAAACAACCCTAACACCCTAACAACAAACAACACTAACCCCCTAACAACAAACAACCCTAAACCCCTAACATCAAAGAACACTAACCCCCTAACAACACAAAACACTAACACACTAACAACAAACAACACTAAACCCCAAACAACAAACAACTCTAACCCCTAAAAAAGGAAAAACACTACCCCACTAAAAACAAACAACCCAAACCCCCTAACAACAAACAACCCTAAACCCCTAACATAAAACAACACTAACCCCCTAACAACAAACAACACTAAAACCCTAACAACAAACAACACTAACACCCTAACAACAAAAACCACTAAACCCCAATAAGAAACAACCCTAAACCCCTAACAACAAACACTAACCCCCTAACAACAAACAACACTAAACCCCTAACAAGAAACTAACCTAACCCCGTAACAACAAACAACACTAACCTCCTAACAACAAACAACCTTAACCCCCTAACAACAAACACCCCTAAACCCCTAACAACAAACAATCCTAACCCTCTAACAACCTACAACACTAACCCCCTAACCACAAACAACACTAACCCCGTAAGAACAAACAACACTAACCCCCTAACAACAGTCCTAACCACCTAACAACAAACAACACTAACCCCCTAAAAAGAAACAACAATAAACCCCTAAAAACAAACAACACTCATCCGCTAAGAACGAACAACACTAACCCTCTAACAACAAACAACACTAACCCCTAAGAACAAAAACACTAACCCCCTAACAACAAACAACACTAACCCACTAAAAACAAACAACCCTAAAACCCTAAAATCAAACAACACTGAACCCCTTAAAACAAACAACACTAAGCCCCTAACAACAAACAACACTAACACCCGAACAACAAACACCACTAAACCCCAACAAGAAACAACCCTAAGCCCCTAACAACAAACAACACTGACCCCCTAACAAGAAACAACACTAAACCCCTAACAACAAACAACACTAACCCCCTAACAACAAACAACACTAACACCCTAACAACAACCAACCCTAACCCCTAAGAACAAACAACACTAACCCCCAGCAACGAACAATACTAACCCCCTAACAACACAAAACCTAACCCCTTATCAACAAACAACCCTAACCCACTAACAACAAACAACCCTAACACCCTAACAACAAACAACAGTAAACCCCAAACAACAAACAACCCTAACCCCCTAACAACAAACAATCCTAACCCCCGAACAACCAACAACACTAACCCCCTAACCACAGTAAACACTAACACCCTAACAACAAAAACCACTAAACCCCAACAAGAAACAACCCTAAACCCCTAACATCAAAGAACACTAACACCCTAACAACAAACAACCCTAAACCCCTAACAACAAACCCTAACCCCCAAACAACAAACAACCCTAACCCCTAAAAAAGGAAAAACACTACCCCACTAAAAACAAACAACCCTAACCCCCTAACAACAAACAACCCTAAACCCCTAACATCAAACAACACTAACCCCCTAACAACAAAAAACACTAAAACCCTAACAACAAACAACACTAACATCCTAACAACAAATACCACTAAACCCCAATAAGAAACAACCCTAAACCCCTAACAACAAACACTAACACCCTAACAACAAACACCACGAAACCCCTAACAAGAAACTAACCTAACCAAGTAACAACAAACAACACTAAGCTCCTAACAACAAACAACCTTAACCCCCTAACAACAAACACCCCTAAACTCCTAACAACAAACAATCCTAACCCACTAACAACCTACAACACTAACCCCCTAACCACAAACAACACTAAACCCGTAAGAACAAACATCCCTAAACCCCTAACATCAAACAACACTAACCCCCTAACAACACAAAACACTAACACCCTAACAACAAACAACACTAACACCATAACAACAAAAACCACTAAACCCCAACAAGAAACAACCCTAAACCCCTAACAACAAACACTAACCCCCTAAAAACAAACAACACTAAACCCCTAACAAGAAACTACCCTAACCCCGTAACAACAAACAACACTAACCCCGTAACAACAAACAAACCTAACCCCCAAACAACAAACAACCCTAACCCCCTAACAACAAACAATCCTAACCCCCGAAAAAGCAACAACACTAACCCCCTAACCACAATAAACACTAACACCCTAACGGCAAAAACCACTAAACCCGAACAAGAAACAACCCTAAACCCCTAACAACAAACAACACTAACCCCCTAAGAACAAACAACCCTAACCAAACAACAAACAAACCGAACCCACTAACAACAAACAACACTAACCCCCTAAGAAGAAACTACTCTAACCCCGTAACAACAAACAACACTAACCCCTAACAACAAACAACACTAACACCCTAACAACAAACACTAAAATCCAAACAACAAACAACCCTAAACCCTAAAAACCAAAAACACTAACCCACTAACAACCAACAACCCTAACCCACTAACAACAAACAACCCTAACACCCTAACAACAAACACTAACCCCCTAACAACAAACAACCCTAAACCCCTAACATCAAACAACACTAACCCCCTAACAACACAAAACACTAGCACCCTAACAACAAACAACACTAACACCCTAACAACAAAAACCACTAAACCCCAACAAGAAACAACCCTAAACCCCTAACAACAAACAACACTAACCCCCTAACAACAAACAACCCTAAACCCCTAACATCAAAGAACACTAACACCCTAACAACAAACAACCCTAACCCCCTAACAACAATCACTAACCCCCAAACAACAAACAACCCTAACCTCTAAAAACCAAAAACACTAACCCACTAACAACCAACAACCCTAACCCACTAACAACAAACAACCCTAACACCCTAACAACAAACACTAACCCCCTAACAACAAACAACCCTAAACCCCTAACATCAAACAACACTAACCCCCTAACAACACAAAACACTAGCACCCTAACAACAAACAACACTAACACCCTAACAACAAAAACCACTAAACCCCAACAAGAAACAACCCTAAACCCCTAACAACAAACACTAACCCCCTAACAACAAAAAACACTAAACCCCTAAAAAGAAACTACCCTAACCCCGTAACAACAAACAACACTAACCCCGTAACAACAACCCTAACCCCCAAACAACAAACAACCCTAACCCCCTAACAACAAACAATCCTAACCCCCGAACAACCAACAACACTAACCCCCTAACCACAGTAAACACTAACACTCGAACAAGAAAAACCACTAAACCCCAACAAGAAACAACCCTAAACCCCTAACAACAAACACTAACCCCCTAACAAAAAACAACACAAAACCCTAACAAGAAACTACCCTAACCCAGTAACAACAAACAACACTAATCCCGTAACAACAAACAACCCTAACCCCCAAACAACAAACAACCCTAACCCCCTAACAACAAAAAACCCTAACACCCTAACAAGAAACAACCCTAACCGCCTAACAACAAACAACCCTAAACCCCTAACATCAAACAACACTAACCCCCTAACAACACAAAACACTAACACCCTAACAACAAACAACACTAACCCCCTAACAACAAACAACCCTAACCAAACAACAAACAACACTAACCCACTATCAACAAACAACACTAACCCCCTAACAAGAAACTACTTTAACCCCGTAACAACAAACAACCCTAACCCCTAAAAACAAACAGCCCTAACCAAACAACAAACCACCCTAACCACCTAACAACAAACAACACTAACCCCCTAACAAGAAAAAACACTAACCCCCTAAGAAGAAACAACACTAACTCCGAACAACAAACAACACTAACCCCCTAACAACAAACAACACTAACACTCTAACAACAAACAAAACTAACAGCCTAACAACAAAAACCACTAAACCCCAACAAGAAACAACCCTAAACCCCTAACAACAAACACTAACCCCCTAACAGCAAACAACACTAAACCCCTAACAAGAAACAACCCTAACCCCGTAACAATAAACAACACTAACCCCGTAACAACAAAGAACCCTAACCCCCAAACAACAAACAACCCTAACGCCCTAACAACAAACAATCCTAACCCCCGAACATCCAACAAAACTAAACCCCTAACCACAGTAAACATTAACACCCTAACAACAAAAACCACTAAACCCCAACAAGAAACAACCCTAAACCCCTAACAACAAACAACACTAACCCCCTAAGAACAAACAACCCTAAACACCTAACATCAAAGAACACTAACACCCTAACAACAAACAACCCTAACCAACTAACAAAAAACACTAACCCCCAAACAACAAACAACCCTAACCCCTAAAAACCAAAAACACTAACCCACTAACAACAAACAACCCTAACCCACTAACAACAAACAACCCTAACACCCTAACAACAGACACTAACCCCCTAACAACAAACAACCCTAAACCCCTAACATCAAAGAACACTAACACCCTAACAACAAACATCCCTAACCCCCTAACAACAAACACTAACCCCCAAACAACAAACAACCCTAACCCCTAAAAACCAAAAAAACTAACCCACTAACAACAAACAACCCTAACCCACTAACAACAAACAACCCTAACACCCTAACAACAAACAACACTAACACCCTAACAACAAAAAACCCTAACACCCTAACAACAAACAACAATAACACCCTAACAACAAACAACCCTAAACCCCTAACAACAAACACTAACCCCCTAACAAAAAACAACACTAAACCCCGAACAAGAAACTACCCTAACCCCGTAAAAACAAACAACACTAACCCCGTAACAAGAAACAACCCTAACCCCCTATCAACAAAAAACACTAACCCCCTAACAACAAACAACCCTAAACCCCTAACATCAAAGAACACTAACACCTTAACAACAAACAACCCTAACCCCCTAACAACAAACACTAACCCCCAAACAACAAACAACCCTAACCCCTCAAAACCAAAAACTCTAACCCACTAACAACAAAATAACCTAAACCACTAACAACAATCAACCCTAACACCCTAACAACAAACAACAATAACCCCCTAACAACAAACAACCCTAAACCCCTAACATCAAACAAAACTAACCCCCTAACAACACAAAACACTAACACCCTAACAACAAACAACAATAACCCCCTAACAACAAACAACCCTAAACCCCTAACATCAAACAAAACTAACCCCCTAACAACACAAAACACTAACCCCCTAACAACAAACAACACTAAACCCCTAACAAGAAACTACCCTAACCCCGTAACAACAAACAACACTAACCCCGTAACAACAAACAGCCCTAACCCCCAAACAACTAACAACCCTAACCAACTAACAACAAACAATCCTAACCCCCGAAAAACCAACAACACTACCCCCTCACCACAATAAAGACTAACACCCTAACAACAAAAACCACTAAACCCCAACAAGAAACAACCCTAAACCACTAACAACAAACAACACTACCCCCTAACAACAAACAACACTAACCCCTAACAACAAAGAATCCTAACCAAACAACAAAAAACCCTAACCCACTAACAACAAACAACACTAACACCCTAACAACAAACAACCCTAACCCCCTAACAACAAACAACACTAACACCCTAACAACAAACAACCCTAACCCCCTAACAACAAACAACACTAACCCCCTAACAACAAACAACCCTAAACCCCTAGCATCAAAGAACACTAACACCCTAACAACAAACAACCCTAACCCCCTAACTACAAACAATAACCCCCAAACAACAAACAACCCTAACCCCTAAAAACCAAAAAAACTAACCCACTAACAGCAAACAACCCTAACCCACTAACAACAAACAACCCTAACACCCTAAGAACAAACAACACTAACCCCCTAACAACAAACAACACTTACTCCCTAACATCAAACAACACTAACCCCCTAACAACACAAAACACTAACACCCTATCAACAAACAACACTAACACCCTAACAACAGAAACCACTAAACCCGAACAAGAAACAACCCTAAACCCCTAACAAAAAACACTAACCCCCTAACAACAAACAACACTGAACCCCTAACAAGAAAATACCCTAACCCCGTAACAACAAACAACACTAAACCGTAACAACAAACAACCCTAACCCCCAAACAACAAACAACCCTAACTCCCACACAACAAACAACCCTAACCCCTTACGAACAAACAATGCTAACCCCCCGAACAACCAACAACACTAACCCCCTAACCACAATAAACACCAACACCCTAACAACAAACAACACTAACCCCCTAACAACAAACAACACTAACCCCCTAACAACAAACAACCCTAAACCCCTAACATCAAACAACATTAACCCCCTAACAACACAAAACACTAACACCCTAACAACAAACAACACTAACACCCTAACAACAAAAACCACTAAACCCCAACAAGAAACAACCCGAAACCCCTAACAACAAACACTAACCCCCTAACAACAAACAACACTAAACCCCTAACAAGAAACTACCCTAACCCCGTAACAACAAACAACACTAACCCTGTAACAACAAACAACCCTAACCCCCAAACAACAAACAACCCTAACTCCCTAAAAACAACAAACAATCCTAACCCCCGAACAACCAACAACACTAACCCCCTAACCACAATAAAGACTAACACCTTAACAACAAAAACCACTAAACCCCAACAAGAAACAACGCTAAACCCCTAAGAAAAAACAACACTAACCCCCTAACAACAAACAACCCTAACCAAACAACAAAAAACCTTAACCTACTAACACCAAACAACACTAACACCCTAACAACAAACAACCCTAACCCCCTAACAACAAACAATACTAACACCCTAACAACAAACAACCCTAACCCCCTAACAACAAACAACACTAACCCCCTAACAACAAACAACCCTAAACCCCTAACATCAAAGAACACTAACACCCTAACAACAAACAACCCTAACCCCCTAACAACAAACACTAACCCCCAAACAACAAACAACCCTAACCCCTAAAAACCAAAAAAACTAACCCACTAACAACAAACAACCCTAACCCACTAACAACAAACAACCCTAACACCCTAACAACAAACAACACTAAACCCCTAACAACAAACAACCCTTACCCCCTAACATGAAACAACACTAACCCCCTAACAACACAAAACACTAACACCCTAACAACAAACAACACTAACACCCTAACAACAGAAACCACTAAACCCCAACAAGAAACAACCCTAAACCCCTAACAACAAACACTAACCCCCTAACAACAAACAACACTAACCCCCTAACAACAAACAACACTAACCCCCTAACAACAAACAACCCTAACCAAACAACAAAAAACCCTAACCCACTAACACCAAACAACACTAACACCCTAACAACAAACAACCCTAACCATCTAACAACAAAGAATACTAACACCCTAACAACAAACAACCCTAACCCCCTAACAACAAACAACACTAACCCCCTAACAACAAACACCCCTAAACACCTAACATCAAAGAACATTAACACCCTAACAACAAACAACCCTAACCCCCTAACAACAAACAACACTAACCCCCTAGCAACAAACACCCCTAAACACCTAACATCAAAGAACATTAACACCCTAACAACAAACAACCCTAACCCCCTAACAACAAACACTAACCCCCAAACAACAAACAACCCTAACCCCTAAAAACCAAAAAAACTAACCCACTAACAACAACCAACCCTAACCCACTAACAACAAACAACCCTAACACCCTAACAACAAACAACACTAACACCCTAACAACAAAAAACCCTAACACCCTAACAACAAACAACAATAACACCCTAACAACAAACAACCCTAAACCCCTAACAACAAACACTAACCCCCTAACAAAAAACAACACTAAACCCCGAACAAGAAACTACCCTAACCCCGTAAAAACAAACAACACTAAACCCGTAACAAGAAACAACCCTAACCCCCTATCAACAAAAAACACTAACCCCCTAACAACAAACAACCCTAAACCCCTAACATCAAAGAACACTAACACCTTAACAACAAACAACCCTAACCCCCTAACAACAAACACTAACCCCCAAACAACAAACAACCCTAACCCCTCAAAACCAAAAACTCTAACCCACTAACAACAAAATAACCTAAACCACTAACAACAATCAACCCTAACACCCTAACAACAAACAACAATAACCCCCTAACAACAAACAACCCTAAACCCCTAACATCAAACAAAACTAACCCCCTAACAACACAAAACACTAACACCCTAACAACAAACAACACTAACACCCTAACAACAAAAACCACTAAACCCCAACAAGAAACAACCCGAAACCCCTAACAACAAACACTAACCCCCTAACAACAAACAACACTAAACCCCTAACAAGAAACTACCCTAACCCCGTAACAACAAACAACACTAACCCCGTAACAACAAACAGCCCTAACCCCCAAACAACTAACAACCCTAACCAACTAACAACAAACAATCCTAACCCCCGAACAACCAACAACACTACCCCCTAACCACAATAAAGACTAACACCCTAACAACAAAAACCACTAAACCCCAACAAGAAACAACCCTAAACCACTAACAACAAACAACACTACCCCCTAACAACAAACAACACTAACCCCTAACAACAAAGAATCCTAACCAAACAACAAAAAACCCTAACACACTAACAACAAACAACACTAACACCCTAACAACAAACAACCCTAACCCCCTAACAACAAACAACACTAACACCCTAACAACAAACAACCCTAACCCCCTAACAACAAACAACACTAACCCCCTAACAACAAACAACACTAAACCCCTAGCATCAAAGAACACTAACACCCTAACAACAAACAACCCTAACCCCCTAACTACAAACAATAACCCCCAAACAACAAACAACCCTAACCCCTAAAAACCAAAAAAACTAACCCACTAACAACAAACAACCCTAACCCACTAACAACAAACAACCCTAACACCCTAAGAACAAACAACACTAACCCCCTAACAACAAACAACACTTACTCCCTAACATCAAACAACACTAACCCCCTAACAACACAAAACACTAACATCCTATCAACAAACAACACTAACACCCTAACAACAGAAACCACTAAACCCGAACAAGAAACAACCCTAAACCCCTAACAAAAAACACTAACCCCCTAACAACAAACAACACTGAACCCCTAACAAGAAAATACCCTAGCCCCGTAACAACAAACAACACTAAACCGTAACAACAAACAACCCTAACCCCCAAACAACAAACAACCCTAACTCCCACACAACAAACAACCCTAACCCCTTACGAACAAACAATGCTAACCCCCCGAACAACCAACAACACTAACCCCCTAACCACAATAAACACCAACACCCTAACAACAAACAACACTAACCCCCTAACAACAAACAACACTAACCCCCTAACAACAAACAACCCTAAACCCCTAACATCAAACAACACTAACCCCCTAACAACACAAAACACTAACACCCTAACAACAAACAACACTAACCCCCTAACAACAAACAACCCTAAACCCCTAACATCAAACAACATTAACCCCCTAACAACACAAAACACTAACACCCTAACAACAAACAACACTAACACCCTAACAACAAAAACCACTAAACCCCAACAAGAAACAACCCGAAACCCCTAACAACAAACACTAACCCCCTAACAACAAACAACACTAAACCCCTAACAAGAAACTACCCTAACCCCGTAACAACAAACAACACTAACCCTGTAACAACAAACAACCCTAACCCCCAAACAACAAACAACCCTAACTCCCTAAAAACAACAAACAATCCTAACCCCCGACCAACCAACAACACTAACCCCCTAACCACAATAAAGAGTAACACCTTAACAACAAAAACCACTAAACCCCAACAGGAAACAATGCTAAACCCCTAAGAAAAAACAACACTAACCCCCTAACAACAAACAACCCTAACCAAACAACAAAAAACCTTAACCTACTAACACCAAACAACACTAACACCCTAACAACAAACAACCCTAACCCCCTAACAACAAACAATACTAACACCCTAACAACAAACAACCCTAACCCCCTAACAACAAACAACACTAACCCCCTAACAACAAACAACCCTAAACCCCTAACATCAAAGAACACTAACACCCTAACAACAAACAACCCTAACCCCCTAACAACAAACACTAACCCCCAAACAACAAACAACACTAACCCCTAAAAACCAAAAAAACTAACCCACTAACAACAAACAACCCTAACCCACTAACAACAAACAACCCTAACACCCTAACAAGAAACAACACTAAACCCCTAACAACAAACAACCCTTACCCCCTAACATGAAACAACACTAACCCCCTAACAACACAAAACACTAACACCCTAACAACAAACAACACTAACACCCTAACAACAGAAACCACTAAAACCCAACAAGAAACAACCCTAAACCCCTAACAACAAACACTAACCCCCTAACAACAAACAACACTAACCCCCTAACAACAAACAACACTAACCCCCTAACAACAAACAACCCTAACCAAACAACAAAAAACCCTAACCCACTAACACCAAACAACACTAACACCCTAACAACAAACAACCCTAACCCCCTAACAACAAACAACACTAACACCCTAACAACAAACAACCCTAACCCCCTAACAACAAACAACACTAACCCCCTAACAACAAACACCCCTAAACACCTAACATCAAAGAACATTAACACCCTAACAACAAACAACCCTAACCCCCTAACAACAAACAACACTAACCCCCTAGCAACAAACACCCCTAAACACCTAACATCAAAGAACATTAACACCCTAACAACAAACAACCCTAACCCCCTAAAAACAAACACTAACCCCCAAACAACAAACAACCCTAACCCCTAAAAACCAAAAAAACTAACCCACTAACAACAACCAACCCTAACCCACTAACAACAAACAACCCTAACACCCTAACAACAAACAACACTAACACCCTATCAACAAAAAACCCTAACACCCTAACAACAAACAACAATAACACCCTAACAACAAACAACCCTAAACCCCTAACAACAAACACTAACCCCCTAACAAAAAACAACACTAAACCCCGAACAAGAAACTACCCTAACCCCGTAAAAACAAACAACACTAACCCCGTAACAAGAAACAACCCTAACCCCCTATCAACAAAAAACACTAACCCCCTAACAACAAACAACCCTAAACCCCTAACATCAAAGAACACTAACACCTTAACAACAAACAACCCTAACCCCCTAACAACAAACACTAACCCCCAAACAACAAACAACCCTAACCCCTCAAAACCAAAAACTCTAACCCACTAACAACAAAATAACCTAAACCACTAACAACAATCAACCCTAACACCCTAACAACAAACAACAATAACCCCCTAACAACAAACAACCCTAAACCCCTAACATCAAACAAAACTAACCCCCTAACAACACAAAACACTAACACCCTAACAACAAACAACACTAACACCCTAACAACAAAAACCACTAAACCCCAACAAGAAACAACCCGAAACCCCTAACAACAAACACTAACCCCCTAACAACAAACAACACTAAACCCCTAACAAGAAACTACCCTAACCCCGTAACAACAAACAACACTAACCCCGTAACAACAAACAGCCCTAACCCCCAAACAACTAACAACCCTAACCAACTAACAACAAACAATCCTAACCCCCGAACAACCAACAACACTACCCCCTAACCACAATAAAGACTAACACCCTAACAACAAAAACCACTAAACCCCAACAAGAAACAACCCTAAACCACTAACAACAAACAACACTACCCCCTAACAACAAACAACACTAACCCCTAACAACAAAGAATCCTAACCAAACAACAAAAAACCCTAACACACTAACAACAAACAACACTAACACCCTAACAACAAACAACCCTAACCCCCTAACAACAAACAACACTAACACCCTAACAACAAACAACCCTAACCCCCTAACAACAAACAACACTAACCCCCTAACAACAAACAACCCTAAACCCCTAGCATCAAAGAACACTAACACCCTAACAACAAACAACCCTAACCCCCTAACTACAAACAATAACCCCCAAACAACAAACAACCCTAACCCCTAAAAACCAAAAAAACTAACCCACTAACAACAAACAACCCTAACCCACTAACAACAAACAACCCTAACACCCTAAGAACAAACAACACTAACCCCCTAACAACAAACAACACTTACTCCCTAACATCAAACAACACTAACCCCCTAACAACACAAAACACTAACACCCTATCAACAAACAACACTAACACCCTAACAACAGAAACCACTAAACCCGAACAAGAAACAACCCTAAACCCCTAACAAAAAACACTAACCCCCTAACAACAAACAACACTGAACCCCTAACAAGAAAATACCCTAACCCCGTCACAACAAACAACACTAAACCGTAACAACAAACAACCCTAACCCCCAAACAACAAACAACCCTAACTCCCACACAACAAACAACCCTAACCCCTTACGAACAAACAATGCTAACCCCCCGAACAACCAACAACACTAACCCCCTAACCACAATAAACACCAACACCCTAACAACAAACAACACTAACCCCCTAACAACAAACAACACTAACCCCCTAACAACAAACAACCCTAAACCCCTAACATCAAACAACACTAACCCCCTAACAACACAAAACACTAACACCCTAACAACAAACAACACTAACCCCCTAACAACAAACAACCCTAAACCCCTAACATCAAACAACATTAACCCCCTAACAACACAAAACACTAACACCCTAACAACAAACAACACTAACACCCTAACAACAAAAACCACTAAACCCCAACAAGAAACAACCCGAAACCCCTAACAACAAACACTAACCCCCTAACAACAAACAACACTAAACCCCTAACAAGAAACTACCCTAACCCCGTAACAACAAACAACACTAACCCTGTAACAACAAACAACCCTAACCCCCAAACAACAAACAACCCTAACTCCCTAAAAACAACAAACAATCCTAACCCCCGACCAACCAACAACACTAACCCCCTAACCACAATAAAGACTAACACCTTAACAACAAAAACCACGAAACCCCAACAGGAAACAACGCTAAACCCCTAAGAAAAAACAACACTAACCCCCTAACAACAAACAACCCTAACCAAACAACAAAAAACCTTAACCTACTAACACCAAACAACACTAACACCCTAACAACAAACAACCCTAACCCCCTAACAACAAACAATACTAACACCCTAACAACAAACAACCCTAACCCCCTAACAACAAACAACACTAACCCCCTAACAACAAACAACCCTAAACCCCTAACATCAAAGAACACTAACACCCTAACAACAAACAACCCTAACCCCCTAACAACAAACACTAACCCCCAAACAACAAACAACCCTAACCCCTAAAAACCAAAAAAACTAACCCACTAACAACAAACAACCCTAACCCACTAACAACAAACAACCCTAACACCCTAACAACAAACAACACTAAACCCCTAACAACAAACAACCCTTACCCCCTAACATGAAACAACACTAACCCCCTAACAACACAAAACACTAACACCCTAACAACAAACAACACTAACACCCTAACAACAGAAACCACTAAACCCCAACAAGAAACAACCCTAAACCCCTAACAACAAACACTAACCCCCTAACAACAAACAACACTAACCCCCTAACAACAAACAACACTAACCCCCTAACAACAAACAACCCTAACCAAACAACAAAAAACCCTAACCCACTAACACCAAACAACACTAACACCCTAACAACAAACAACCCTAACCCCCTAACAACAAACAACACTAACACCCTAACAACAAACAACCCTAACCCCCTAACAACAAACAACACTAACCCCCTTACAACAAACACCCCTAAACACCTAACATCAAAGAACATTAACACCCTAACAACAAACAACCCTAACCCCCTAACAACAAACACTAACCCCCAAACAACAAACAACCCTAACCCCTAAAAACCAAAAAAACTAACCCACTAACAAAAAAAAACCCTAACCCACTAACAACAAACAACCCTAACACCCTAACAACAAACAACAGTAACCCCCTAACAACAAACAACCCTTACCCCCTAACATCAAACAACACTAACCCCCTAACAGCACAAAACACTAACAACAAACAACACTAACACCCTAACAACAAACAACCCTAACCGCCTAACAACAAACAACACTAACACACTAACAACAAACAACCCTAACCCCCTAACAACAAACAACACTAACCCCCTAACAACAAACAACCCTAAACACCTAACATCAAAGAACACTAACACCCTAACAACAAACAACCCTAACCCCCTAACAAAAAACACTAACCCCCAAACAACAAACAACCCTAACCCCTAAAAACCAAAAACACTAACCCACTAACAACAAACAACCCTAACCCACTAACAACAAACAACCCTAACACCCTAACAAGAAACACTAACCCCCTAACAACAAACAACCCTAAACCCCTAACATCAAAGAACACTAACACCCTAACAACAAACATCCCTAACCCCCTAACAACAAACACTAACCCCCAAACAACAAACAACCCTAACCCCTAAAAACCAAAAAAACTAACCCACTAACAACAAACAACCCTAACCCACTAACAACAAACAACCCTAACACCCTAACAACAAACAACACTAACACCCTAACAACAAACAACCCTAACACCCTAACAACAAACAACAATAGCACCCTAACAACAAACAACGCTAAACCCCTAACAACAAACACTAACCCCCTAACAAAAAACAACACTAAACCCCGAACAAGAAACTACCCTAACCCCGTAAAAACAAACAACACTAACCCCGTAACAAGAAACAATCCTAACCCCCTATCAACAAAAAACACTAACCCCCTAACAACAAACAACCCTAAACCCCTAACATCAAAGAACACTAACACCCTAACAACAAACAACCCTAACCCCCTAACAACAAACACTAACCCCCAAACAACAAACAAACCTAACCCCTCAAAACCAAAAACTCTAACCCACTAACAACAAAATAACCTAAACCACTAACAACAATCAACCCTAACACCCTAACAACAAACAACAATAACCCCCTAACAACAAACAACCCTAAACCCCTAACATCAAACAAAACTAACCCCCTAACAACACAAAACACTAACACCGTAACAACAAACAACACTAACACCCTAACAACAAAAACCACTAAACCCCAACAAGAAACAACCCGAAACCCCTAACAACAAACACTAACCCCCTAACAACAAACAACACTAAACCCCTAACAAGAAACTACCCTAACCCCGTAACAACAAACAACACTAACCCCGTAACAACAAACAGCCCTAACCCCCAAACAACTAACAACCCTAACCAACTAACAACAAACAATCCTAACCCCCGAACAACCAACAACACTAACCCCCTAACCACAATAAAGACTAACACCCTAACAACAAAAACCACTAAACCCCAACAAGAAACAACCCTAAACCCCTAACAACAAACAACACTACCCCCTAACAACAAACAACACTAACCCCTAACAACAAAGAATCCTAACCAAACAACAAAAAACCCTAACCCACTAACAACAAACAACACTAACACCCTAACAACAAACAACCCTAACCTCCTAACAACAAACAACACTAACACCCTAACAACAAACAACCCTAAATCCCACACAACAAACAACCCTAACCCCTTACGAACAAACAATGCTAACCCCCCGAACAACCAACAACACTAACCCCCTAACCACAATAAACACCAACACCCTAACAACAAACAACACTAACCCCCTAACAACAAGCAACACTAACCCCCTAACAGCAAACAACCCTAAACCCCTAACATCAAACAACACTAACCCCCTAACAACACAAAACACTGACACCCTAACAACAAACAACACTAACCCCCTAACAACAAACAACCCTAAACCCCTAACATCAAACAACATTAACCCGCTAACAACACAAAACACTAACACCCTAACAACAAACAACACTAACACCCTAACAACAAAAACCACTAAACCCCAACAAGAAACAACCCGAAACCCCTAACAACAAACACTAACCCCCTAACAACAAACAACACTAAACCCCTAACAAGAAACTACCCTAACCCCGTAACAACAAACAACACTAACCCCGTAACAACAAACAACCCTAACCCCCAAACAACAAACAACCCTAACTCCCTAAAAACAACAAACAATCCTAACCCTCGAACAACCAACAACACTAACCCCCTAACCACAATAAAGACTAACACCCTAACAACAAAAACCACTAAACCCCAACAAGAAACAACGCTAAACCCCTAAGAACAAACAACACTAACCCCCCTAACAACAAACAACCCTAACCAAACAACAAAAAACCCTAACCCACTAACACCAAACAACACTAACACCCTAACAACAAACAACCCTAACTCCCTAACAAAAAACAACGCTAACACCCTAACAACAAACAACCCTAACCCCCTAACAACAAACAACACTAACCCCCTAACAACAAACAACCCTAAACCCCTAACATCAAAGAACACTAACACCCTAACAACAAACAACCCTAACCCCCTAACAACAAACAACACTAACACCCTAACAACAAACAACCCTAACCCCCTAACAACAAACACTAACCCCCAAACAACAAACAACCCTAACCCCTGAAAACCAAAAACATTAACCCACTAACAACAAACAACCCTAACCCACTAACAACAAACAACCCTAAACCCCTAACAACAAACAACACTAACCCCCTAACAACAAACAACCCTTACCCCCTAACATCAAACAACACTAACCCACTAAAAACACAAAACACTAACACCCCAACAACAAACAACACTAACACTCTAACAACAGAAACCACTAAACCCCAACAAGAAACAACCCTAAACCCCTAACAAAAAACACTAACCCCCTAACAACAAACAACACTGAACCCCTAACAAGAAAATACCCTAACCCCGTAACAACAAACAACATTAAACCATAACAACAAACAAACCTAACCCCCAAACAACAAACAACCCTAAACCCCAAACAACAAACAACCCTAACCCCTTAACAACAAACAATCCTAACCCCCCGAACAACCAACAACACTAACCCCCTAACCACAATAAACACTAACACCCTAACAATAAAAACCACTAAACCCCACCAAGAAACAACCCTAAACCCCTAACAACAAACAACACTAACCCCCTAACAAAAAACAACCCTAACCAAACAACAAAAAACCCTAACCTACCAACAACAAACAACACAACAACCCTAACAACAAACAACCCTAACTCCCTAACAAAAACAACGCTAACACCCTAACAACAAACAACCCTAACCCCATAACAACAAACAACACTAACCCCCTAACAACCAACAACCCTAACCCCTAAAAACCAAAAACACTAACCCACTAACAACAAACAACCCTAAACCTCTAACAACAAACAACCCTAACACCCTAACAACAAACAACACTAACCCCCTAACAACAAACAATCCTAACCAAACAACAAAAAACCCTAAACCACTAACAACAAACAACACTAACACCCTAACAACAAACAACCCTAACCCCCTAGCAACAAACAACACTAACACCCTAACAACAAACAACCCTAACCCCCTAACAACAAACAACACTAACCCCCTAACAACAAACAACCCTAAACCCCTAACATCAAAGAACACTAACACCCTAACAACAAACAACCCTAACCCCCTAACAACAAACACTAACCCCCAAACAACAAACAACCCTAACCCCTAAAAACCAAAAAATCAAAACCACTGACAACAAACAACCCTAACCCACAAACAACAAACAACCCTAACTCCCTAACAACAAACAACACTAACCCCCTAACAACAAACAACACTAACCCCCTATCATCAAACAACACTAACCCCCTAACAACACAAAACACTAACACCCTAACAACAAACAACACTAACACCCTAACAACAAAAACCACTAAACCCCAACAAGAAACAACCCGAAACCCCTAACAACAAACACTAACCCCCTAACAACAAACAACACTAAACCCCTAACTAGAAACTACCCTAACCCCGTAACAACAAACAACACTAACCCCGTAACAACAAACAGCACTAACCCCCAAACAACCAACAAACCTAACCCCCTAACCACAATGAAGACTAACACCCTAACAACAAAAACCACTAAACTCCAACAAGAAACAACCCTAAACACCTAACAACAAACAACACTAACCCCCTAATAACAAACAACCCTAACCAAGTAACAAAAAACCCTAACACACTAACAACAAACAACACTAACACCCTAACAACAAACAACCCTAACTCCCTAACAACAAACAACACTAACACCCTAACAACAAACAACCCTAAACCCCTAACAACAAACACTAACCCCCTAACAAAAAACAACACTAAACCCCGAACAAGAAACTACCCTAACCCCGTAAAAACAAACAACACTAACCCCGTAACAAGAAACAACCCTAACCCCCTATCAACAAAAAACACTAACCCCCTAACAACAAACAACCCTAAACCCCTAACATCAAAGAACACTAACACCCTAACAACAAACAACCCTAACCCCCTAACAACAAACACTAACCCCCAAACAACAAACAACCCTAACCCCTCAAAACCAAAAGCACTAACCCACTAACAACAAAATAACCTAAACCACTAACAACAATCAACCCTAACACCCTAACAACAAACAACAATAACCCCCTAACAACAAACAACCCTAAACCCCTAACATCAAACAAAACTAACCCCCTAACAACACAAAACACTAACACCGTAACAACAAACAACACTAACACCCTAACAACAAAAACCACTAAACCCCAACAAGAAACAACCCGAAACCCCTAACAACAAACACTAACCCCCTAACAACAAACAACACTAAACCCCTAACAAGAAACTACCCTAACCCCGTAACAACAAACAACACTAACCCCGTAACAACAAACAGCCCTAACCCCCAAACAACTAACAACCCTAACCAACTAACAACAAACAATCCTAACCCCCGAACAACCAACAACACTAACCCCCTAACCACAATAAAGACTAACACCCTAACAACAAAAACCACTAAACCCCAACAAGAAACAACCCTAAACCCCTAACAACAAACAACACTACCCCGTAACAACAAACAACACTAACCCCTAACAACAAAGAATCCTAACCAAACAACAAAAAACCCTAACCCACTAACAACAAACAACACTAACACCCTAACAACAAACAACCCTAACCCCCTAACAACAAACAACCCTAACCCCCTAACAACAAACAACCCTAACCCCCTAACAACAAACAACCCTAACCCCCTAACAACAAACAACACTATCCCCCTAACAACAAACAACCCTAAACCCCTAGCATCAAAGAACACTAACACCCTAACAACAAACAACCCTAACCCCCTAACTACAAACACTAACCCCCAAACAACAAACAATCCTAACCCCCGAACAACCAACAACACTAACCCCCTAACCACAATAAAGACTAACACCCTAACAACAAAAACCACTAAACCCCAACAAGAAACAACCCTAAACCCCTAACAACAAACAACACTACCCCGTAACAACAAACAACACTAACCCCTAACAACAAAGAATCCTAACCAAACAACAAAAAACCCTAACCCACTAACAACAAACAACACTAACACCCTAACAACAAACAACCCTAACCCCCTAACAACAAACAACCCTAACCCCCTAACAACAAACAACCCTAACCCCCTAACAACAAACAACCCTAACCCCCTAACAACAAACAACACTATCCCCCTAACAACAAACAACCCTAAACCCCTAGCATCAAAGAACACTAACACCCTAACAACAAACAACCCTAACCCCCTAACTACAAACACTAACCCCCAAACAACAAACAATCCTAACCCCTAAAAACCAAAAACACTAACCCACTAACAACAAACAACCCTAACACCCTAACAACAAACAACACTAAACCCCTAACAACAAACAACCCTTACCCCCTAACATCAAACAACACTAACCCCCTAACAACACAAAACCCTAACAACAAACAACACTAACACCCTAACAACAAAAACAACTAAACCCCAACAAGAAACAACCCGAAACTCCTAACAGCAAACACTAACCCCCTAACAACAAACAATACTAAACCCCTAACAAGAAACTACCCTAACCCCGTAACAACAAACAACACTAACCCGTAACAACAAACAACCCTAACCCCCAAACAACAAACAACCCTATCCCCCAAACAACAAACAACCCTAACCCCTTAACAACAAACAATCCTAACCCCCAGGACAACCAACAACACTAAACCCCTAACCACAATAAACACTAACACCCTAACAACAAAAACCACTAAACCCCAACAAGAAACAACCCTAAACCCCTAACAACAAACAACACTAACCCCCTAACAAAAAACAACCCTAACCAAACAACAAAAAACCCTAACCCACTAACAACAAACAACACTAACACCCTAACAACAAACAACCCTAACTCCCTAACAACAAACAACACAAACACCCTAACAAGAAACAACCCTAAACCCCTAACAACAAACACTAACCCCCTAACAAAAAACAACACTAAACCCCGAACAAGAAACTACCCTAACAACTTAACAACAAACAACACTAACCCCGGAACAAGAAACAACCCCAACTCCCTAACAACGAACAACACTAACCCCTTAATAACAAACAACCCTAAACCCCTAACATCAAAGAACACTAACACCCTAACAACAAACAACCCTAACCCCCTAACAACAAACACTAACCCCCAAACAACAAGCAACCCTAACCCCTAAAAACCAAAAACACTAACCCACTAACAACAAACTACCCAAACCACTAACAAAAAACAACCCTAACACCCTAACAACAAACAACACTAACCCCCTAACAACAAACAACCCTAAACCCCTAACATCAAACAACACTAACCCCGTAACAACAAACAACACTAAACCCCTAACAAGAAACTACCCTAACCCCCTAACAACACAAAACAGTAACACCCTAACAACAAACAACACTAACACCCTAACAACAAAAACCACTAAACCCCAACAAGAAACAACCCGAAACCCCTAACAACAAGCACGAAACCCCTAACAACAAACAACACTAAACCCCTAACAAGAAACTACCCTAACCCCGTAACAACAAACAACACTAACCCCGTAACAACAAACAGCCCTAACCCCCAAACAACAAACAACCCTAACCCCCGAACAACCAACAACACTAACCCCCTAACCACAATAAACACCAGCACCCTAACAACAAAAACCACTAAACCCCAACAAGAAACAACCCTAAACCCCTAACAACAAACAACACTAACCCCCTAACAACAAACAACACTAACCCCCTAACAACAAACAACACTAACCCCCTAACAACAAACAATCCTAACCAAACAACAAAAAACCCTAACCCACTAAAAACAAACAACACTAACACCCTAACAACAAACAACCCTAACCCCCTAACAACATACAACACTTACCCCCTAACAACAAACAACCCTAAACCCCTAACATCAAAGAACACTAACACCCTAACAACAAACAACCCTAACCCCCTAACAACAAACACTAACCCCCAAACAACAAACAACCCTAACCCCTAAAAACCAAAAACACTAACCCACTAACAACAAACAACCCTAACCTACTAACAACAAGCAACCCTAACACCCTAACAACAAACACTAACCCCCTAACAACAAACAACACTAAACCCCTAACATCAAAGAACACTAACACGCTAACAACAAACAACCCTAAACCCCTAACATCAAACAACACTATCCCCGTAACAACACAAAACACTAACACCCTAACAACAAACAACACTAACACCCTAACAAGAAAAACCACTAAACCCCAACAAGAAACAGCCCTAAACCCCTAACAACAAACAACACTAACCCCCAAACAAAAAACAACCCTAACCAAACAACAAAAAACCCTAACCCACTAACAACAAACAACACTAACACCCTAACAACAAACAACCCTAACTCCCTAACAACAAACAACACTAACACCCTAACAACAAACAACCCTAAACCCCTAACATCAAACAACACTAACCCCGTAACAACAAACAACACTAAACCCCTAACAAGAAACTACCCTAACCCCCTAACAACAGAAAACACTAACACCCTAACAACAAACAACACTAAACCCCTAACATCAAACAAAACTAACCCCCTAACAACACAAAACACTAACACCGTAACAACAAACAACACTAACACCCTAACAACAAAAACCACTAAACCCCAACAAGAAACAACCCGAAACCCCTAACAACAAACACTAACCCCCTAACAACAAACAACACTAAACCCCTATCAAGAAACTACCCTAACCCCGTAACAACAAACAACACTAACCCCGTAACAACAAACAGCCCTAACCCCCAAACAACAAACAACCCTAACCCCCGAACAACCAACAACACTAACCCCCTAACCACAATAAACACCAACACCCTAACAACAAAAACCACTAAACCCCAACAAGAAACAACCCTAAACCCCTAACAACAAACAACACTAACCCCCTAACAACAAACAACACTAACCCCCTAACAACAAACAACACTAACCCCCTAACAACAAACAATCCTAACCAAACAACAAAAAACCCTAACCCACTAAAAACAAACAACACTAACACCCTAACAACAAACAACCCTAACCCCCTAACAACATACAACACTAACCCCCTAACAACAAACAACCCTAAACCCCTAACATCAAAGAACACTAACACCCTAACAACAAACACTAACCCCCAAACAACAAACAACCCTAACCCCTCAAAACCAAAAACACTAACCCACTAACAACAAAATAACCTAAACCACTAACAACAATCAACCCTAACACCCTAACAACAAACAACAATAACCCCCTAACAACAAACAACCCTAAACCCCTAACATCAAACAAAACTAACCCCCTAACAACACAAAACACTAACACCGTAACAACAAACACTAACACCCTAACAACAAAAACCACTAAACCCCAACAAGAAACAACCCGAAACCCCTAACAACAAACACTAACCCCCTAACAACAAACAACACTAAACCCCTAACAAGAAACTACCCTAACCCCGTAACAAGAAACAACACTAACCCCGTTACAACAAACAGCCCTAACCCCCAAACAACTAACAACCCTAACCAACTAACAACAAACAATCCTAACCCCCGAACAACCAACAACACTAACCCCCTAACCACAATAAAGACTAACACCCTAACAACAAAAACCACTAAACCCCAACAAGAAACAACCCTAAACCCCTAACAACAAACAACACTACCCCCTAACAACAAACAACACTAACCCCTAACAACAAAGAATCCTAACCAAACAACAAAAAACCCTAACCCACTAACAACAAACAACACTAACACCCTAACAACAAACAACCCTAACACCCTAACAACAAACAACACTAACACCCTAACAACAAACAACCCTAACCCCCTAACAACAAACAACACTAACACCCTAACAACAAACAACCTTAACCCCCTAACAACAAACAACCCTAACCCCCAAACAACAAACAACCCTAACCCCTTAACAACAAACAATCCTAACCCCCAGAACAACCAACAACACTAAACCCCTAACCACAATAAACACTAACACCCTAACAACAAAAACCACTAAACCCCAACAAGAAACAACCCTAAACCCCTAACAACAAACAACACTAACCCCCTAACAAAAAACAACCCTAACCAAACAACAAAAAACCCTAACGCACTAACAACAAACAACACTAACACCCTAACAACAAACAACCCTAACTCCCTAACAACAAACAACACAAACACCCTAACAACAAACAACCCTAAACCCCTAACAACAAACACTAACCCCCTAACAAAAAACAACACTAAACCCCGAACAAGAAACTACCCTAACAACTTAACAACAAACAACACTAACCCCGTAACAAGAAACAACCCCAACTCCCTAACAACGAAAAACACTAACCCCTTAATAACAAACAACCCTAAACCCCTAACATCAAAGAACACTAACACCCTAACAACAAACAACCCTAACCCCCTAACAACAAACACTAACCCCCAAACAACAAACAACCCTAACCCCTGAAAACCAAAAACACTAACCCCCTAACAACAAACAACCCTAAACCCCTAACATCAAAGAACACTAACACCCTAAAACAAACAACCCTAACCCCCTAACAAAAAAACAACACTAAACCCCTAACATCAAAGAACACTAACACCCTAACAACAAACAACCCTAACCAAACAACAAAAAACCCTAACCCACTAACAACAAACAACACTAACATCCTAACAACAAACAACTCTAACCCCCTAACAACAAACAACACTAACACCCTAACAACAAACAACACTAACCCCCTAACAACAAACAACACTAACCCCCTAACAAAAAAACAACACTAAACCCCTAACATCAAAGAACACTAACACCCTAACAACAAACAACCCTAACCCCCTAACAACAAACACTAACCCCCAAACAACAAACAACCCTAACCCCTAAAAACCAAAAAAACTAACCCACTAACAACAAACAACCCTAACCCACAAACAACAAACAACCCTAACACCCTAACAACAAACAACACTAACCCCCTAACAACAAACAAACCTTAACCCCTAACATCAAACAACACTAACCCTCTAACGACACAAAACGCTAACACCCTAACAACAAACAACACTAACACCCTAACAACAAAAACAACTAAACCCCAACAAGAAACAACCCTAAACCCCGAACAACAAACACTAACCCCCTAACAACAAACAACAGTGAACCCCTAACAAGAAACTACCCTAACCCCGTAACAACAAACAACACTAACCCGTAACAACAAACAACCCTAACCCCCAAACAACAAACAACCCTAACCCCCAAACAACAAACAACCCTAACCCCTTAACAACAAACAATCCTAACCCCCCGAACAACCAACAAGCCTAAACCCCTAACCACAATAAACACTAACACCCTAACAACAAAAACCACTAAACCCCAACAAGAAACAACACTAAACCCCTAACAACAAACAACACTAACCCCCTAACAAAAAACAACCCTAACCAAACAAGAAAAAACCCTAACCCACTAACAACAAACAACACTAACACCCTAACAACAAACAACCCTAACTCCCTAACAACAAACAACACTAACACCCTAACAACAAACAACCCTAAACCCCTAACAACAAACACTAACCCCCTAACAAAAAACAACACTAAACCCCGAACAAGAAACTACCCTAACAACTTAACAACAAACAAAACTAACCCCGTAACAAGAAACAACCCCAACTCCCTAACAACGAACAACACTAACCCCTTAATAACAAACAACCCTAAACCCCTAACATCAAAGAACACTAACACCCTAACAACAAACAACCTTAACCCCCTAACAACAAACACTAACCCCCAAACAACAAACAACCCTAACCCCTAAAAACCAAAAACACTAACCCACTAACAACAAACAACCCTAACCTACTAACAACAAGCAACCCTAACACCCTAACAACAAACACTAACCTCCTAACAACAAAGAACACTAAACCCCTAACATCAAAGAACACTAACACGCTAACAACAAACAACCCTAAACCCCTAACATCAAACAACACTATCCCCCTAACAACACAAAACACTAACACCCTAACAACAAACAACACTAACACCCTAACAACAAAAACCACTAAACCCCAACAAGAAACAGCCCTAAACCCCTAACAACAAACAACACTAACCCCCTAACAAAAAACAACCCTAACCAAACAACAAAAAACCCTAACCCACTAACAACAAACAACACTAACACCCTAACAACAAACAACCCTAACTCCCTAACAACAAACAACCCTAAACCCCTAACAACAAACACTAACCCCCTAACAAAAAAAAACACTAAACCCCGAACAAGAAACTACCCTAACCCCGTAACAACAAACAACACTAACCCCGTAACAAGAAACAAACCTAACCCCCTAACAACAAACTACACTAACCCCCTAACAACAAACAACCCTAAACCCCTAACATCAAAGAACACTAACACCCTAACAACAAACAACCCTAACCCCCTAAAAACAAACACTAACCCCCAAACAACAAACAACCCTAACCCCTCAAAACCAAAAACACTAACCCACTAACAACAAAATAACCTAAACCACTAACAACAAACAAACCTAACACCCTAACAACAAACAACACTAACCCCCTAACAACACAAAACACTAACACCGTAACAACAAACAACAATAACACCCTAACAACAAAAACCACTAAACCCCAACAAGAAACAACCCGAAACCCCTAACAACAAACACTAACCCCCTAACAACAAACAACACTAAACCCCTGACAAGAAACTACCCTAACCCCGTAACAACAAACAACACTAACCCTGTAACAACAAACAGCCCTAACCCCCAAACAACTAACAACCCTAACCATCTAACAACAAACAATCCTAACCCCCGAACAACCAACAAAACTAACCCCCTAACCACAATAAAGACTAACACCCTAACAACAAAAACCACTAAACCCCAACAAGAAACAACCCTAAACCCCTAACAACAAACAACACTACCCCCTAACAACAAACAACACTAACCCCTAACAACAAACAATCCTAACCAAACAACAAAAAACCCTAAACCACTAACAACAAACAACACTAACACCCTAACAACAAACAACCCTAACCCCCTAACAACAAACAACACTAACACCCTAACAACAAACAACCCTAACCCCCTAACAACAAACAACACTATCCCCCTAACAACAAACAACCCTAAACTCCTAGCATCAAAGAACACTAACACCCTAACAACAAACAACCCTAACCCCCTAACAACAAACACTAACCCCCAAACAACAAACAACCCGAACGCCTAAAATCCAAAAACACTAACCCACTAACAACAAACAACCCTAACCCACTAACAAGAAACAACCCTAACACCCTAAAAACAAACAACACTAACCCCCTAACAACAAACAACCCTAAACCCCTAACATCAAACAACACTAACCCCCTAACATCACAAAACACTAACACCCTAACAACAAACAACACTAACACCCTAACAACAAAAACCACTAAACCCCAACAAGAAACAACCCGAAACCCCTAAGAACAAACAGCACTAACCCCCTAACAACAAACAACCCTAACCAAACAACAAAAAACCCTAACCCACTAACAACAAACAACACTAACATCCTAACAACAAACAACTCTAACCCCCTAACAACAAACAACACTAACACCCTAACAACAAACAACACTAACCCCCTAACAACAAACAACACTAACCCCCTAACAAAAAAACAACACTAAACCCCTAACATCAAAGAACACTAACACCCTAACAACAAACAACCCTAACCCCCTAACAACAAACACTAACCCCCAAACAACAAACAACCCTAACCCCTAAAAACCAAAAAAACTAACCCACTAACAACAAACAACCCTAACCCACAAACAACAAACAACCCTAACACCCTAACAACAAACAACACTAACCCCCTAACAACAAACAAACCTTAACCCCTAACATCAAACAACACTAACCCTCTAACGACACAAAACGCTAACACCCTAACAACAAACAACACTAACACCCTAACAACAAAAACAACTAAACCCCAACAAGAAACAACCCTAAACCCCGAACAACAAACACTAACCCCCTAACACCAAACAACAGTGAACCCCTAACAAGAAACTACCCTAACCCCGTAACAACAAACAACACTAACCCGTAACAACAAACAACCCTAACCCCCAAACAACAAACAACCCTAACCCCCAAACAACAAACAACCCTAACCCCTTAACAACAAACAATCCTAACCCCCCGAACAACCAACAAGCCTAAACCCCTAACCACAATAAACACTAACACCCTAACAACAAAAACCACTAAACCCCAACAAGAAACAACACTAAACCCCTAACAACAAACAACACTAACCCCCTAACAAAAAACAACCCTAACCAAACAAGAAAAAACCCTAACCCACTAACAACAAACAACACTAACACCCTAACAACAAACAACCCTAACTCCCTAACAACAAACAACACTAACACCCTAACAACAAACAACCCTAAACCCCTAACAACAAACACTAACCCCCTAACAAAAAACAACACTAAACCCCGAACAAGAAACTACCCTAACAACTTAACAACAAACAAAACTAACCCCGTAACAAGAAACAACCCCAACTCCCTAACAACGAACAACACTAACCCCTTAATAACAAACAACCCTAAACCCCTAACATCAAAGAACACTAACACCCTAACAACAAACAACCTTAACCCCCTAACAACAAACACTAACCCCCAAACAACAAACAACCCTAACCCCTAAAAACCAAAAACACTAACCCACTACCAACAAACTACCCTAAACCACTAACAAAAAACAACCCTAACACCCTAACAACAAACAACACTAACCCCCTAACAACAAACAACCCTAAACCCCTAACATCAAACAACACTAACCCCGTAACAACAAACAACACTAAACCCCTAACAAGAAACTACCCTAACCCTCTAACAACACAAAACACTAACACCCTAACAACAAACAACACTAACACCCTAACAACAAAAACCACTAAACCCCAACAAGAAACAACCCGAAACCCCTAACAAAAAACACTAACCCCCTAACAACAAACAACACTAAACCCCTAACAAGAAACTACCCTAACCCCATAACAACAAACAACACTAACCCCGTAACAACAAACACCCCTAACCCCCAAACAACGAACAACCATAACCCCCGAACAACCAACAACACTAACCCCCTAACCACAATAAACACTAACACCCTAACAACAAAAACCACTAAACCCCAACAAGAAACAACCCTAAACCCCTAACAACAAACAACACTAACCCCCTAACAACAAACAACACTAACCCCCTAACAACAAACAACACTAACCCCCTAACAACAAACAATCCTAACCAAACAACAAAAAACCCTAACCCCCTAACAACAAACAACACTAACCCCCTAACAACAAACAACCCTAAACCCCTAACATCAAAGAACACTAACACCCTAACAACAAACAACCCTAACCCCCTAACAAAAAACACTAACCCCAAACAACAAACAACCCTAACCCCTAAAAACCAAAAAAACTAACCCACTAACAACAAACAACCCTAACCCACTAACAACAAACAACCCTAACACCCTAACAACAAACAACACTAAACCCCTAACAACAAACAACCCTTACCCCCTAACATCAAACAACACTAACCCCCTAACAACACAAAACACTAACACCCTAACAACAAACAACACTAACACGCTAACAACAGAAACCACTAAACCCCAACAAGAAACAACCCTAAACCCCTAACAACAAACACTAACCCCCTAACAACAAAGAACACTAACCCCCTCACAACAAACAACCCTAAACCCCTAACATCAAACAACACTAACCCCCTAACAACACAAAACACTAACACCGTAACAACAAACAACACTAACACCCTAACAACAAAAACCACTAAACCCCAACAAGAAACAACCCTAAACCCCTAGCAACAAACAACACTAACCCCCTAACAACAAACAATCCTAACCAAACAACAAAAAAACCTAACCGTCTAACAACAAACAACACTAACACCCTAACAAAAAACAACCCTAACCCCCTAACAACAAACAACACTAACCCCCTAACAACAAACAGCCCTAAACACCTACCATCAAAGAACACTAACACCCTAACAACAAACAACCCAAACCCCCTAACAACAAACACTAACCCCCAAACAACAAACAACCCTAACCCCGAAAAACTTAAAACACTAACCCACTAACAACAAACAACCCTAACCCACTAACAAGAAACAACCCTAACACCCTAACAACAAACACTAACCCCCTAACAGCAAACAACCCTAAACCCCTAACATCAAAGAACACTAACACCCTAACAACAAACAAACCTAACCCCCTAACAACAAACACTAACCCCCAAACAACAAACAACCCTAACCCCTAAAAACCAAAAAAACTAACCCACTAACAACAAACAACCCTAACCCACTAACAACAAACAACCCTAACACCCTAACAACAAACAACACTAACCCCCTAACAACAAACAACCCTTACCCCCTAACATCAAACAACACTAACCCCCAACAACACAAAACCCTAACAACAAACAACACTAACACCCTAACAACAAACACCACTAAACCCCAACAAGAAACAACCCGAAAATCCTAACAACAAACACTAACCCCCTAACAACAAACAACACTAAACCCCTAACAAGAAACTACCCTAACCCCGTAACAACAAGCAACACTAACCCCGCAACAACAAAAAACCGTAACCCCCAAACAACAAACAACCATAACCCCCTAACAAGAAACACTCCTAACCCCCGAACAACCATCAACACTAACCCCCTAACCACAATAAAGACTAACACCCTAACAACAAAAACCACTAAACCCCAACGAGAAAGAACCCTAAACCCCTAACAACAAACAACACTAACCCCCTAACAACAAACAATCTTAACCAAACAACAAAAAACCCTAACCCACTAACAACAAACAACACTAACACCCTAACAACAAAAAACACTAACCCCCTAACAACAAACAACACTAACACCCTAACAACAAACAACCCTAACCCCCTAACAACATACAACACTAACCCCCTAACAACATACAACACTAACCCCCTAACAACAAACAACCCGAAACCCCTAACATCAAAGAACACTAACACCCTAACAACAAACAACCCTAACCCCCTAACAACAAACACTAACCCCCAAACAACAAACAACCCTAACCCCTAAAAACCAAAAACACTAACCCACTAACAACAAACTACCCTAACCCCTAAAAACCAAAAACACTAACCCACTAACAACAAACTACCCTAAACCACTAACAACAAACAACCCTAACACCCTAACAACAAACAACACTAACACCCTAACAACAAAAACCACTAAACCCCAACAAGAAACAACCCGAAACCCCTAACAACAAGCACTAAACCCCTAACAACAAACAACACTAAACCCCTAACAAGAAACTACCCTAACCCCGTAACAACAAACAACACTAACCCCGTAACAACAAACAGCTCTAACCCCCAAACAACAAACAACCCTAACCCCCTAACAACAAACAATCCTAACCCCCGAACAGCCAACAACACTAACCCCCTAACCACAATAAAGACTAACACCCTAACAACAAAAACCACTAAACCCCAACAAGAAACAACCCTAAACCCCTAAGAACAAAAAACACTAACCCCCTAACAACAAACAACCCTAACCAAACAACAAAAAACCCTAACCCACACACAACAAACAACACTAACACCCTAACAACAAACAACCCTAACCCCCTAACAACAAACAACACTAACACCCTAACAACAAACAACCCTAACCCCCTAACAACAAACAACACTATCCCCCTAACAACAAACAACCCTAAACCCCTAACATCAAAGAACACTAACACCCTAACAACAAACAACCCTAACCCCCTAACAACAAACACTAACCCCCTAACAACAAACAACCCTAAAACCCTAAAAGCAAACAACACTGAACCCCTAAAAACAAACAACACTAAGCCCCTAACAACAAACAACACTAACACCCTAACAACAAACAACCCTAAACCCCTAACAACAAACACTAACCCACTAATAAAAAACAACACTAAACCCCGAACAAGAAACTACCCTAACCCCGTAACAACAAACAACACTAACCCCGTAACAAGAAACAAAACTAACCCCCTAACAACGAACAACACTAACCCACTAACAACAAACAACCCTAAACACCTAACATCAAAGAACACTAACCCCCTAACATCAAAGAACACTAACACCCTAACAACAAACAACCCTAACCCCCAAACAACAAACACTAACCCCCAAACAACAAACAACCCTAACCCATAAAAACCGAAAACACTAACCCACTAACAACAAACTACCCTAAACCACTAACAACAAACATCCCTAACACCCTAACAACACAAAACACTAACACCCTAACAACAAACAACACTAACACCCTAACAACAAAAACCACTAAACCCCAACAAGAAACAACCCGAAACCCCTAACAACAAACACTAACCCCCTAACAACAAACAACACTAAACCCCTAACAAGAAACTACCCTAATCCCGTAACAAGAAACAACACTAACCCCGTAACAACAAACTACCCTAACCCCCAAACATCAAACAACCCTAACTCCCTAACAACAAACAATCGTAACCCCCGAACAACCAACAACACTAACTCCCTAACCACAATAAACACTAACACCCTAACAACAAAAACCACTAAACCCCAACAAGAAACAACGCTAAACCCCTAAGAACAAACAACCCTAACCAAACAACAAAAAACCCTAACCCACTAACACCAAACAACACTAACACCCTAACAACAAACAACACTAACCCCCTAACAACAAACAATCCTAACCAAACAACAAAAAACCCTAACCCACTAACAACAAACAATACTAACACCCTAACAACAAACAACCCTAAACCCCTAACAACAAACAACACTAACCCCCTAACAACAAACAACCCTAACCCCCTAACAACAAACAACACTAACCCCCTAACAACAAACAACCCTAAACCCCTAACATCAAAGAACACTAACACCCTAACAACAAACAACCCTAACCCCCTAACAACAAACACTAACCCCCAAACAACAAACAACCCTAACCCCTAAAAACCAAAAACACTAACCCACTAACAACAAACAACCCTAACCCACTAACAACAAACAACCCTAACACCCTAACAACAAACAACACTAACCCCTTAACAACAAACAACCCTAAACCCCTAACATCAAACAACACTAACCCCCTAACATCACAAAACACTAACACCCTAACAACAAACAACACTAACACCCTAACAACAAAAACCACTAAACCCCAACAGGAAACAACCCTAAACCCCTAAGAACAAACAACCCTAACTCCCTAACAACAAACAACACTAACACCCTAACAACAAACAACCCTAAACCCCTAACAACAAACACTAACCCCCTAACAAAAAACAACACTAAACCCCGAACAAGAAACTACCCTAACAACTTAACAACAAACAAAACTAACCCCGTAACAAGAAACAACCCCAACTCCCTAACAACGAACAACACTAACCCCTTAATAACAAACAACCCTAAACCCCTAACATCAAAGAACACTAACACCCTAACAACAAACAACCTTAACCCCCTAACAACAAACACTAACCCCCAAACAACAAACAACCCTAACCCCTAAAAACCAAAAACACTAACCCACTAACAACAAACTACCCTAAACCACTAACAAAAAACAACCCTAACACCCTAACAACAAACAACACTAACCCCCTAACAACAAACAACCCTAAACCCCTAACATCAAACAACACTAACCCCGTAACAACAAACAACACTAAACCCCTAACAAGAAACTACCCTAACCCTCTAACAACACAAAACACTAACACCCTAACAACAAACAACACTAACACCCTAACAACAAAAACCACTAAACCCCAACAAGAAACAACCCGAAACCCCTAACAAAAAACACTAACCCCCTAACAACAAACAACACTAAACCCCTAACAAGAAACTACCCTAACCCCATAACAACAAACAACACTAACCCCGTAACAACAAACACCCCTAACCCCCAAACAACGAACAACCATAACCCCCGAACAACCAACAACACTAACCCCCTAACCACAATAAACACTAACACCCTAACAACAAAAACCACTAAACCCCAACAAGAAACAACCCTAAACCCCTAACAACAAACAACACTAACCCCCTAACAACAAACAACACTAACCCCCTAACAACAAACAACACTAACCCCCTAACAACAAACAATCCTAACCAAACAACAAAAAACCCTAACCCCCTAACAACAAACAACACTAACCCCCTAACAACAAACAACCCTAAACCCCTAACATCAAAGAACACTAACACCCTAACAACAAACAACCCTAACCCCCTAACAAAAAACACTAACCCCAAACAACAAACAACCCTAACCCCTAAAAACCAAAAAAACTAACCCACTAACAACAAACAACCCTAACCCACTAACAACAAACAACCCTAACACCCTAACAACAAACAACACTAAACCCCTAACAACAAACAACCCTTACCCCCTAACATCAAACAACACTAACCCCCTAACAACACAAAACACTAACACCCTAACAACAAACAACACTAACACGCTAACAACAGAAACCACTAAACCCCAACAAGAAACAACCCTAAACCCCTAACAACAAACACTAACCCCCTAACAACAAAGAACACTAACCCCCTAACAACAAACAACCCTAAACCCCTAACATCAAACAACACTAACCCCCTAACAACACAAAACACTAACACCGTAACAACAAACAACACTAACACCCTAACAACAAAAACCACTAAACCCCAACAAGAAACAACCCTAAACCCCTAGCAACAAACAACACTAACCCCCTAACAACAAACAATCCTAACCAAACAACAAAAAAACCTAACCGACTAACAACAAACAACACTAACACCCTAACAAAAAACAACCCTAACCCCCTAACAACAAACAACACTAACCCCCTAACAACAAACAGCCCTAAACACCTATCATCAAAGAACACTAACACCCTAACAACAAACAACCCTAACCCCCTAACAACAAACACTAACCCCCAAACAACAAACAACCCTAACCCCTAAAAACTTAAAACACTAACCCACTAACAACAAACAACCCTAACCCACTAACAAGAAACAACCCTAACACCCTAACAACAAACACTAACCCCCTAACAGCAAACAACCCTAAACCCCTAACATCAAAGAACACTAACACCCTAACAACAAACAACCCTAACCCCCTAACAACAAACACTAACCCCCAAACAACAAACAACCCTAACCCCTAAAAACCAAAATACTAAACCACTAACAACAAACAACCCTCACACACTAACAACAAACAACCCTAACACCCTAACAAGAAACAACACTAAACCCCTAACAACAAACAACCCTTACCCCCTAACATCAAACAACACTAACCCCCTAACAACACAAAACACTAACACCCTAACAACAAACAACACTAACACCCTAACAAAAGAAACCACTAAACCCAACAAGAAACAACCCTAAACCCCTAGCAACAAACACTAACCCCCTAACAACAAACAACACTAACCCCCTAACAACAAACAACACTAACCCCCTAACAACAAACAACCCTAACCAAACAACAAAAAACCCTAACCCACTAACACCAAACAACACTAACACCCTAACAACAAACAACCCTAACCCCCTAACAACAAACAACACTAACACCCTAACAACAAACAACCCTAACCCCCTAACAACAAACACTAACCCCCAAACAACAAACAACCCTAACCCCTAAAAACCAAAAAGACTAACCCACTAACAACAAACAACCCTAACCCACTAACAACAAACAACCCTAAACCCCTAACATCAAACAACACTAACCCCCTAACAACACAAAACACTAACACCCTAACAACAAACAACACTAACCCCCTAACAACAAACAACCCTAAACCCCTAACATCAAACAACACTAACCCCCTAACAACACAAAACACTAACACCCTAACAACAAACAACACTAACACCCTAACAACAAAAACCACTAAACCCCAACAAGAAACAACCCGAAACCCCTAACAACAAACACTAACCCCTTAACAACAAACAACACTAAACCCCTAAAAAGAAACTACCCTAACCCCGTAACAACAAACAACACTAACCCCGTAACAACAAACAACCCTAACCCCCAAAAAACAAACAACCCTAACTCCCTAAAAACAACAAACAGTCCTAACCCCCGAACAACCAACAACACTAACCCCCTAACCACAATAAACACTAACACCCGAACAACAAAAACCACTAAACCCCAACAAGAAACAACGCTAAACCCCTAAGAACAAACAACACTAACCCCCTAACAACAAACAACCCTAACCAAACAACAAAAAACCCTAACCCACTAACACCAAACAACACTAACACCCTAACAACAAACAACCCTAACCCCCTAACAACAAACAATACTAACACCCTAATAACAAACAACCCTAACCCCCTAACAACAAACAACACTAACACCCTAACAACAAACAACCCTAAACCCCTAACATCAAAGAACACTAACACCCTAACAACAAACAACCCTAACCCCCTAACAACAAACACTAACACCCAAACAACAAACAACCCTAACCCCTAAAAACCAAAAAAACTAAACCACTAACAACAAACAACCCTCACACACTAACAACAAACAACCCTAACACCCTAACAAGAAACAACACTAAACCCCTAACAACAAACAACCCTTACCCCCTAACATCAAACAACACTAACCCCCTAACAACACAAAACACTAACACCCTAACAACAAACAACACTAACACCCTAACAAAAGAAACCACTAAACCCAACAAGAAACAACCCTAAACCCCTAGCAACAAACACTAACCCCCTAACAACAAACAACACTAACCCCCTAACAACAAACAACACTAACCCCCTAACAACAAACAACCCTAACCAAACAACAAAAAACCCTAACCCACTAACACCAAACAACACTAACACCCTAACAACAAACAACCCTAACCCCCTAACAACAAACAACACTAACACCCTAACAACAAACAACCCTAACCCCCTAACAACAAACAACACTAACCCCGTAACAACAAACAACCCTAAACACCTAACATCAAAGAACATTAACACCCTAACAACAAACAACCCTAACCCCCTAACAACAAACACTAACCCCCAAACAACAAACAACCCTAACCCCTAAAAACCAAAAAAACTAACCCACTAACAACAAACAACCCTAACCCACTAACAACAAACAACCCTAACACCCTAACAACAAACAACACTAACCCCCTAACAACAAACAACCCTTACCCCCTAACATCAAACAACACTAACCCCCAACAACACAAAACCCTAACAACAAACAACACTAACACCCTAACAACAAACACCACTAAACCCCAACAAGAAACAACCCGAAAATCCTAACAACAAACACTAACCCCCTAACAACAAACAACACTAAACCCCTAACAAGAAACTACCCTAACCCCGTAACAACAAGCAACACTAACCCCGCAACAACAAAAAACCGTAACCCCCAAACAACAAACAACCATAACCCCCTAACAAGAAACAATCCTAACCCCCGAACAACCATCAACACTAACCCCCTAACCACAATAAAGACTAACACCCTAACAACAAAAACCACTAAACCCCAACGAGAAAGAACCCTAAACCCCTAACAACAAACAACACTAACCCCCTAACAACAAACAATCTTAACCAAACAACAAAAAACCCTAACCCACTAACAACAAACAACACTAACACCCTAACAACAAAAAACACTAACCCCCTAACAACAAACAACACTAACACCCTAACAACAAACAACCCTAACCCCCTAACAACATACAACACTAACCCCCTAACAACATACAACACTAACCCCCTAACAACAAACAACCCGAAACCCCTAACATCAAAGAACACTAACACCCTAACAACAAACAACCCTAACCCCCTAACAACAAACACTAACCCCCAAACAACAAACAACCCTAACCCCTAAAAACCAAAAACACTAACCCACTAACAACAAACTACCCTAACCCCTAAAAACCAAAAACACTAACCCACTAACAACAAACTACCCTAAACCACTAACAACAAACAACCCTAACACCCTAACAACAAACAACACTAACACCCTAACAACAAAAACCACTAAACCCCAACAAGAAACAACCCGAAACCCCTAACAACAAGCACTAAACCCCTAACAACAAACAACACTAAACCCCTAACAAGAAACTACCCTAACCCCGTAACAACAAACAACCCTAACCCCCTAACAACAAACAATCCTAACCCCCGAACAGCCAACAACACTAACCCCCTAACCACAATAAAGACTAACACCCTAACAACAAAAACCACTAAACCCCAACAAGAAACAACCCTAAACCCCTAAGAACAAAAAACACTAACCCCCTAACAACAAACAACCCTAACCAAACAACAAAAAACCCTAACCCACACACAACAAACAACACTAACACCCTAACAACAAACAACCCTAACCCCCTAACAACAAACAACACTAACACCCTAACAACAAACAACCCTAACCCCCTAACAACAAACAACACTATCCCCCTAACAACAAACAACCCTAAACCCCTAACATCAAAGAACACTAACACCCTAACAACAAACAACCCTAACCCCCTAACAACAAACACTAACCCCCTAACAACAAACAACCCTAAAACCCTAAAAGCAAACAACACTGAACCCCTAAAAACAAACAACACTAAGCCCCTAACAACAAACAACACTAACACCCTAACAACAAACAACCCTAAACCCCTAACAACAAACACTAACCCACTAATAAAAAACAACACTAAACCCCGAACAAGAAACTACCCTAACCCCGTAACAACAAACAACACTAACCCCGTAACAAGAAACAAAACTAACCCCCTAACAACGAACAACACTAACCCACTAACAACAAACAACCCTAAACACCTAACATCAAAGAACACTAACCCCCTAACATCAAAGAACACTAACACCCTAACAACAAACAACCCTAACCCCCAAACAACAAACACTAACCCCCAAACAACAAACAACCCTAACCCATAAAAACCGAAAACACTAACCCACTAACAACAAACTACCCTAAACCACTAACAACAAACATCCCTAACACCCTAACAACACAAAACACTAACACCCTAACAACAAACAACACTAACACCCTAACAACAAAAACCACTAAACCCCAACAAGAAACAACCCTAAACCCCTAACAACAAACAACACTACCCCGTAACAACAAACAACACTAAACCCCTAACAAGAAACTACCCTAACCCCGTAACAAGAAACAACACTAACCCCGTAACAACAAACTACCCTAACCCCTAAAAACCAAAAAAACTAACCCACTAACAACAAACAACCCTACCCCACTAACAACAAACAACCCTAACACCCTAAGAACAAACAACACTAACCCCCTAACAACAAACAACACTTACCCCCTAACATCAAACAACACTAACCCCCTAACAACACAAAACACTAACACCCTATCAACAAACAACACTAACACCCTAACAACAGAAACCACTAAACCCGAACAAGAAACAACCCTAAACCCCTAACAAAAAACACTAACCCCCTAACAACAAACAACACTGAACCCCTAACAAGAAAATACCCTAACCCCGTAACAACAAACAACACTAAACCGTAACAACAAACAACCCTAACCCCCAAACAACAAACAACCCTAACTCCCACACAACAAACAACCCTAACCCCTTACGAACAAACAATGCTAACCCCCCGAACAACCAACAACACTAACCCCCTAACCACAATAAACACCAACACCCTAACAACAAACAACACTAACCCCCTAACAACAAACAACACTAACCCCCTAACAACAAACAACCCTAAACCCCTAACATCAAACAACACTAACCCCCTAACAACACAAAACACTGACACCCTAACAACAAACAACACTAATCCCCTAACAACAAACAACCCTAACCCCATAACAACAAACAACACTAACCCCCTAACAACCAACAACCCTAACCCCTAAAAACCAAAAACACTAACCCACTAACAACAAACAACCCTAAACCTCTAACAACAAACAACCCTAACACCCTAACAACAAACAACACTAACCCCCTAACAACAAACAATCCTAACCAAACAACAAAAAACCCTAACCCACTAACAACAAACAACACTAACACCCTAACAACAAACAACCCTAACCCCCTAGCAACAAACAACACTAACACCCTAACAACAAACAACCCTAACCCCCTAACAACAAACAACACTAACCCCCTAACAACAAACAACCCTAAACCCCTAACATCAAAGAACACTAACACCCTAACAACAAACAACCCTAACCCCCTAACAACAAACACTAACCCCCAAACAACAAACAACCCTAACCCCTAAAAACCAAAAAAACAAAACCACTGACAACAAACAACCCTAACCCACAAACAACAAACAACCCTAACTCCCTAACAACAAACAACACTAACCCCCTAACAACAAACAACACTAACCCCCTAACATCAAACAACACTAACCCCCTAACAACACAAAACACTAACACCCTAACAACAAACAACACTAACACCCTAACAACAAAAACCACTAAACCCCAACAAGAAACAACCCGAAACCCCTAACAACAAACACTAACCCCCTAACAACAAACAACACTAAACCCCTAACTAGAAACTACCCTAACCCCGTAACAACAAACAACACTAACCCCGTAACAACAAACAGCACTAACCCCCAAACAACCAACAAACCTAACCCCCTAACCACAATGAAGACTAACACCCTAACAACAAAAACCACTAAACTCCAACAAGAAACAACCCTAAACACCTAACAACAAACAACACTAACCCCCTAATAACAAACAACCCTAACCAAGCAACAAAAAACCCTAACACACTAACAACAAACAACACTAACACCCTAACAACAAACAACCCTAACTCCCTAACAACAAACAACACTAACACCCTAACAACAAACAACCCTAAACCCCTAACAACAAACACTAACCCCCTAACAAAAAACAACACTAAACCCCGAACAAGAAACTACCCTAACCCCGTAAAAACAAACAACACTAACCCCGTAACAAGAAACAACCCTAACCCCCTATCAACAAAAAACACTAACCCCCTAACAACAAACAACCCTAAACCCCTAACATCAAAGAACACTAACACCCTAACAACAAACAACCCTAACCCCCTAACAACAAACACTAACCCCCAAACAACAAACAACCCTAACCCCTCAAAACCAAAAACACTAACCCACTAACAACAAAATAACCTAAACCACTAACAACAATCAACCCTAACACCCTAACAACAAACAACCCTAAATCCCACACAACAAACAACCCTAACCCCTTACGAACAAACAATGCTAACCCCCCGAACAACCAACAACACTAACCCCCTAACCACAATAAACACCAACACCCTAACAACAAACAACACTAACCCCCTAACAACAAGCAACACTAACCCCCTAACAGCAAACAACCCTAAACCCCTAACATCAAACAACACTAACCCCCTAACAACACAAAACACTGACACCCTAACAACAAACAACACTAACCCCCTAACAACAAACAACCCTAAACCCCTAACATCAAACAACATTAACCCGCTAACAACACAAAACACTAACACCCTAACAACAAACAACACTAACACCCTAACAACAAAAACCACTAAACCCCAACAAGAAACAACCCGAAACCCCTAACAACAAACACTAACCCCCTAACAACAAACAACACTAAACCCCTAACAAGAAACTACCCTAACCCCGTAACAACAAACAACACTAACCCCGTAACAACAAACAACCCTAACCCCCAAACAACAAACAACCCTAACTCCCTAAAAACAACAAACAATCCTAACCCTCGAACAACCAACAACACTAACCCCCTAACCACAATAAAGACTAACACCCTAACAACAAAAACCACTAAACCCCAACAAGAAACAACGCTAAACCCCTAAGAACAAACAACACTAACCCCCCTAACAACAAACAACCCTAACCAAACAACAAAAAACCCTAACCCACTAACACCAAACAACACTAACACCCTAACAACAAACAACCCTAACTCCCTAACAAAAAACAACGCTAACACCCTAACAACAAACAACCCTAACCCCCTAACAACAAACAACACTAACCCCCTAACAACAAACAACCCTAAACCCCTAACATCAAAGAACACTAACACCCTAACAACAAACAACCCTAACCCCCTAACAACAAACAACACTAACACCCTAACAACAAACAACCCTAACCCCCTAACAACAAACACTAACCCCCAAACAACAAACAACCCTAACCCCTGAAAACCAAAAACACTAACCCACTAACAACAAACAACCCTAACCCACTAACAACAAACAACCCTAAACCCCTAACAACAAACAACACTAACCCCCTAACAACAAACAACCCTTACCCCCTAACATCAAACAACACTAACCCACTAAAAACACAAAACACTAACACCTCAACAACAAACAACACTAACACTCTAACAACAGAAACCACTAAACCCCAACAAGAAACAACCCTAAACCCCTAACAAAAAACACTAACCCCCTAACAACAAACAACACTGAACCCCTAACAAGAAAATACCCTAACCCCGTAACAACAAACAACATTAAACCATAACAACAAACAAACCTAACCCCCAAACAACAAACAACCCTAAACCCCAAACAACAAACAACCCTAACCCCTTAACAACAAACAATCCTAACCCCCCGAACAACCAACAACACTAACCCCCTAACCACAATAAACACTAACACCCTAACAATAAAAACCACTAAACCCCACCAAGAAACAACCCTAAACCCCTAACAACAAACAACACTAACCCCCTAACAAAAAACAACCCTAACCAAACAACAAAAAACCCTAACCTACCAACAACAAACAACACAACAACCCTAACAACAAACAACCCTAACTCCCTAACAAAAACAACGCTAACACCCTAACAACAAACAACCCTAACCCCATAACAACAAACAACACTAACCCCCTAACAACCAACAACCCTAACCCCTAAAAACCAAAAACACTAACCCACTAACAACAAACAACCCTAAACCTCTAACAACAAACAACCCTAACACCCTAACAACAAACAACACTAACCCCCTAACAACAAACAATCCTAACCAAACAACAAAAAACCCTAAACCACTAACAACAAACAACACTAACACCCTAACAACAAAGAACCCTAACCCCCTAGCAACAAACAACACTAACACCCTAACAACAAACAACCCTAACCCCCTAACAACAAACAACACTAACCCCCTAACAACAAACAACCCTAAACCCCTAACATCAAAGAACACTAACACCCTAACAACAAACAACCCTAACCCCCTAACAACAAACACTAACCCCCAAACAACAAACAACCCTAACCCCTAAAAACCAAAAAATCAAAACCACTGACAACAAACAACCCTAACCCACAAACAACAAACAACCCTAACTCCCTAACAACAAACAACACTAACCCCCTAACAACAAACAACACTAACCCCCTATCATCAAACAACACTAACCCCCTAACAACACAAAACACTAACACCCTAACAACAAACAACACTAACACCCTAACAACAAAAACCACTAAACCCCAACAAGAAACAACCCGAAACCCCTAACAACAAACACTAACCCCCTAACAACAAACAACACTAAACCCCTAACTAGAAACTACCCTAACCCCGTAACAACAAACAACACTAACCCCGTAACAACAAACAGCACTAACCCCCAAACAACCAACAAACCTAACCCCCTAACCACAATGAAGACTAACACCCTAACAACAAAAACCACTAAACTCCAACAAGAAACAACCCTAAACACCTAACAACAAACAACACTAACCCCCTAATAACAAACAACCCTAACCAAGCAACAAAAAACCCTAACACACTAACAACAAACAACACTAACACCCTAACAACAAACAACCCTAACTCCCTAACAACAAACAACACTAACACCCTAACAACAAACAACCCTAAACCCCTAACAACAAACACTAACCCCCTAACAAAAAACAACACTAAACCCCGAACAAGAAACTACCCTAACCCCGTAAAAACAAACAACACTAACCCCGTAACAAGAAACAACCCTAACCCCCTATCAACAAAAAACACTAACCCCCTAACAACAAACAACCCTAAACCCCTAACATCAAAGAACACTAACACCCTAACAACAAACAACCCTAACCCCCTAACAACAAACACTAACCCCCAAACAACAAACAACCCTAACCCCTCAAAACCAAAAGCACTAACCCACTAACAACAAAATAACCTAAACCACTAACAACAATCAACCCTAACACCCTAACAACAAACAACAATAACCCCCTAACAACAAACAACCCTAAACCCCTAACATCAAACAAAACTAACCCCCTAACAACACAAAACACTAACACCGTAACAACAAACAACACTAACACCCTAACAACAAAAACCACTAAACCCCAACAAGAAACAACCCGAAACCCCTAACAACAAACACTAACCCCCTAACAACAAACAACACTAAACCCCTAACAAGAAACTACCCTAACCCCGTAACAACAAACAACACTAACCCCGTAACAACAAACAGCCCTAACCCCCAAACAACTAACAACCCTAACCAACTAACAACAAACAATCCTAACCCCCGAACAACCAACAACACTAACCCCCTAACCACAATAAAGACTAACACCCTAACAACAAAAACCACTAAACCCCAACAAGAAACAACCCTAAACCCCTAACAACAAACAACGCTACCCCGTAACAACAAACAACACTAACCCCTAACAACAAAGAATCCTAACCAAACAACAAAAAACCCTAACCCACTAACAACAAACAACACTAACACCCTAACAACAAACAACCCTAACCCCCTAACAACAAACAACCCTAACCCCCTAACAACAAACAACCCTAACCCCCTAACAACAAACAACCCTAACCCCCTAACAACAAACAACACTATCCCCCTAACAACAAACAACCCTAAACCCCTAGCATCAAAGAACACTAACACCCTAACAACAAACAACCCTAACCCCCTAACTACAAACACTAACCCCCAAACAACAAACAACCCTAACCCCTAAAAACCAAAAAAACTAACCCACTAACTACAAACAACCCTAACCCACTAACAACAAACAACCCTAACACCCTAAGAACAAACAACACTAACCCCCTAACAACAAACAACACTTACCCCCAACATCAAACAACACTAACCCCCTAACAACACAAAACACTAACACCCTATCAACAAACAACACTAACACCCTAACAACAGAAACCACTAAACCCGAACAAGAAACAACCCTAAACCCCTAACAAAAAACACTAACCCCCTAACAACAAACAACACTGAACCCCTAACAAGAAAATACCCTAACCCCGTAACAACAAACAACACTAAACCGTAACAACAAACAACCCTAACCCCCAAACAACAAACAACCCTAACTCCCACACAACAAACAACCCTAACCCCTTACGAACAAACAATGCTAACCCCCCGAACAACCAACAACACTAACCCCCTAACCACAATAAACACCAACACCCTAACAACAAACAACACTAACCCCCTAACAACAAACAACACTAACCCCCTAACAACAAACAACCCTAAACCCCTAACATCAAACAACACTAACCCCCTAACAACACAAAACACTGACACCCTAACAACAAACAACACTAATCCCCTAACAACAAAAAACCCTAAACCCCTAACATCAAACAACATTAACCCCCTAACAACACAAAACACTAACACCCTAACAACAAACAACACTAACACCCTAACAACAAAAACCACTAAACCCCAACAAGAAACAACCCGAAACCCCTAACAACAAACACTAACCCCATAACAACAAACAACACTAAACCCCTAACAAGAAACTACCCTAACCCCGTAACAACAAACAACACTAACCCCGTAACAACAAACAACCCTAACCCCCAAACAACAAACAACCCTAACTCCCTAAAAACAACAAACAATCCTAACCCCCGAACAACCAACAACACTAACCCCCTAACCACAATAAAGACTAACACCCTAACAACAAAAACCACTAAACCCCAACAAGAAACAACGCTAAACCCCTAAGAACAAACAACACTAACCCCCTAACAACAAACAACCCTAACCAAACAACAAAAAACCCTAACCCACTAACACCAAACAACACTAACACCCTAACAACAAACAACCCTAACCCCCTAACAACAAACAATACTAACACCCTAACAACAAACAACACTAACCCCCTAACAACAAACAACACTAACCCCCTAACAACAAACAACCCTAAACCCCTAACATCAAAGAACACTAACACCCTAACAACAAACAACCCTAACCCCCTAACAACAAACACTAACCCCCAAACAACAAACAACCCTAACCCCTAAAAACCAAAAAAACTAACCCACTAACAACAAACAACCCTAACCCACTAACAACAAACAACCCTAACACCCTAACAACAAACAACACTAAACCCCTAACAACAAACAACCCTTACCCCCTAACATGAAACAACACTAACCCCCTAACAACACAAAACACTAACACCCTAACAACAAACAACACTAACACCCTAACAACAGAAACCACTAAACCCCAACAAGAAACAACCCTAAACCCCTAACAACAAACACTAACCCCCTAACAACAAACAACACTAACCCCCTAACAACAAACAACACTAACTCCCTAACAACAAACAACCCTAACCAAACAACAAAAAACCCTAACCCACTAACACCAAACAACACTAACACCCTAACAACAAACAACCCTAACCCCCTAACAACAAACAACACTAACACCCTAACAACAAACAACCCTAACCCCCTAACTACAAACAACACTAACCCCCTAACAACAAACACCCCTAAACACCTAACATCAAAGAACATTAACACCCTAACAACAAACAACCCTAACCCCCTAACAACAAACACTAACCCCCAAACAACAAACAACCCTAACCCCTAAAAACCAAAAAAACTAACCCACTAACAACAACCAACCCTAACCCACTAACAACAAACAACCCTAACACCCTAACAACAAACAACACTAACCCCCTAACAACAAACAACCCTTACCCCCTAACATCAAACAACACTAACCCCCTAACAACACAAAACACTAACAACAAACAACACTAACACCCTAACAACAAAAACCACTAAACCCCCACAAGAAACAACCCGCAACTCCTAACAACAAACACTAACCACCTAACAACAAACAATACTAAACCCCTAACAAGAAACTACCCTAACCCCGTAACAACAAACAACACTAACCCGTAACAACAAACAACCCTAACCCCCAAACAACAAACAACCCTAACCCCCAAACAACAAACAACCCTAACCCCTTAACAACAAACAATCCTAACCCCCAGGACAACCAACAACACTAAACCCCTAACCACAATAAACACTAACACCCTAACAACAAAAACCACTAAACCCCAACAAGAAACAACCCTAAACCCCTAACAACAAACAACACTAACCCCCTAACAAAAAACAACCCTAACCAAACAACAAAAAACCCTAACGCACTAACAACAAACAACACTAACACCCTAACAACAAACAAACAACCCTAACTCCCTAACAACAAACAACAAAAACACCCTAACAACAAACAACCCTAAACCCCTAACAACAAACACTAACCCCCTAACAAAAAACAACACTAAACCCCGAACAAGAAACTACCCTAACAACTTAACAACAAACAACACTAACCCCGTAACAAGAAACAACCCCAACTCCCTAACAACGAACAACACTAACCCCTTAATAACAAACAACCCTAAACCCCTAACATCAAAGAACACTAACACCCTAACAACAAACAACCCTAACCCCCTAACAACAAACACTAACCCCCAAACAACAAACAACCCTAACCCCTAAAAACCAAAAACACTAACCCACTAACAACAAACTACCCAAACCACTAACAAAAAACAACCCTAACACTCTAACAACAAACAACACTAACCCCCTAACAACAAACAACCCTAAACCCCTAACATCAAACAACACTAACCCCGTAACAACAAACAACACTAAACCCCTAACAAGAAACTACCCTAACCCCCTAACAACAGAAAACACTAACACCCTAACAACAAACAACACTAACACCCTAACAACAAAAACCACTAAACCCCAACAAGAAACAACCCGAAACCCCTAACAACAAACACTAACCCCCTAACAACAAACAACACTAAACCCCTAACAAGAAACTACCCTAACCCCGTAACAACAAACAACACTAACCCCGTAACAACAAACAGCCCTAACCCCCAAACAACTAACAACCCTAACCAACTAACAACAAACAATCCTAACCCCCGAACAACCAACAACACTAACCCCCTAACCACAATAAAGACTAACACCCTAACAACAAAAACCACTAAACCCCAACAAGAAACAACCCTAAACCCCTAACAACAAACAACACTACCCCCTAACAACAAACAACACTAACCCCTAACAACAAACAATCCTAACCAAACAACAAAAAACCCTAACCCACTAACAACAAACAACACTAACACCCTAACAACAAACAAACCTAACCCCCTAACAACAAACAACACTAACACCCTAACAACAAACAACCCTAACCCCCTAACAACAAACAACACTATCCCCCTAACAACAAACAACCCTAAACCCCTAGCATCAAAGAACACTAACACCCTAACAACAAACAACCCTAACCCCTTAACTACAAACACTAACCCCCAAACAACAAACAACCCTAACCCCTAAAAACCAAAAAAACTAACCCACTAACAACAAACAACCCTAACCCACTAACAACAAACAACCCTAACACCCTAAGAACAAACATCACTAACCCCCTAACAACAAACAACACTTACCCCCTAACATCAAACAACACTAACCCCCTAACAACACAAAACACTAACACCCTATCAACAAACAACACTAACACCCTAACAACAGAAACCACTAAACCCGAACAAGAAACAACCCTAAACCCCTAACAAAAAACACTAACCCCCTAACAACAAACAACACTGAACCCCTAACAAGAAAATACCCTAACCCCGTAACAAGAAACAACACTAAACCGTAACAACAAACAACCCTAACCCCCAAACAACAAACAACCCTAAATCCCACACAACAAACAACCCTAACCCCTTACGAACAAACAATGCTAACCCCCCGAACAACCAACAACACTAACCCCCTAACCACAATAAACACCAACACCCTAACAACAAACAACACTAACCCCCTAACAACAAACAACACTAACCCCCTAACAACAAACAACCCTAAACCCCTAACATCAAACAACACTAACCCCCTAACAACACAAAACACTGACACCCTAACAACAAACAACACTAACCCCCTAACAACAAACAACCCTAAACCCCTAACATCAAACAACATTAACCCCCTAACAACACAAAACACTAACACCCTAACAACAAACAACACTAACACCCTAACAACAAAAACCACTAAACCCCAACAAGAAACAACCCGAAACCCCTAACAACAAACACTAACCCCATAACAACAAACAACACTAAACCCCTAACAAGAAACTACCCTAACCCCGTAACAACAAACAACACTAACCCCGTAACAACAAACAACCCTAACCCCCAAACAACAAACAACCCTAACTCCCTAAAAACAACAAACAATCCTAACCCTCGAACAACCAACAACACTAACCCCCTAACCACAATAAAGACTAACACCCTAACAACAAAAACCACTAAACCCCAACAAGAAACAACGCTAAACCCCTAAGAACAAACAACACTAACCCCCTAACAACAAACAACCCTAACCAAACAACAAAAAACCCTAACCCACTAACACCAAACAACACTAACACCCTAACAACAAACAACCCTAACCCCCTAACAACAAACAATACTAACACCCTAACAACAAACAACCCTAACCCCCTAACAACAAACAACACTAACCCCCTAACAACAAACAACCCTAAACCCCTAACATCAAAGAACACTAACACCCTAACAACAAACAACCCTAACCCCCTAACAACAAACACTAACCCCCAAACAACAAACAACCCTAACCCCTAAAAACCAAAAAAACTAACCCACTAACAACAAACAACCCTAACCCACTAACAACAAACAACCCTAACACCCTAACAATAAACAACACTAAACCCCTAACAACAAACAAGCCTTACCCCCTAACATGAAACAACACTAACCCCCTAACAACACAAAACACTAACACCCTAACAACAAACAACACTAACCCCCTAACAACAAACAATCCTAACCAAACAACAAAAAACCCTAACCCACTAACAACAAACAATACTAACACCCTAACAACAAACAACCCTAAACCCCTAACAACAAACAACACTAACCCCCTAACAACAAACAACCCTAACCCCCTAACAACAAACAACACTAACCCCCTAACAACAAACAACCCTAAACCCCTAACATCAAAGAACACTAACACCCTAACAACAAACAACCCTAACCCCCTAACAACAAACACTAACCCCCAAACAACAAACAACCCTAACCCCTAAAAACCAAAAACACTAACCCACTAACAACAAACAACCCTAACCCACTAACAACAAACAACCCTAACACCCTAACAACAAACAACACTAACCCCTTAACAACAAACAACCCTAAACCCCTAACATCAAACAACACTAACCCCCTAACATCACAAAACACTAACACCCTAACAACAAACAACACTAACACCCTAACAACAAAAACCACTAAACCCCAACAGGAAACAACCCTAAACCCCTAAGAACAAACAACCCTAACTCCCTAACAACAAACAACACTAACACCCTAACAACAAACAACCCTAAACCCCTAACAACAAACACTAACCCCCTAACAAAAAACAACACTAAACCCCGAACAAGAAACTACCCTAACAACTTAACAACAAACAAAACTAACCCCGTAACAAGAAACAACCCCAACTCCCTAACAACGAACAACACTAACCCCTTAATAACAAACAACCCTAAACCCCTAACATCAAAGAACACTAACAACCTAACAACAAACAACCTTAACCCCCTAACAACAAACACTAACCCCCAAACAACAAACAACCCTAACCCCTAAAAACCAAAAACACTAACCCACTAACAACAAACTACCCTAAACCACTAACAAAAAACAACCCTAACACCCTAACAACAAACAACACTAACCCCCTAACAACAAACAACCCTAAACCCCTAACATCAAACAACACTAACCCCGTAACAACAAACAACACTAAACCCCTAACAAGAAACTACCCTAACCCTCTAACAACACAAAACACTAACACCCTAACAACAAACAACACTAACACCCTAACAACAAAAACCACTAAACCCCAACAAGAAACAACCCGAAACCCCTAACAAAAAACACTAACCCCCTAACAACAAACAACACTAAACCCCTAACAAGAAACTACCCTAACCCCATAACAACAAACAACACTAACCCCGTAACAACAAACACCCCTAACCCCCAAACAACGAACAACCATAACCCCCGAACAACCAACAACACTAACCCCCTAACCACAATAAACACTAACACCCTAACAACAAAAACCACTAAACCCCAACAAGAAACAACCCTAAACCCCTAACAACAAACAACACTAACCCCCTAACAACAAACAACACTAACCCCCTAACAACAAACAACACTAACCCCCTAACAACAAACAATCCTAACCAAACAACAAAAAACCCTAACCCCCTAACAACAAACAACACTAACCCCCTAACAACAAACAACCCTAAACCCCTAACATCAAAGAACACTAACACCCTAACAACAAACAACCCTAACCCCCTAACAAAAAACACTAACCCCAAACAACAAACAACCCTAACCCCTAAAAACCAAAAAAACTAACCCACTAACAACAAACAACCCTAACCCACTAACAACAAACAACCCTAACACCCTAACAACAAACAACACTAAACCCCTAACAACAAACAACCCTTACCCCCTAACATCAAACAACACTAACCCCCTAACAACACAAAACACTAACACCCTAACAACAAACAACACTAACACGCTAACAACAGAAACCACTAAACCCCAACAAGAAACAACCCTAAACCCCTAACAACAAACACTAACCCCCTAACAACAAAGAACACTAACCCCCTAACAACAAACAACCCTAAACCCCTAACATCAAACAACACTAACCCCCTAACAACACAAAACACTAACACCGTAACAACAAACAACACTAACACCCTAACAACAAAAACCACTAAACCCCAACAAGAAACAACCCTAAACCCCTAGCAACAAACAACACTAACCCCCTAACAACAAACAATCCTAACCAAACAACAAAAAAACCTAACCGACTAACAACAAACAACACTAACACCCTAACAAAAAACAACCCTAACCCCCTAACAACAAACAACACTAACCCCCTAACAACAAACAGCCCTAAACACCTATCATCAAAGAACACTAACACCCTAACAACAAACAACCCTAACCCCCTAACAACAAACACTAACCCCCAAACAACAAACAACCCTAACCCCTAAAAACTTAAAACACTAACCCACTAACAACAAACAACCCTAACCCACTAACAAGAAACAACCCTAACACCCTAACAACAAACACTAACCCCCTAACAGCAAACAACCCTAAACCCCTAACATCAAAGAACACTAACACCCTAACAACAAACAACCCTAACCCCCTAACAACAAACACTAACCCCCAAACAACAAACAACCCTAACCCCTAAAAACCAAAATACTAAACCACTAACAACAAACAACCCTCACACACTAACAACAAACAACCCTAACACCCTAACAAGAAACAACACTAAACCCCTAACAACAAACAACCCTTACCCCCTAACATCAAACAACACTAACCCCCTAACAACACAAAACACTAACACCCTAACAACAAACAACACTAACACCCTAACAAAAGAAACCACTAAACCCAACAAGAAACAACCCTAAACCCTTAGCAACAAACACTAACCCCCTAACAACAAACAACACTAACCCCCTAACAACAAACAACACTAACCCCCTAACAACAAACAACCCTAACCAAACAACAAAAAACCCTAACCCACTAACACCAAACAACACTAACACCCTAACAACAAACAACCCTAACCCCCTAACAACAAACAACACTAACACCCTAACAACAAACAACCCTAACCCCCTAACAACAAACACTAACCCCCAAACAACAAACAACCCTAACCCCTAAAAACCAAAAAGACTAACCCACTAACAACAAACAACCCTAACCCACTAACAACAAACAACCCTAAACCCCTAACATCAAACAACACTAACCCCCTAACAACACAAAACACTAACACCCTAACAACAAACAACACTAACCCCCTAACAACAAACAACCCTAAACCCCTAACATCAAACAACACTAACCCCCTAACAACACAAAACACTAACACCCTAACAACAAACAACACTAACACCCTAACAACAAAAACCACTAAACCCCAACAAGAAACAACCCGAAACCCCTAACAACAAACACTAACCCCTTAACAACAAACAACACTAAACCCCTAAAAAGAAACTACCCTAACCCCGTAACAACAAACAACACTAACCCCGTAACAACAAACAACCCTAACCCCCAAAAAACAAACAACCCTAACTCCCTAAAAACAACAAACAGTCCTAACCCCCGAACAACCAACAACACTAACCCCCTAACCACAATAAACACTAACACCCGAACAACAAAAACCACTAAACCCCAACAAGAAACAACGCTAAACCCCTAAGAACAAACAACACTAACCCCCTAACAACAAACAACCCTAACCAAACAACAAAAAACCCTAACCCACTAACACCAAACAACACTAACACCCTAACAACAAACAACCCTAACCCCCTAACAACAAACAATACTAACACCCTAATAACAAACAACCCTAACCCCCTAACAACAAACAACACTAACACCCTAACAACAAACAACCCTAAACCCCTAACATCAAAGAACACTAACACCCTAACAACAAACAACCCTAACCCCCTAACAACAAACACTAACACCCAAACAACAAACAACCCTAACCCCTAAAAACCAAAAAAACTAAACCACTAACAACAAACAACCCTCACACACTAACAACAAACAACCCTAACACCCTAACAAGAAACAACACTAAACCCCTAACAACAAACAACCCTTACCCCCTAACATCAAACAACACTAACCCCCTAACAACACAAAACACTAACACCCTAACAACAAACAACACTAACACCCTAACAAAAGAAACCACTAAACCCAACAAGAAACAACCCTAAACCCCTAGCAACAAACACTAACCCCCTAACAACAAACAACACTAACCCCCTAACAACAAACAACACTAACCCCCTAACAACAAACAACCCTAACCAAACAACAAAAAACCCTAACCCACTAACACCAAACAACACTAACACCCTAACAACAAACAACCCTAACCCCCTAACAACAAACAACACTAACACCCTAACAACAAACAACCCTAACCCCCTAACAACAAACAACACTAACCCCGTAACAACAAACAACCCTAAACACCTAACATCAAAGAACATTAACACCCTAACAACAAACAACCCTAACCCCCTAACAACAAACACTAACCCCCAAACAACAAACAACCCTAACCCCTAAAAACCAAAAAAACTAACCCACTAACAACAAACAACCCTAACCCACTAACAACAAACAACCCTAACCCCCTAACAACAAACAACCCTTACCCCCTAACATCAAACAACACTAACCCCCAACAACACAAAACCCTAACAACAAACAACACTAACACCCTAACAACAAACACCACTAAACCCCAACAAGAAACAACCCGAAAATCCTAACAACAAACACTAACCCCCTAACAACAAACAACACTAAACCCCTAACAAGAAACTACCCTAACCCCGTAACAACAAGCAACACTAACCCCGCAACAACAAAAAACCGTAACCCCCAAACAACAAACAACCATAACCCCCTAACAAGAAACAATCCTAACCCCCGAACAACCATCAACACTAACCCCCTAACCACAATAAAGACTAACACCCTAACAACAAAAACCACTAAACCCCAACGAGAAAGAACCCTAAACCCCTAACAACAAACAACACTAACCCCCTAACAACAAACAACCCTAACCAAACAACAAAAAACCCTAACCCACTAACAACAAACAACACTAACACCCTAACAACAAAAAACACTAACCCCCTAACAACAAACAACACTAACACCCTAACAACAAACAACCCTAACCCCCTAACAACATACAACACTAACCCCCTAACAACATACAACACTAACCCCCTAACAACAAACAACCCGAAACCCCTAACATCAAAGAACACTAACACCCTAACAACAAACAACCCTAACCCCCTAACAACAAACACTAACCCCCAAACAACAAACAACCCTAACCCCTAAAAACCAAAAACACTAACCCACTAACAACAAACTACCCTAACCCCTAAAAACCAAAAACACTAACCCACTAACAACAAACTACCCTAAACCACTAACAACAAACAACCCTAACACCCTAACAACAAACAACACTAACACCCTAACAACAAAAACCACTAAACCCCAACAAGAAACAACCCGAAACCCCTAACAACAAGCACTAAACCCCTAACAACAAACAACACTAAACCCCTAACAAGAAACTACCCTAACCCCGTAACAACAAACAACACTAACCCCGTAACAACAAACAGCTCTAACCCCCAAACAACAAACAACCCTAACCCCCTAACAACAAACAATCCTAACCCCCGAACAGCCAACAACACTAACCCCCTAACCACAATAAAGACTAACACCCTAACAACAAAAACCACTAAACCCCAACAAGAAACAACCCTAAACCCCTAAGAACAAAAAACACTAACCCCCTAACAACAAACAACCCTAACCAAACAACAAAAAACCCTAACCCACACACAACAAACAACACTAACACCCTAACAACAAACAACCCTAACCCCCTAACAACAAACAACACTAACACCCTAACAACAAACAACCCTAACCCCCTAACAACAAACAACACTATCCCCCTAACAACAAACAACCCTAAACCCCTAACATCAAAGAACACTAACACCCTAACAACAAACAACCCTAACCCCCTAACAACAAACACTAACCCCCTAACAACAAACAACCCTAAAACCCTAAAAGCAAACAACACTGAACCCCTAAAAACAAACAACACTAAGCCCCTAACAACAAACAACACTAACACCCTAACAACAAACAACCCTAAACCCCTAACAACAAACACTAACCCACTAATAAAAAACAACACTAAACCCCGAACAAGAAACTACCCTAACCCCGTAACAACAAACAACACTAACCCCGTAACAAGAAACAAAACTAACCCCCTAACAACGAACAACACTAACCCACTAACAAAAAACAACCCTAAACACCTAACATCAAAGAACACTAACCCCCTAACATCAAAGAACACTAACACCCTAACAACAAACAACCCTAACCCCCAAACAACAAACACTAACCCCCAAACAACAAACAACCCTAACCCATAAAAACCGAAAACACTAACCCACTAACAACAAACTACCCTAAACCACTAACAACAAACATCCCTAACACCCTAACAACACAAAACACTAACACCCTAACAACAAACAACACTAACACCCTAACAACAAAAACCACTAAACCCCAACAAGAAACAACCCTAAACCCCTAACAACAAACAACACTACCCCGTAACAACAAACAACACTAAACCCCTAACAAGAAACTACCCTAACCCCGTAACAAGAAACAACACTAACCCCGTAACAACAAACTACCCTAACCCCTAAAAACCAAAAAAACTAACCCACTAACAACAAACAACCCTACCCCACTAACAACAAACAACCCTAACACCCTAAGAACAAACAACACTAACCCCCTAACAACAAACAACACTTACCCCCTAACATCAAACAACACTAACCCCCTAACAACACAAAACACTAACACCCTATCAACAAACAACACTAACACCCTAACAACAGAAACCACTAAACCCGAACAAGAAACAACCCTAAACCCCTAACAAAAAACACTAACCCCCTAACAACAAACAACACTGAACCCCTAACAAGAAAATACCCTAACCCCGTAACAACAAACAACACTAAACCGTAACAACAAACAACCCTAACCCCCAAACAACAAACAACCCTAACTCCCACACAACAAACAACCCTAACCCCTTACGAACAAACAATGCTAACCCCCCGAACAACCAACAACACTAACCCCCTAACCACAATAAACACCAACACCCTAACAACAAACAACACTAACCCCCTAACAACAAACAACACTAACCCCCTAACAACAAACAACCCTAAACCCCTAACATCAAACAACACTAACCCCCTAACAACACAAAACACTGACACCCTAACAACAAACAACACTAATCCCCTAACAACAAACAACCCTAACCCCATAACAACAAACAACACTAACCCCCTAACAACCAACAACCCTAACCCCTAAAAACCAAAAACACTAACCCACTAACAACAAACAACCCTAAACCTCTAACAACAAACAACCCTAACACCCTAACAACAAACAACACTAACCCCCTAACAACAAACAATCCTAACCAAACAACAAAAAACCCTAACCCACTAACAACAAACAACACTAACACCCTAACAACAAACAACCCTAACCCCCTAGCAACAAACAACACTAACACCCTAACAACAAACAACCCTAACCCCCTAACAACAAACAACACTAACCCCCTAACAACAAACAACCCTAAACCCCTAACATCAAAGAACACTAACACCCTAACAACAAACAACCCTAACCCCCTAACAACAAACACTAACCCCCAAACAACAAACAACCCTAATCCCTAAAAACCAAAAAAACAAAACCACTGACAACAAACAACCCTAACCCACAAACAACAAACAACCCTAACTCCCTAACAACAAACAACACTAACCCCCTAACAACAAACAACACTAACCCCGTAACAACAAACAGCACTAACCCCCAAACAACCAACAAACCTAACCCCCTAACCACAATGAAGACTAACACCCTAACAACAAAAACCACTAAACTCCAACAAGAAACAACCCTAAACACCTAACAACAAACAACACTAACCCCCTAATAACAAACAACCCTAACCAAGCAACAAAAAACCCTAACACACTAACAACAAACAACACTAACACCCTAACAACAAACAACCCTAACTCCCTAACAACAAACAACACTAACACCCTAACAACAAACAACCCTAAACCCCTAACAACAAACACTAACCCCCTAACAAAAAACAACACTAAACCCCGAACAAGAAACTACCCTAACCCCGTAAAAACAAACAACACTAACCCCGTAACAAGAAACAACCCTAACCCCCTATCAACAAAAAACACTAACCCCCTAACAACAAACAACCCTAAACCCCTAACATCAAAGAACACTAACACCCTAACAACAAACAACCCTAACCCCCTAACAACAAACACTAACCCCCAAACAACAAACAACCCTAACCCCTCAAAACCAAAAACACTAACCCACTAACAACAAAATAACCTAAACCACTAACAACAATCAACCCTAACACCCTAACAACAAACAACAATAACCCCCTAACAACAAACAACCCTAAACCCCTAACATCAAACAAAACTAACCCCCTAACAACACAAAACACTAACACCGTAACAACAAACAACACTAACACCCTAACAACAAAAACCACTAAACCCCAACAAGAAACAACCCGAAACCCCTAACAACAAACACTAACCCCCTAACAACAAACAACACTAAACCCCTAACAAGAAACTACCCTAACCCCGTAACAACAAACAACACTAACCCCGTAACAACAAACAGCCCTAACCCCCAAACAACTAACAACCCTAACCAACTAACAACAAACAATCCTAACCCCCGAACAACCAACAACACTAACCCCCTAACCACAATAAAGACTAACACCCTAACAACAAAAACCACTAAACCCCAACAAGAAACAACCCTAAACCCCTAACAACAAACAACACTACCCCCTAACAACAAACAACACTAACCCCTAACAACAAAGAATCCTAACCAAACAACAAAAAACCCTAACCCACTAACAACAAACAACACTAACACCCTAACAACAAACAACCCTAACCTCCTAACAACAAACAACACTAACACCCTAACAACAAACAACCCTAAATCCCACACAACAAACAACCCTAACCCCTTACGAACAAACAATGCTAACCCCCCGAACAACCAACAACACTAACCCCCTAACCACAATAAACACCAACACCCTAACAACAAACAACACTAACCCCCTAACAACAAGCAACACTAACCCCCTAACAGCAAACAACCCTAAACCCCTAACATCAAACAACACTAACCCCCTAACAACACAAAACACTGACACCCTAACAACAAACAACACTAACCCCCTAACAACAAACAACCCTAAACCCCTAACATCAAACAACATTAACCCGCTAACAACACAAAACACTAACACCCTAACAACAAACAACACTAACACCCTAACAACAAAAACCACTAAACCCCAACAAGAAACAACCCGAAACCCCTAACAACAAACACTAACCCCCTAACAACAAACAACACTAAACCCCTAACAAGAAACTACCCTAACCCCGTAACAACAAACAACACTAACCCCGTAACAACAAACAACCCTAACCCCCAAACAACAAACAACCCTAACTCCCTAAAAACAACAAACAATCCTAACCCTCGAACAACCAACAACACTAACCCCCTAACCACAATAAAGACTAACACCCTAACAACAAAAACCACTAAACCCCAACAAGAAACAACGCTAAACCCCTAAGAACAAACAACACTAACCCCCCTAACAACAAACAACCCTAACCAAACAACAAAAAACCCTAACCCACTAACACCAAACAACACTAACACCCTAACAACAAACAACCCTAACTCCCTAACAAAAAACAACGCTAACACCCTAACAACAAACAACCCTTAACCCCTAACAACAAACAACACTAACCCCCTAACAACAAACAACCCTAAACCACTAACATCAAAGAACACTAACACCCTAACAACAAACAACCCTAACCCCCTAACAACAAACAACACTAACACCCTAACAACAAACAACCCTAACCCCCTAACAACAAACACTAACCCCCAAACAACAAACAACCCTAACCCCTGAAAACCAAAAACACTAACCCACTAACAACAAACAACCCTAACCCACTAACAACAAACAACCCTAAACCCCTAACAACAAACAACACTAACCCCCTAACAACAAACAACCCTTACCCCCTAACATCAAACAACAGTAACCCACTAAAAACACAAAACACTAACACCTCAACAACAAACAACACTAACACTCTAACAACAGAAACCACTAAACCCCAACAAGAAACAACCCTAAACCCCTAACAAAAAACACTAACCCCCTAACAACAAACAACACTGAACCCCTAACAAGAAAATACCCTAACCCCGTAACAACAAACAACATTAAACCATAACAACAAACAAACCTAACCCCCAAACAACAAACAACCCTAAACCCCAAACAACAAACAACCCTAACCCCTTAACAACAAACAATCCTAACCCCCCGAACAACCAACAACACTAACCCCCTAACCACAATAAACACTAACACCCTAACAATAAAAACCACTAAACCCCACCAAGAAACAACCCTAAACCCCTAACAACAAACAACACTAACCCCCTAACAAAAAACAACCCTAACCAAACAACAAAAAACCCTAACCTACCAACAACAAACAACACAACAACCCTAACAACAAACAACCCTAACTCCCTAACAAAAACAACGCTAACACCCTAACAACAAACAACCCTAACCCCATAACAACAAACAACACTAACCCCCTAACAACCAACAACCCTAACCCCTAAAAACCAAAAACACTAACCCACTAACAACAAACAACCCTAAACCTCTAACAACAAACAACCCTAACACCCTAACAACAAACAACACTAACCCCCTAACAACAAACAATCCTAACCAAACAACAAAAAACCCTAAACCACTAACAACAAACAACACTAACACCCTAACAACAAACAACCCTAACCCCCTAGCAACAAACAACACTAACACCCTAACAACAAACAACCCTAACCCCCTAACAACAAACAACACTAACCCCCTAACAACAAACAACCCTAAACCCCTAACATCAAAGAACACTAACACCCTAACAACAAACAACCCTAACCCCCTAACAACAAACACTAACCCCCAAACAACAAACAACCCTAACCCCTAAAAACCAAAAAATCAAAACCACTGACAACAAACAACCCTAACCCACAAACAACAAACAACCCTAACTCCCTAACAACAAACAACACTAACCCCCTAACAACAAACAACACTAACCCCCTATCATCAAACAACACTAACCCCCTAACAACACAAAACACTAACACCCTAACAACAAACAACACTAACACCCTAACAACAAAAACCACTAAACCCCAACAAGAAACAACCCGAAACCCCTAACAACAAACACTATCCCCCTAACAACAAACAACACTAAACCCCTAACTAGAAACTACCCTAACCCCGTAACAACAAACAACACTAACCCCGTAACAACAAACAGCACTAACCCCCAAACAACCAACAAACCTAACCCCCTAACCACAATGAAGACTAACACCCTAACAACAAAAACCACTAAACTCCAACAAGAAACAACCCTAAACACCTAACAACAAACAACACTAACCCCCTAATAACAAACAACCCTAACCAAGCAACAAAAAACCCTAACACACTAACAACAAACAACACTAACACCCTAACAACAAACAACCCTAACTCCCTAACAACAAACAACACTAACACCCTAACAACAAACAACCCTAAACCCCTAACAACAAACACTAACCCCCTAACAAAAAACAACACTAAACCCCGAACAAGAAACTACCCTAACCCCGTAAAAACAAACAACACTAACCCCGTAACAAGAAACAACCCTAACCCCCTATCAACAAAAAACACTAACCCCCTAACAACAAACAACCCTAAACCCCTAACATCAAAGAACACTAACACCCTAACAACAAACAACCCTAACCCCCTAACAACAAACACTAACCCCCAAACAACAAACAACCCTAACCCCTCAAAACCAAAAGCACTAACCCACTAACAACAAAATAACCTAAACCACTAACAACAATCAACCCTAACACCCTAACAACAAACAACAATAACCCCCTAACAACAAACAACCCTAAACCCCTAACATCAAACAAAACTAACCCCCTAACAACACAAAACACTAACACCGTAACAACAAACAACACTAACACCCTAACAACAAAAACCACTAAACCCCAACAAGAAACAACCCGAAACCCCTAACAACAAACACTAACCCCCTAACAACAAACAACACTAAACCCCTAACAAGAAACTACCCTAACCCCGTAACAACAAACAACACTAACCCCGTAACAACAAACAGCCCTAACCCCCAAACAACTAACAACCCTAACCAACTAACAACAAACAATCCTAACCCCCGAACAACCAACAACACTAACCCCCTAACCACAATAAAGACTAACACCCTAACAACAAAAACCACTAAACCCCAACAAGAAACAACCCTAAACCCCTAACAACAAACAACGCTACCCCGTAACAACAAACAACACTAACCCCTAACAACAAAGAATCCTAACCAAACAACAAAAAACCCTAACCCACTAACAACAAACAACACTAACACCCTAACAACAAACAACCCTAACCCCCTAACAACAAACAACCCTAACCCCCTAACAACAAACAACCCTAACCCCCTAACAACAAACAACCCTAACCCCCTAACAACAAACAACACTATCCCCCTAACAACAAACAACCCTAAACCCCTAGCATCAAAGAACACTAACACCCTAACAACAAACAACCCTAACCCCCTAACTACAAACACTAACCCCCAAACAACAAACAACCCTAACCCCTAAAAACCAAAAAAACTAACCCCCTAACTACAAACAACCCTAACCCACTAACAACAAACAACCCTAACACCCTAAGAACAAACAACACTAACCCCCTAACAACAAACAACACTTACCCCCAACATCAAACAACACTAACCCCCTAACAACACAAAACACTAACACCCTATCAACAAACAACACTAACACCCTAACAACAGAAACCACTAAACCCGAACAAGAAACAACCCTAAACCCCTAACAAAAAACACTAACCCCCTAACAACAAACAACACTGAACCCCTAACAAGAAAATACCCTAACCCCGTAACAAGAAACAACACTAAACCGTAACAACAAACAACCCTAACCCCCAAACAACAAACAACCCTAACTCCCACACAACAAACAACCCTAACCCCTTACGAACAAACAATGCTAACCCCCCGAACAACCAACAACACTAACCCCCTAACCACAATAAACACCAACACCCTAACAACAAACAACACTAACCCCCTAACAACAAACAACACTAACCCCCTAACAACAAACAACCCTAAACCCCTAACATCAAACAACACTAACCCCCTAACAACACAAAACACTGACACCCTAACAACAAACAACACTAATCCCCTAACAACAAAAAACCCTAAACCCCTAACATCAAACAACATTAACCCCCTAACAACACAAAACACTAACACCCTAACAACAAACAACACTAACACCCTAACAACAAACAACACTAAACCCCTAACATCAAAGAACACTAACACGCTAACAACAAACAACCCTAAACCCCTAACATCAAACAACACTATCCCCGTAACAACACAAAACACTAACACCCTAACAACAAACAACACTAACACCCTAACAAGAAAAACCACTAAACCCCAACAAGAAACAGCCCTAAACCCCTAACAACAAACAACACTAACCCCCAAACAAAAAACAACCCTAACCAAACAACAAAAAACCCTAACCCACTAACAACAAACAACACTAACACCCTAACAACAAACAACCCTAACTCCCTAACAACAAACAACACTAACACCCTAACAACAAACAACCCTAAACCCCTAACATCAAACAACACTAACCCCGTAACAACAAACAACACTAAACCCCTAACAAGAAACTACCCTAACCCCCTAACAACAGAAAACACTAACACCCTAACAACAAACAACACTAAACCCCTAACATCAAACAAAACTAACCCCCTAACAACACAAAACACTAACACCGTAACAACAAACAACACTAACACCCTAACAACAAAAACCACTAAACCCCAACAAGAAACAACCCGAAACCCCTAACAACAAACACTAACCCCCTAACAACAAACAACACTAAACCCCTATCAAGAAACTACCCTAACCCCGTAACAACAAACAACACTAACCCCGTAACAACAAACAGCCCTAACCCCCAAACAACAAACAACCCTAACCCCCGAACAACCAACAACACTAACCCCCTAACCACAATAAACACCAACACCCTAACAACAAAAACCACTAAACCCCAACAAGAAACAACCCTAAACCCCTAACAACAAACAACACTAACCCCCTAACAACAAACAACACTAACCCCCTAACAACAAACAACACTAACCCCCTAACAACAAACAATCCTAACCAAACAACAAAAAACCCTAACCCACTAAAAACAAACAACACTAACACCCTAACAACAAACAACCCTAACCCCCTAACAACATACAACACTAACCCCCTAACAACAAACAACCCTAAACCCCTAACATCAAAGAACACTAACACCCTAACAACAAACACTAACCCCCAAACAACAAACAACCCTAACCCCTCAAAACCAAAAACACTAACCCACTAACAACAAAATAACCTAAACCACTAACAACAATCAACCCTAACACCCTAACAACAAACAACAATAACCCCCTAACAACAAACAACCCTAAACCCCTAACATCAAACAAAACTAACCCCCTAACAACACAAAACACTAACACCGTAACAACAAACACTAACACCCTAACAACAAAAACCACTAAACCCCAACAAGAAACAACCCGAAACCCCTAACAACAAACACTAACCCCCTAACAACAAACAACACTAAACCCTTAACAAGAAACTACCCTAACCCCGTAACAAGAAACAACACTAACCCCGTTACAACAAACAGCCCTAACCCCCAAACAACTAACAACCCTAACCAACTAACAACAAACAATCCTAACCCCCGAACAACCAACAACACTAACCCCCTAACCACAATAAAGACTAACACCCTAACAACAAAAACCACTAAACCCCAACAAGAAACAACCCTAAACCCCTAACAACAAACAACACTACCCCCTAACAACAAACAACACTAACCCCTAACAACAAAGAATCCTAACCAAACAACAAAAAACCCTAACCCACTAACAACAAACAACACTAACACCCTAACAACAAACAACCCTAACACCCTAACAACAAACAACACTAACACCCTAACAACAAACAACCCTAACCCCCTAACAACAAACAACACTAACACCCTAACAACAAACAACCTTAACCCCCTAACAACAAACAACCCTAACCCCCAAACAACAAACAACCCTAACCCCTTAACAACAAACAATCCTAACCCCCAGAACAACCAACAACACTAAACCCCTAACCACAATAAACACTAACACCCTAACAACAAAAACCACTAAACCCCAACAAGAAACAACCCTAAACCCCTAACAACAAACAACACTAACCCCCTAACAAAAAACAACCCTAACCAAACAACAAAAAACCCTAACGCACTAACAACAAACAACACTAACACCCTAACAACAAACAACCCTAACTCCCTAACAACAAACAACACAAACACCCTAACAACAAACAACCCTAAACCCCTAACAACAAACACTAACCCCCTAACAAAAAACAACACTAAACCCCGAACAAGAAACTACCCTAACAACTTAACAACAAACAACACTAACCCCGTAACAAGAAACAACCCCAACTCCCTAACAACGAAAAACACTAACCCCTTAATAACAAACAACCCTAAACCCCTAACATCAAAGAACACTAACACCCTAACAACAAACAACCCTAACCCCCTAACAACAAACACTAACCCCCAAACAACAAACAACCCTAACCCCTGAAAACCAAAAACACTAACCCCCTAACAACAAACAACCCTAAACCCCTAACATCAAAGAACACTAACACCCTAAAACAAACAACCCTAACCGTCTAACAACAAACACTAACCCCCAAACAACAAACAACCCTAACCCCTAAAAACCAAAAACACTAACCCACTAACAACAAACAACCCTAACCTACTAACAACAAGCAACCCTAACACCCTAACAACAAACACTAACCCCCTAACAACAAAGAACACTAAACCCCTAACATCAAAGAACACTAACACGCTAACAACAAACAACCCTAAACCCCTAACATCAAACAACACTATCCCCCTAACAACACAAAACACTAACACCCTAACAACAAACAACACTAACACCCTAACAACAAAAACCACTAAACCCCAACAAGAAACAGCCCTAAACCCCTAACAACAAACAACACTAACCCCCTAACAAAAAACAACCCTAACCAAACAACAAAAAACCCTAACCCACTAACAACAAACAACACTAACACCCTAACAACAAACAACCCTAACTCCCTAACAACAAACAACCCTAAACCCCTAACAACAAACACTAACCCCCTAACAAAAAAAAACACTAAACCCCGAACAAGAAACTACCCTAACCCCGTAACAACAAACAACACTAACCCCGTAACAAGAAACAAACCTAACCCCCTAACAACAAACTACACTAACCCCCTAACAACAAACAACCCTAAACCCCTAACATCAAAGAACACTAACACCCTAACAACAAACAACCCTAACCCCCTAAAAACAAACACTAACCCCCAAACAACAAACAACCCTAACCCCTCAAAACCAAAAACACTAACCCACTAACAACAAAATAACCTAAACCACTAACAACAAACAAACCTAACACCCTAACAACAAACAACACTAACCCCCTAACAACACAAAACACTAACACCGTAACAACAAACAACAATAACACCCTAACAACAAAAACCACTAAACCCCAACAAGAAACAACCCGAAACCCCTAACAACAAACACTAACCCCCTAACAACAAACAACACTAAACCCCTGACAAGAAACTACCCTAACCCCGTAACAACAAACAACACTAACCCTGTAACAACAAACAGCCCTAACCCCCAAACAACTAACAACCCTAACCATCTAACAACAAACAATCCTAACCCCCGAACAACCAACAAAACTAACCCCCTAACCACAATAAAGACTAACACCCTAACAACAAAAACCACTAAACCCCAACAAGAAACAACCCTAAACCCCTAACAACAAACAACACTACCCCCTAACAACAAACAACACTAACCCCTAACAACAAACAATCCTAACCAAACAACAAAAAACCCTAAACCACTAACAACAAACAACACTAACACCCTAACAACAAACAACCCTAACCCCCTAACAACAAACAACACTAACACCCTAACAACAAACAACCCTAACCCCCTAACAACAAACAACACTATCCCCCTAACAACAAACAACCCTAAACTCCTAGCATCAAAGAACACTAACACCCTAACAACAAACAACCCTAACCCCCTAACAACAAACACTAACCCCCAAACAACAAACAACCCGAACGCCTAAAAACCAAAAACACTAACCCACTAACAACAAACAACCCTAACCCACTAACAAGAAACAACCCTAACACCCTAAAAACAAACAACACTAACCCCCTAACAACAAACAACCCTAAACCCCTAACATCAAACAACACTAACCCCCTAACATCACAAAACACTAACACCCTAACAACAAACAACACTAACACCCTAACAACAAAAACCACTAAACCCCAACAAGAAACAACCCGAAACCCCTAAGAACAAACAGCACTAACCCCCTAACAACAAACAACCCTAACCAAACAACAAAAAACCCTAACCCACTAACAACAAACAACACTAACATCCTAACAACAAACAACTCTAACCCCCTAACAACAAACAACACTAACACCCTAACAACAAACAACACTAACCCCCTAACAACAAACAACACTAACCCCCTAACAAAAAAACAACACTAAACCCCTAACATCAAAGAACACTAACACCCTAACAACAAACAACCCTAACCCCCTAACAACAAACACTAACCCCCAAACAACAAACAACCCTAACCCCTAAAAACCAAAAAAACTAACCCACTAACAACAAACAACCCTAACCCACAAACAACAAACAACCCTAACACCCTAACAACAAACAACACTAACCCCCTAACAACAAACAAACCTTAACCCCTAACATCAAACAACACTAACCCTCTAACGACACAAAACGCTAACACCCTAACAACAAACAACACTAACACCCTAACAACAAAAACAACTAAACCCCAACAAGAAACAACCCTAAACCCCGAACAACAAACACTAACCCCCTAACAACAAACAACAGTGAACCCCTAACAAGAAACTACCCTAACCCCGTAACAACAAACAACACTAACCCGTAACAACAAACAACCCTAACCCCCAAACAACAAACAACCCTAACCCCCAAACAACAAACAACCCTAACCCCTTAACAACAAACAATCCTAACCCCCCGAACAACCAACAAGCCTAAACCCCTAACCACAATAAACACTAACACCCTAACAACAAAAACCACTAAACCCCAACAAGAAACAACACTAAACCCCTAACAACAAACAACACTAACCCCCTAACAAAAAACAACCCTAACCAAACAAGAAAAAACCCTAACCCACTAACAACAAACAACACTAACACCCTAACAACAAACAACCCTAACTCCCTAACAACAAACAACACTAACACCCTAACAACAAACAACCCTAACTCCCTAACAACAAACAACACTAACACCCTAACAACAAACAACCCTAAACCCCTAACAACAAACACTAACCCCCTAACAAAAAACAACACTAAACCCCGAACAAGAAACTACCCTAACAACTTAACAACAAACAAAACTAACCCCGTAACAAGAAACAACCCCAACTCCCTAACAACGAACAACACTAACCCCTTAATAACAAACAACCCTAAACCCCTAACATCAAAGAACACTAACACCCTAACAACAAACAACCTTAACCCCCTAACAACAAACACTAACCCCCAAACAACAAACAACCCTAACCCCTAAAAACCAAAAACACTAACCCACTACCAACAAACTACCCTAAACCACTAACAAAAAACAACCCTAACACCCTAACAACAAACAACACTAACCCCCTAACAACAAACAACCCTAAACCCCTAACATCAAACAACACTAACCCCGTAACAACAAACAACACTAAACCCCTAACAAGAAACTACCCTAACCCTCTAACAACACAAAACACTAACACCCTAACAACAAACAACACTAACACCCTAACAACAAAAACCACTAAACCCCAACAAGAAACAACCCGAAACCCCTAACAAAAAACACTAACCCCCTAACAACAAACAACACTAAACCCCTAACAAGAAACTACGCTAACCCCATAACAACAAACAACACTAACCCCGTAACAACAAACACCCCTAACCCCCAAACAACGAACAACCATAACCCCCGAACAACCAACAACACTAACCCCCTAACCACAATAAACACTAACACCCTAACAACAAAAACCACTAAACCCCAACAAGAAACAACCCTAAACCCCTAACAACAAACAACACTAACCCCCTAACAACAAACAACACTAACCCCCTAACAACAAACAACACTAACCCCCTAACAACAAACAATCCTAACCAAACAACAAAAAACCCTAACCCCCTAACAACAAACAACACTAACCCCCTAACAACAAACAACCCTAAACCCCTAACATCAAAGAACACTAACACCCTAACAACAAACAACCCTAACCCCCTAACAAAAAACACTAACCCCAAACAACAAACAACCCTAACCCCTAAAAACCAAAAAAACTAACCCACTAACAACAAACAACCCTAACCCACTAACAACAAACAACCCTAACACCCTAACAACAAACAACACTAAACCCCTAACAACAAACAACCCTTACCCCCTAACATCAAACAACACTAACCCCCTAACAACACAAAACACTAACACCCTAACAACAAACAACACTAACACGCTAACAACAGAAACCACTAAACCCCAACAAGAAAAAACCCTAAACCCCTAACAACAAACACTAACCCCCTAACAACAAAGAACACTAACCCCCTCACAACAAACAACCCTAAACCCCTAACATCAAACAACACTAACCCCCTAACAACACAAAACACTAACACCGTAACAACAAACAACACTAACACCCTAACAACAAAAACCACTAAACCCCAACAAGAAACAACCCTAAACCCCTAGCAACAAACAACACTAACCCCCTAACAACAAACAATCCTAACCAAACAACAAAAAAACCTAACCGACTAACAACAAACAACACTAACACCCTAACAAAAAACAACCCTAACCCCCTAACAACAAACAACACTAACCCCCTAACAACAAACAGCCCTAAACACCTACCATCAAAGAACACTAACACCCTAACAACAAACAACCCTAACCCCCTAACAACAAACACTAACCCCCAAACAACAAACAACCCTAACCCCTAAAAACTTAAAACACTAACCCACTAACAACAAACAACCCTAACCCACTAACAAGAAACAACCCTAACACCCTAACAACAAACACTAACCCCCTAACAGCAAACAACCCTAAACCCCTAACATCAAAGAACACTAACACCCTAACAACAAACAACCCTAACCCCCTAACAACAAACACTAACCCCCAAACAACAAACAACCCTAACCCCTAAAAACCAAAAAAACTAACCCACTAACAACAAACAACCCTAACCCACTAACAACAAACAACCCTAACACCCTAACAACAAACAACACTAACCCCCTAACAACAAACAACCCTTACCCCCTAACATCAAACAACACTAACCCCCAACAACACAAAACCCTAACAACAAACAACACTAACACCCTAACAACAAACACCACTAAACCCCAACAAGAAACAACCCGAAAATCCTAACAACAAACACTAACCCCCTAACAACAAACAACACTAAACCCCTAACAAGAAACTACCCTAACCCCGTAACAACAAGCAACACTAACCCCGCAACAACAAAAAACCGTAACCCCCAAACAACAAACAACCATAACCCCCTAACAAGAAACAATCCTAACCCCCGAACAACCATCAACACTAACCCCCTAACCACAATAAAGACTAACACCCTAACAACAAAAACCACTAAACCCCAACGAGAAAGAACCCTAAACCCCTAACAACAAACAACACTAACCCCCTAACAACAAACAATCTTAACCAAACAACAAAAAACCCTAACCCACTAACAACAAACAACACTAACACCCTAACAACAAAAAACACTAACCCCCTAACAACAAACAACACTAACACCCTAACAACAAACAACCCTAACCCCCTAACAACATACAACACTAACCCCCTAACAACATACAACACTAACCCCCTAACAACAAACAACCCGAAACCCCTAACATCAAAGAACACTAACACCCTAACAACAAACAACCCTAACCCCCTAACAACAAACACTAACCCCCAAACAACAAACAACCCTAACCCCTAAAAACCAAAAACACTAACCCACTAACAACAAACTACCCTAACCCCTAAAAACCAAAAACACTAACCCACTAACAACAAACTACCCTAAACCACTAACAACAAACAACCCTAACACCCTAACAACAAACAACACTAACACCCTAACAACAAAAACCACTAAACCCCAACAAGAAACAACCCGAAACCCCTAACAACAAGCACTAAACCCCTAACAACAAACAACACTAAACCCCTAACAAGAAACTACCCTAACCCCGTAACAACAAACAACACTAACCCCGTAACAACAAACAGCTCTAACCCCCAAACAACAAACAACCCTAACCCCCTAACAACAAACAATCCTAACCCCCGAACAGCCAACAACACTAACCCCCTAACCACAATAAAGACTAACACCCTAACAACAAAAACCACTAAACCCCAACAAGAAACAACCCTAAACCCCTAAGAACAAAAAACACTAACCCCCTAACAACAAACAACCCTAACCAAACAACAAAAAACCCTAACCCACACACAACAAACAACACTAACACCCTAACAACAAACAACCCTAACCCCCTAACAACAAACAACACTAACACCCTAACAACAAACAACCCTAACCCCCTAACAACAAACAACACTATCCCCCTAACAACAAACAACCCTAAACCCCTAACATCAAAGAACACTAACACCCTAACAACAAACAACCCTAACCCCCTAACAACAAACACTAACCCCCTAACAACAAACAACCCTAAAACCCTAAAAGCAAACAACACTGAACCCCTAAAAACAAACAACACTAAGCCCCTAACAACAAACAACACTAACACCCTAACAACAAACAACCCTAAACCCCTAACAACAAACACTAACCCACTAATAAAAAACAACACTAAACCCCGAACAAGAAACTACCCTAACCCCGTAACAACAAACAACACTAACCCCGTAACAAGAAACAAAACTAACCCCCTAACAACGAACAACACTAACCCACTAACAACAAACAACCCTAAACACCTAACATCAAAGAACACTAACCCCCTAACATCAAAGAACACTAACACCCTAACAACAAACAACCCTAACCCCCAAACAACAAACACTAACCCCCAAACAACAAACAACCCTAACCCATAAAAACCGAAAACACTAACCCACTAACAACAAACTACCCTAAACCACTAACAACAAACATCCCTAACACCCTAACAACACAAAACACTAACACCCTAACAACAAACAACACTAACACCCTAACAACAAAAACCACTAAACCCCAACAAGAAACAACCCGAAACCCCTAACAACAAACACTAACCCCCTAACAACAAACAACACTAAACCCCTAACAAGAAACTACCCTAACCCCGTAACAAGAAACAACACTAACCCCGTAACAACAAACTACCCTAACCCCCAAACATCAAACAACCCTAACTCCCTAACAACAAACAATCGTAACCCCCGAACAACCAACAACACTAACCCCCTAACCACAATAAACACTAACACCCTAACAACAAAAACCACTAAACCCCAACAAGAAACAACGCTAAACCCCTAAGAACAAACAACCCTAACCAAACAACAAAAAACCGTAACCCACTAACACCAAACAACACTAACACCCTAACAACAAACAACACTAACCCCCTAACAACAAACAATCCTAACCAAACAACAAAAAACCCTAACCCACTAACAACAAACAATACTAACACCCTAACAACAAACAACCCTAAACCCCTAACAACAAACAACACTAACCCCCTAACAACAAACAACCCTAACCCCCTAACAACAAACAACACTAACCCCCTAACAACAAACAACCCTAAACCCCTAACATCAAAGAACACTAACACCCTAACAACAAACAACCCTAACCCCCTAACAACAAACACTAACCCCCAAACAACAAACAACCCTAACCCCTAAAAACCAAAAACACTAACCCACTAACAACAAACAACCCTAACCCACTAACAACAAACAACCCTAACACCCTAACAACAAACAACACTAACCCCTTAACAACAAACAACCCTAAACCCCTAACATCAAACAACACTAACCCCCTAACATCACAAAACACTAACACCCTAACAACAAACAACACTAACACCCTAACAACAAAAACCACTAAACCCCAACAGGAAACAACCCTAAACCCCTAAGAACAAACAACCCTAACTCCCTAACAACAAACAACACTAACACCCTAACAACAAACAACCCTAAACCCCTAACAACAAACACTAACCCCCTAACAAAAAACAACACTAAACCCCGAACAAGAAACTACCCTAACAACTTAACAACAAACAAAACTAACCCCGTAACAAGAAACAACCCCAACTCCCTAACAACGAACAACACTAACCCCTTAATAACAAACAACCCTAAACCCCTAACATCAAAGAACACTAACACCCTAACAACAAACAACCTTAACCCCCTAACAACAAACACTAACCCCCAAACAACAAACAATCCTAACCCCTAAAAACCAAAAACACTAACCCACTAACAACAAACTACCCTAAACCACTAACAAAAAACAACCCTAACACCCTAACAACAAACAACACTAACCCCCTAACAACAAACAACCCTAAACCCCTAACATCAAACAACACTAACCCCGTAACAACAAACAACACTAAACCCCTAACAAGAAACTACCCTAACCCTCTAACAACACAAAACACTAACACCCTAACAACAAACAACACTAACACCCTAACAACAAAAACCACTAAACCCCAACAAGAAACAACCCGAAACCCCTAACAAAAAACACTAACCCCCTAACAACAAACAACACTAAACCCCTAACAAGAAACTACCCTAACCCCATAACAACAAACAACACTAACCCCGTAACAACAAACACCCCTAACCCCCAAACAACGAACAACCATAACCCCCGAACAACCAACAACACTAACCCCCTAACCACAATAAACACTAACACCCTAACAACAAAAACCACTAAACCCCAACAAGAAACAACCCTAAACCCCTAACAACAAACAACACTAACCCCCTAACAACAAACAACACTAACCCCCTAACAACAAACAACACTAACCCCCTAACAACAAACAATCCTAACCAAACAACAAAAAACCCTAACCCCCTAACAACAAACAACACTAACCCCCTAACAACAAACAACCCTAAACCCCTAACATCAAAGAACACTAACACCCTAACAACAAACAACCCTAACCCCCTAACAACAAACACTAACCCCCAAACAACAAACAACCCTAACCCCTAAAAACCAAAATACTAAACCACTAACAACAAACAACCCTCACACACTAACAACAAACAACCCTAACACCCTAACAAGAAACAACACTAAACCCCTAACAACAAACAACCCTTACCCCCTAACATCAAACAACACTAACCCCCTAACAACACAAAACACTAACACCCTAACAACAAACAACACTAACACCCTAACAAAAGAAACCACTAAACCCAACAAGAAACAACCCTAAACCCCTAGCAACAAACACTAACCCCCTAACAACAAACAACACTAACCCCCTAAGAACAAACAACACTAACCCCCTAACAACAAACAACCCTAACCAAACAACAAAAAACCCTAACCCACTAACACCAAACAACACTAACACCCTAACAACAAACAACCCTAACCCCCTAACAACAAACAACACTAACACCCTAACAACAAACAACCCTAACCCCCTAACAACAAACACTAACCCCCAAACAACAAACAACCCTAACCCCTAAAAACCAAAAAGACTAACCCACTAACAACAAACAACCCTAACCCACTAACAACAAACAACCCTAAACCCCTAACATCAAACAACACTAACCCCCTAACAACACAAAACACTAACACCCTAACAACAAACAACACTAACCCCCTAACAACAAACAACCCTAAACCCCTAACATCAAACAACACTAACCCCCTAACAACACAAAACACTAACACCCTAACAACAAACAACACTAACACCCTAACAACAAAAACCACTAAACCCCAACAAGAAACAACCCGAAACCCCTAACAACAAACACTAACCCCTTAACAACAAACAACACTAAACCCCTAAAAAGAAACTACCCTAACCCCGTAACAACAAACAACACTAACCCCGTAACAACAAACAACCCTAACCCCCAAAAAACAAACAACCCTAACTCCCTAAAAACAACAAACAGTCCTAACCCCCGAACAACCAACAACACTAACCCCCTAACCACAATAAACACTAACACCCGAACAACAAAAACCACTAAACCCCAACAAGAAACAACGCTAAACCCCTAAGAACAAACAACACTAACCCCCTAACAACAAACAACCCTAACCAAACAACAAAAAACCCTAACCCACTAACACCAAACAACACTAACACCCTAACAACAAACAACCCTAACCCCCTAACAACAAACAATACTAACACCCTAATAACAAACAACCCTAACCCCCTAACAACAAACAACACTAACACCCTAACAACAAACAACCCTAAACCCCTAACATCAAAGAACACTAACACCCTAACAACAAACAACCCTAACCCCCTAACAACAAACACTAACACCCAAACAACAAACAACCCTAACCCCTAAAAACCAAAAAAACTAAACCACTAACAACAAACAACCCTCACACACTAACAACAAACAACCCTAACACCCTAACAAGAAACAACACTAAACCCCTAACAACAAACAACCCTTACCCCCTAACATCAAACAACACTAACCCCCTAACAACACAAAACACTAACACCCTAACAACAAACAACACTAACACCCTAACAAAAGAAACCACTAAACCCAACAAGAAACAACCCTAAACCCCTAGCAACAAACACTAACCCCCTAACAACAAACAACACTAACCCCCTAACAACAAACAACACTAACCCCCTAACAACAAACAACCCTAACCAAACAACAAAAAACCCTAACCCACTAACACCAAACAACACTAACACCCTAACAACAAACAACCCTAACCCCCTAACAACAAACAACACTAACACCCTAACAACAAACAACCCTAACCCCCTAACAACAAACAACACTAACACCCTAACAACAAACAACCCTAACCCCCTAACAACAAACACTAACCCCCAAACAACAAACAACCCTAACCCCTAAAAACCAAAAAGACTAACCCACTAACAACAAACAACCCTAACCCACTAACAACAAACAACCCTAAACCCCTAACATCAAACAACACTAACCCCCTAACAACACAAAACACTAACACCCTAACAACAAACAACACTAACCCCCTAACAACAAACAACCCTAAACCCCTAACATCAAACAACACTAACCCCCTAACAACACAAAACACTAACACCCTAACAACAAACAACACTAACACCCTAACAACAAAAACCACTAAACCCCAACAAGAAACAACCCGAAACCCCTAACAACAAACACTAACCCCTTAACAACAAACAACACTAAACCCCTAAAAAGAAACTACCCTAACCCCGTAACAACAAACAACACTAACCCCGTAACAACAAACAACCCTAACCCCCAAAAAACAAACAACCCTAACTCCCTAAAAACAACAAACAGTCCTAACCCCCGAACAACCAACAACACTAACCCCCTAACCACAATAAACACTAACACCCGAACAACAAAAACCACTAAACCCCAACAAGAAACAACGCTAAACCCCTAAGAACAAACAACACTAACCCCCTAACAACAAACAACCCTAACCAAACAACAAAAAACCCTAACCCACTAACACCAAACAACACTAACACCCTAACAACAAACAACCCTAACCCCCTAACAACAAACAATACTAACACCCTAATAACAAACAACCCTAACCCCCTAACAACAAACAACACTAACACCCTAACAACAAACAACCCTAAACCCCTAACATCAAAGAACACTAACACCCTAACAACAAACAACCCTAACCCCCTAACAACAAACACTAACACCCAAACAACAAACAACCCTAACCCCTAAAAACCAAAAAAACTAAACCACTAACAACAAACAACCCTCACACACTAACAACAAACAACCCTAACACCCTAACAAGAAACAACACTAAACCCCTAACAACAAACAACCCTTACCCCCTAACATCAAACAACACTAACCCCCTAACAACACAAAACACTAACACCCTAACAACAAACAACACTAACACCCTAACAAAAGAAACCACTAAACCCAACAAGAAACAACCCTAAACCCCTAGCAACAAACACTAACCCCCTAACAACAAACAACACTAACCCCCTAACAACAAACAACACTAACCCCCTAACAACAAACAACCCTAACCAAACAACAAAAAACCCTAACCCACTAACACCAAACAACACTAACACCCTAACAACAAACAACCCTAACCCCCTAACAACAAACAACACTAACACCCTAACAACAAACAACCCTAACCCCCTAACAACAAACAACACTAACCCCGTAACAACAAACAACCCTAAACACCTAACATCAAAGAACATTAACACCCTAACAACAAACAACCCTAACCCCCTAACAACAAACACTAACCCCCAAACAACAAACAACCCTAACCCCTAAAAACCAAAAAAACTAACCCACTAACAACAAACAACCCTAACCCACTAACAACAAACAACCCTAACACCCTAACAACAAACAACACTAACCCCCTAACAACAAACAACCCTTACCCCCTAACATCAAACAACACTAACCCCCAACAACACAAAACCCTAACAACAAACAACACTAACACCCTAACAACAAACACCACTAAACCCCAACAAGAAACAACCCGAAAATCCTAACAACAAACACTAACCCCCTAACAACAAACAACACTAAACCCCTAACAAGAAACTACCCTAACCCCGTAACAACAAGCAACACTAACCCCGCAACAACAAAAAACCGTAACCCCCAAACAACAAACAACCATAACCCCCTAACAAGAAACAATCCTAACCCCCGAACAACCATCAACACTAACCCCCTAACCACAATAAAGACTAACACCCTAACAACAAAAACCACTAAACCCCAACGAGAAAGAACCCTAAACCCCTAACAACAAACAACACTAACCCCCTAACAACAAACAATCTTAACCAAACAACAAAAAACCCTAACCCACTAACAACAAACAACACTAACACCCTAACAACAAAAAACACTAACCCCCTAACAACAAACAACACTAACACCCTAACAACAAACAACCCTAACCCCCTAACAACATACAACACTAACCCCCTAACAACATACAACACTAACCCCCTAACAACAAACAACCCGAAACCCCTAACATCAAAGAACACTAACACCCTAACAACAAACAACCCTAACCCCCTAACAACAAACACTAACCCCCAAACAACAAACAACCCTAACCCCTAAAAACCAAAAACACTAACCCACTAACAACAAACTACCCTAACCCCTAAAAACCAAAAACACTAACCCACTAACAACAAACTACCCTAAACCACTAACAACAAACAACCCTAACACCCTAACAACAAACAACACTAACACCCTAACAACAAAAACCACTAAAACCCAACAAGAAACAACCCGAAACCCCTAACAACAAGCACTAAACCCCTAACAACAAACAACACTAAACCCCTAACAAGAAACTACCCTAACCCCGTAACAACAAACAACACTAACCCCGTAACAACAAACAGCTCTAACCCCCAAACAACAAACAACCCTAACCCCCTAACAACAAACAATCCTAACCCCCGAACAGCCAACAACACTAACCCCCTAACCACAATAAAGACTAACACCCTAACAACAAAAACCACTAAACCCCAACAAGAAACAACCCTAAACCCCTAAGAACAAAAAACACTAACCCCCTAACAACAAACAACCCTAACCAAACAACAAAAAACCCTAACCCACACACAACAAACAACACTAACACCCTAACAACAAACAACCCTAACCCCCTAACAACAAACAACACTAACACCCTAACAACAAACAACCCTAACCCCCTAACAACAAACAACACTATCCCCCTAACAACAAACAACCCTAAACCCCTAACATCAAAGAACACTAACACCCTAACAACAAACAACCCTAACCCCCTAACAACAAACACTAACCCCCTAACAACAAACAACCCTAAAACCCTAAAAGCAAACAACACTGAACCCCTAAAAACAAACAACACTAAGCCCCTAACAACAAACAACACTAACACCCTAACAACAAACAACCCTAAACCCCTAACAACAAACACTAACCCACTAATAAAAAACAACACTAAACCCCGAACAAGAAACTACCCTAACCCCGTAACAACAAACAACACTAACCCCGTAACAAGAAACAAAACTAACCCCCTAACAACGAACAACACTAACCCACTAACAACAAACAACCCTAAACACCTAACATCAAAGAACACTAACCCCCTAACATCAAAGAACACTAACACCCTAACAACAAACAACCCTAACCCCCAAACAACAAACACTAACCCCCAAACAACAAACAACCCTAACCCATAAAAACCGAAAACACTAACCCACTAACAACAAACTACCCTAAACCACTAACAACAAACATCCCTAACACCCTAACAACAGAAAACACTAACACCCTAACAACAAACAACACTAACACCCTAACAACAAAAACCACTAAACCCCAACAAGAAACAACCCGAAACCCCTAACAACAAACACTAACCCCCTAACAACAAACAACACTAAACCCCTAACAAGAAACTACCCTAACCCCGTAACAAGAAACAACACTAACCCCGTAACAACAAACTACACTAACCCCCAAACATCAAACAACCCTAACTCCCTAACAACAAACAATCGTAACCCCCGAACAACCAACAACACTAACCCCCTAACCACAATAAACACTAACACCCTAACAACAAAAACCACTAAACCCCAACAAGAAACAACGCTAAACCCCTAAGAACAAACAACCCTAACCAAACAACAAAAAACCCTAACCCACTAACACCAAACAACACTAACACCCTAACAACAAACAACACTAACCCCCTAACAACAAACAATCCTAACCAAACAACAAAAAACCCTAACCCACTAACAACAAACAATACTAACACCCTAACAACAAACAACCCTAAACCCCTAACAACAAACAACACTAACCCCCTAACAACAAACAACCCTAACCCCCTAACAACAAACAACACTAACCCCCTAACAACAAACAACCCTAAACCCCTAACATCAAAGAACACTAACACCCTAACAACAAACAACCCTAACCCCCTAACAACAAACACTAACCCCCAAACAACAAACAACCCTAACCCCTAAAAACCAAAAACACTAACCCACTAACAACAAACAACCCTAACCCACTAACAACAAACAACCCTAACACCCTAACAACAAACAACAATAACCCCTTAACAACAAACAACCCTAAACCCCTAACATCAAACAACACTAACCCCCTAACATCACAAAACACTAACACCCTAACAACAAACAACACTAACACCCTAACAACAAAAACCACTAAACCGCAACAGGAAACAACCCTAAACCCCTAAGAACAAACAACACTAACCCCCTAACAACAAACAACCCTAACCAAACAACAAAAAACCCTAACCCACTAGCAACAAACAACACTAACACCCTAACAACAAACAACCCTAACCCCCTAACAACAAACAACACTAACACCCTAACAACAAACAACCCTAACCCCCTAACAACAAACAACACTAACCCCCTAACAACAAACAACCCTAAACCCCTAACATCAAAGAACACTAACACCCTAACAACAAACAACCCTAACCCCCTAACAACAAACACAAACCCCCAAACAACAAACAACCCTAAACCCTAAAAACCAAAAAAACTAACCCACTAACAAAAAACACCCCTAACCCACTAACAACAAACAACCCTAACACCCTAACAACAAACAACACTAACCCCCTAACAACAAACAACTCTTACCCCCTAACTTCAAACAACACTAACCCCCTAACAACACAAAACACTAACACCCTAACAACAAACAACACTAACACCCTAACAACAGAAACCACTAAACCCCAACAAGAAACAACCCTAAACCCCTAACAAAAAACACTAACCCACTAACAACAAACAACACTAACCCCGTAACAACAAACAACCCTAACCCCCAAACAACAAACAACCCTAACTCCCTAAAAACAACAAACAATCCTAACCCCCGAACAACCAACAACACTAACCCCCTAACCACAATAAACACTAACACCCTAACAACAAAAACCACTAAACCCCAACAAGAAACAACGCTAAACCCCTAAGAACAAACAACACTAACCCCCTAACAACAAACAACCGTAACCAAACAACAAAAAACCCTAACCCACTAACACCAAACAACACTAACACCCTAACAACAAACAACCCTAACCCCCTAACAACAAACAATACTAACACCCTAATAACAAACAACCCTAACCCCCTAACAACAAACAACACTAACACCCTAACAACAAACAACCCTAAACCCCTAACATGAAAGAGCACTAACACCCTAACAACAAACAACCCTAACCCCCTAACAACAAACACTAACCCCCAAACAACAAACAACCCTAACCCCTAAAAACCAAAAAAACAAACCCACTAACAACAAACAACCCTCACACACTAACAACAAACAACCCTAACACCCTAACAAGAAACAACACTAAACCCCTAACAACAAACAACCCTTACCCCCTAACATCAAACAACACTAACCCCCTAACAACACAAAACACTAACACCCTAACAACAAACAACACTAACACCCTAACAAAAGAAACCACTAAACCCAACAAGAAACAACCCTAAACCCCTAACAACAAACACTAACCCCCTAACAACAAACAACACTAACCCCCTAACAACAAACAACACTAACCCCCTAACAACAAACAACCCTAACCAAACAACAAAAAACCCTAACCCACTAACACCAAACAACACTAACACCCTAACAACAAACAACCCTAACCCCCTAACAACAAACAACCCTAACCCCCTAACAACAAACAACACTAACACCCTAACAACAAACAACCCTAACCCCCTAACAACAAACAACACTAACCCCGTAACAACAAACAACCCTAAACACCTAACATCAAAGAACATTAACACCCTAACAACAAACAACCCTAGCCCCCTAACAACAAACACTAACCCCCAAACAACAAACAACCCTAACCCCTAAAAACCAAAAAAACTAACCCACCAACAACAAACACCCCTAACCCACTAACAACAAACAACCCTAAAACCCTAACAACAAACAACACTAACCCCCTAACAACAAACAACCCTTACCCCCTAACATCAAACAACACTAACCCCCAACAACACAAAACCCTAACAACAAACAACACTAACACCCTAACAACAGAAACCACTAAACCCCAACAAGAAACAACCCTAAACCCCTAACAACAAACACTAACCCCCTAACAACAAACAACGCTGAACCCCTAAAAAGAAAATACCCTAAACCCGTAACAAGAAACAACACTAACCCGTAACAACAAACAACCCTAACCCGCAAACAAAAAACAACCCTAAACCCCAAACAACAAACAACCCTAACCCCTTAACAACAAACAATCCTAACCCCCCGAACAACCAACAACACTAACCCCCTAACCACAATAAACACTAACACCCTAACAACAAAAACCACTAAACCCCAACAAGAAACAACCCTAAACCCCTCACAACAAACAACACTAACCCCCTAACAAAAAACAACCCTAACCAAACAACAAAAAACCCTAACCCAGTAACAACAAACAACACTAACAACCTAACAACAAACAACCCTAAACCCCTAACAACAAACACTAACCCACTAATAAAAAACAACACTAAACCCCGAACAAGAAACTACCCTAACCCCGTAACAACAAACAACACTAACCCCGTAACAAGAAACAAAACTAACCCCCTAACAACGAACAACACTAACCCACTAACAACAAACAACCCTAAACCCCTAACATCAAAGAACACTAACCCCCTAACATCAAAGAACACTAACACCCTAACAACAAACAACCCTAACCCCCAAACAACAAACACTAACCCCCAAAGAACAAACAACCCTAACCCATAAAAACCAAAAACACTAACCCACTAACAACAAACTACCCTAAACCACTAACAACAAACAACCCTAACACCCTAACAACACAAAACACTAACACCCTAACAACAAACAACACTAACACCCTAACAACAAAAACCACTAAACCCCAACAAGAAACAACCCGAAACCCCTAACAACAAACACTAACCCCCTAACAACAAACAACACTAAACCCCTAACAAATAACTACCCTAACCCCGTAACAAGAAACAACACTAACCCCGTAACAACAAACTACCCTAACCCCCAAACATCAAACAACCCTAACTCCCTAACAACAAACAATCGTAACCCCCGAACAACCAACAACACTAACCCCCTAACCACAATAAACACTAACACCCTAACAACAAAAACCACTAAACCGCAACAAGAAACAACGCTAAACCCCTAAGAACAAACAACCCTAACCCCCTAAGAACAAACAACCCTAACCAAACAACAAAAAACCCTAACCCACTAACACCAAACAACACTAACACCCTAACAACAAACAACACTAACCCCCTAACAACAAACAATCCTAACCAAACAACAAAAAACCCTAACCCACTAACAACAAACAATACTAACACCCTAACAACAAACAACCCTAAACCCCTAACAACAAACAACAATAACCCCCTAACAACAAACAACCCTAACCCCCTAACAACAAACAACACTAACCCCCTAACAACAAACAACCCTAAACCCCTAACATCAAAGAACACTAACACCCTAACAACAAACAACCCTAACCCCCTAACAACAAACACTAACCCCCAAACAACAAACAACCCTAACCCCTAAAAACCAAAAACACTAACCCACTAACAACAAACAACCCTAACCCAATAACAACAAACAACCCTAACACCCTAACAACAAAAAACACTAACCCCTTAACAACAAACAACCCAAAACCCCTAACATCAAACAACACTAACCCCCTAACATCACAAAACACTAACACCCTAACAACAAACAACACTAACACCCTAACAACAAAAACCAATAAACCCCAACAGGAAACAACCCTAAACCCCTAAGAACAAACAACACTAACCCCCTAACAACAAACAACCCTAACCAAACAACAAAAAACCCTAACCCACTAGCAACAAACAACACTAACACCCTAACAACAAACAACCCTAACCCCCTAACAACAAACAACACTAACACCCTAACAACAAACAACCCTAACCCCCTAACAACAAACAACACTAACCCCCTAACAACAAACAACCCTAAACCCCTACCATCAAAGAACACTAACACCCTAACAACAAACAACCCTAACCCCCTAACAACAAACACTAACCCCCAAACAACAAACAACCCTAACCCCTAAAAACCAAAAAAACTAACCCACTAACAACAAACAACCCTAACCCACTAACAACAAACAACCCTAACACCCTAACAACAAACAACAGTAACCCCCAAACAACAAACAACCCTAACCCCTAAAAACCAAAAAAACTAACCCACTAACAACACACAACCCTAACCCACTAATAACAAACAACCCTAACACCCTAACAACAAACAACACTTACCCCCTAACATCAAACAACACTAACCCCCTAACAACACAAAACACTAACACCCTAACAACAAACAACACTAACACCCTAACAACAGAAACCACTAAACCCCAACAAGAAACAACCCTAAACCCCTAACAAAAAACACTAACCCCCTAACAACAAACAACACTGAACCCCTAACAAGAAAATACCCTAACCCCGTAACAACAAACAACACTAAACCGTAACAACAAACAACCCTAACCCCCAAACAACAAACAACCCTAAACCCCAAACAACAAACAACCCTAACCCCTTAAGAACAAACAATGCTAACCCCCCGAACAACCAACAAAACTAACCCCCTAACCACAATAAACACTAACAACCTAACAACAAAAACCACTAAACCCCAACAAGAAACAACCCTAAACCCCTAACAACGAACAACACTAACCCCCTAACAACACAAAACACTAACACCCTAACAACAAACAACACTAACACCCTAAAAACAAAAACCACTAAACCCCAACAAGAAACAACCCTAAACCCCTAACAACAAACAACACTAACCCCCTAACAAAAAACAACCCTAACCAAACAACAAAAAACCCTAACCCACTAACAACAAACAACACGAACACCCTAACAACAAACAACCCTAACTCCCTAACAACAAACAACACTAACACCCTAACAACAAACACCCCTAACCCCCTAACAACAAACAACACTAACCCCCTAACAAGAAACAACCCTAAACCCCTAACATCAAACAACACTAACCCCCTAAACACAAAACACTAACACCCTAACAACAAACTGCACTAATACCCTAACAACAAAAACCCCTAAACCCCAACAAGAAACAACCCAAAACCCCTAACAACAAACACTAACCCCCTATCAAAAAACAACACTAAACCCCGAACAAGAAACTACCCTAACCCCGTAACAACAAACAACACTAACCCCGTAAAAAGAAACAACCCTAACCCCCTAACAACGAACAACACTAACCCCCTAACAACAAAAAACCCTAAACCCCTAACATCAAAGAACACTAACACCCTAACAACAAACAACCCTAACCCCCTAACAACAAACACTAACCCCCAAACAACAAACAACCCTCACCCCTAAAAACCAAAAACACTAACCCACTAACAACAAACAACCCTAAACCTCTAACAACAAACAAACCTAACACCCTAACAACAAACAACACTATCACCATAACAACAAAAACCACTAAACCCCAAGAAGAAACAACCCGAAACCCCTAACAACAAACACTAACCCCCTAACAACAAACAACACTAAACCCCTAACAAGAAACTACCCTAACCCCGTAACAACAAACAACACTAACCCCCTAACAACAAACAACCCTAAACCCCTAACATCAAACAACCCTAACCCCTTAACTACACAAAACACTAACACCCTAACAACAAAAACCACTAAACCCCAACAAGAAACAACCCGAAACCCCTAACAACAAACACTAACCCCCTAACAACAAACAACACTAAACCGCTAACAAGAAACTACCCTAACCCCGTAACAACAAACAACACTAACCCCGTAACAACAAACAAATCTAACCCCCAAACAACAAACAACCCTAACCCCCTAACAACAAACAACACTAACACCCTAACAACAAACAACCCTAAACCCCTAACATCAAACAACAATAACCCGCTAACATCACAAAACACTAACACCCTAACAACAAACAACACTAACACCCTAAGAACAAAAACCACTAAACCCCAACAAGAAACAACCCTAAACCCCTAAGAACAAACAACACTAACCCCCTAACAACAAACAACCCTAACCAAACAACAAAAAACCCTAACCCACTAACAACAAACAACACTAACACCCTAACAACAAACAACCCTAACCCCCTAACAACAAACAACACTAACACCCTAACAACAAACAACCCTAACACCCTAACAACAAACAACACTAACCCCCTAACAACAAACAACCCTAAACCCCTAACATCAAAGAACACTAACACCCTAACAACAAACAACCCTAACCCCCTAACAACAAACACTAACCCCCAAACAACAAACAACCCTAACCCCTAAAAACCAAAAAAACTAACCCACTAACAACAAAGAACCCTAACCCACTAACAACAAACAACCCTAACACCCTCACAAGAAAAACCACTAAACCCCAACAAGAAACAACGCTAAACCCCTAAGAACAAACAACACTAACCCCCTAACAACAAACAACCCTAACCAAACAACAAAAAACCCTAACCCACTAACAACAAACAACACTAACACCCTAACAACAAACAACCCTAACCCCCTAACAACAAACAACACTAACCCCCTAAAAAAAAACAACCCTAAACCCCTAACATCAAAGAACATTAACACCCTAACAGCAAACAACCCTAACCCCCTAACAACAAACACTAACCCCCAAACAACAAACAACCCTAACCCCTAAAAACCAAAAAAACTAACCCAATAACAACAAACAACACTAACCCACTAACAACAAACAACCCTAACACCCTAACAACAAACAACACTAACCCCCTAACAACAAACAACCCTAAACCCCTAACATCAAACAACACTAACCCCCTAACAACACAAAACACTAACACCCTAACAACAAACAACACTAACACCCTAACAACAAAAACCACTAAACCCCAACAAGAAACAACCCGAAACCCCTAACAACAAACACTAACCCCCTAACAACAAACAACACTAAACCCCTAACAAGAAACTACCCTAACCCCGTAACAACAAACAACACTAACCCCGTAACAACAAACAGCCCTAACCCCCAAACAACAAACAACCCTAACCCCCTAACAACAAACAATCCTAACCCCCGAACAGCCAACAACACTAACCCCCTAACCACAATAAACACTAACACCCTAACAACAAAAACCACTAAAACCCAACAAGAAACAACCCTAAACCCCTAACAACAAACAACACTAACCCCCTAACAACAAACAACACTAACCCCCTAACAACAAACAATCCTAACCAAACAACAAAAAACCCTAACCCACTAACAACAAACAACACTAACACCCTAACAACAAACAACCCTAACCCCCAACAACAAACACTAACACCCTAACAACAAACAACCCTAACCCCCTAACAACAAACAACACTAACCCCCTAACAACAAACAACCCTAAACCCCTAACATCAAAGAACACTAACACCCTAACAACAAACAACCCTAACCCCCTAACTACAAACACTAACCCCCAAACAACAAACAACCCTAACCCCTAAAAACCAAAAACACTAACCCACTAACAACAAACATCCCTAACACCCTAACAACAAACAACACTAACCCCCTAACAACAAACAACCCGTAACCCCTAACATCAAACAACACTAACCCCCTAACGACACAAAATACTAACACCCTAAGAACAAACAACACTAACACCCTAACAACAAAAACAACTAAACCCCAACAAGAAACAACCCGAAATCCCTAACAACAAACACTAACCCCCTAACAACAAACAACACTGAGCCCCTAACAAGAAACTACCCTAACCCGTAACAACAAACAACACTAACCCATAACAACAAACAACCCTAACCCCAAACAACAAACAACCCTAACCCCCAAACAACAAACAACCCTAACCACTTAACAACAAACAATGCTAACCCCCCGAACAACCAAACAACACTAACCCCCTAACCACAATAAACACTAACACCCTAACAACAAAAACCACTAAACCCCAACAAGAAACAACCCTAAATCCCTAACAACAAACAACACTAACCCCCTAACAAAAAACAACCCTAACCAAACAACAAAAAACCCTAACCCACTAACAACAAACAACACTAACACCCTAACAACAAACAACCCTAACTCCCTAACAACAAACAACACTAACACCCTAACAACAAACAACCCTAAACCCCTAGCAACAAACACTAATCCCCTAACAAAAAACAACACTAAACCCCGAACAACAAACTACCCTAACCCCTTAACAACAAACAACACTAACCCCGTAACAAGAAACAACCCTAACACCCTAACAACAAACAACACTAACCCCCTAACAACGAACAACCCTAAACCCCTAACATCAAAGAACACTATCACCCTAACAACAAACAAACCTAACCCCCTAACAACAAACACTAACGCCCAAACAACAAAAAACCCTAACCCCTAAAAACCAAAAACACTAACTCACTAACAACAAACTACCCTAAACCACTAACAAAAAACAACCCTAACACCCTAACAACAAACAACACTAACCCCCTAACAACAAACAAACCTAAACCCCTAACATCAAAAAACACTAACCCACTAACAACACAAAACACTAACACCCTAACAACAAACAACACTAACACCCTAACAACAAAAACCACTAAACCCCAACAAGAAACAACACAAAACCCCTAACAACAAACACTAACCCCCTAACAACAAGCAACACTAAACCCCTAACAAGAAACTACCCTAACCCCGTAACAACGAACAACACTAACCCCGTAACAACAAACACCCCTGACCCCCAAACAACAAACAACCCTAACCCCCTAACAACAAACAATCCTAACCCCCGAACAACCAACAACCCTAACCCCCTAACCACAATAAACACTAACACCCTAACAACAAAAACCACTAAACCCCAACAATAAACAACCCTAAACCCCTAACAACCAACAACACTAACCCCCTAACAACAAACAACACTAACCCCCTAAGAACAAACAATCCTAACCAAACAACAAAAAACCCTAACCCACTAACAACAAACAACACTAACACCCTAACAACAAACAACCCTAACCCCCTAACAACAAACAACACTAACACCCTAACAACAAACAACCCTAACCCCCTAACAACAAACAACACTAACCCCCTAACAACAAACAAACCTAAACCCCTAACATCAAAGAACACTAACACCCTAACAACAAACAACCCTAACCCCCTAACAACAAACACTAACCCCCAAACAACAAACAACCCTAACCCCTAAAAACCAAAAAAACTAACCCACTAACAACAAAGAACCCTAACCCACTAACAACAAACAACCCTAACACCCTCACAAGAAAAACCACTAAACCCCAACAAGAAACAACGCTAAACCCCTAAGAACAAACAACACTAACCCCCTAACAACAAACAACCCTAACCAAACAACAAAAAACCCTAACCCACTAACAACAAACAACACTAACACCCTAACAACAAACAACCCTAACCCCCTAACAACAAACAACACTAACCCCCTAAAAAAAAACAACCCTAAACCCCTAACATCAAAGAACATTAACACCCTAACAGCAAACAACCCTAACCCCCTAACAACAAACACTAACCCCCAAACAACAAACAACCCTAACCCCTAAAAACCAAAAAAACTAACCCAATAACAACAAACAACACTAACCCACTAACAACAAACAACCCTAACACCCTAACAACAAACAACACTAACCCCCTAACAACAAACAACCCTAAACCCCTAACATCAAACAACACTAACCCCCTAACAACACAAAACACTAACACCCTAACAACAAACAACACTAACACCCTAACAACAAAAACCACTAAACCCCAACAAGAAACAACCCGAAACCCCTAACAACAAACACTAACCCCCTAACAACAAACAACACTAAACCCCTAACAAGAAACTACCCTAACCCCGTAACAACAAACAACACTAACCCCGTAACAACAAACAGCCCTAACCCCCAAACAACAAACAACCCTAACCCCCTAACAACAAACAATCCTAACCCCCGAACAGCCAACAACACTAACCCCCTAACCACAATAAACACTAACACCCTAACAACAAAAACCACTAAAACCCAACAAGAAACAACCCTAAACCCCTAACAACAAACAACACTAACCCCCTAACAACAAACAACACTAACCCCCTAACAACAAACAATCCTAACCAAACAACAAAAAACCCTAACCCACTAACAACAAACAACACTAACACCCTAACAACAAACAACCCTAACCCCCAACAACAAACACTAACACCCTAACAACAAACAACCCTAACCCCCTAACAACAAACAACACTAACCCCCTAACAACAAACAACCCTAAACCCCTAACATCAAAGAACACTAACACCCTAACAACAAACAACCCTAACCCCCTAACTACAAACACTAACCCCCAAACAACAAACAACCCTAACCCCTAAAAACCAAAAACACTAACCCACTAACAACAAACATCCCTAACACCCTAACAACAAACAACACTAACCCCCTAACAACAAACAACCCGTAACCCCTAACATCAAACAACACTAACCCCCTAACGACACAAAATACTAACACCCTAAGAACAAACAACACTAACACCCTAACAACAAAAACAACTAAACCCCAACAAGAAACAACCCGAAATCCCTAACAACAAACACTAACCCCCTAACAACAAACAACACTGAGCCCCTAACAAGAAACTACCCTAACCCGTAACAACAAACAACACTAACCCATAACAACAAACAACCCTAACCCCAAACAACAAACAACCCTAACCCCCAAACAACAAACAACCCTAACCACTTAACAACAAACAATGCTAACCCCCCGAACAACCAAACAACACTAACCCCCTAACCACAATAAACACTAACACCCTAACAACAAAAACCACTAAACCCCAACAAGAAACAACCCTAAATCCCTAACAACAAACAACACTAACCCCCTAACAAAAAACAACCCTAACCAAACAACAAAAAACCCTAACCCACTAACAACAAACAACACTAACACCCTAACAACAAACAACCCTAACTCCCTAACAACAAACAACACTAACACCCTAACAACAAACAACCCTAAACCCCTAGCAACAAACACTAATCCCCTAACAAAAAACAACACTAAACCCCGAACAACAAACTACCCTAACCCCTTAACAACAAACAACACTAACCCCGTAACAAGAAACAACCCTAACACCCTAACAACAAACAACACTAACCCCCTAACAACGAACAACCCTAAACCCCTAACATCAAAGAACACTATCACCCTAACAACAAACAAACCTAACCCCCTAACAACAAACACTAACGCCCAAACAACAAAAAACCCTAACCCCTAAAAACCAAAAACACTAACTCACTAACAACAAACTACCCTAAACCACTAACAAAAAACAACCCTAACACCCTAACAACAAACAACACTAACCCCCTAACAACAAACAAACCTAAACCCCTAACATCAAAAAACACTAACCCACTAACAACACAAAACACTAACACCCTAACAACAAACAACACTAACACCCTAACAACAAAAACCACTAAACCCCAACAAGAAACAACACAAAACCCCTAACAACAAACACTAACCCCCTAACAACAAGCAACACTAAACCCCTAACAAGAAACTACCCTAACCCCGTAACAACGAACAACACTAACCCCGTAACAACAAACACCCCTGACCCCCAAACAACAAACAACCCTAACCCCCTAACAACAAACAATCCTAACCCCCGAACAACCAACAACCCTAACCCCCTAACCACAATAAACACTAACACCCTAACAACAAAAACCACTAAACCCCAACAATAAACAACCCTAAACCCCTAACAACCAACAACACTAACCCCCTAACAACAAACAACACTAACCCCCTAAGAACAAACAATCCTAACCAAACAACAAAAAACCCTAACCCACTAACAACAAACAACACTAACACCCTAACAACAAACAACCCTAACCCCCTAACAACAAACAACACTAACACCCTAACAACAAACAACCCTAACCCCCTAACAACAAACAACACTAACCCCCTAACAACAAACAAACCTAAACCCCTAACATCAAAGAACACTAACACCCTAACAACAAACAACCCTAACCCCCTAACAACAAACACTAACCCCCAAACAACAAACAACCCTAACCCCTAAAAACCAAAAACACTAACCCACTAACAACAAACAACCCTAACTCACTAACAACAAACAACCCTAACACCCTAACAACAAACAAAACTAACCCCCTAACAACAAACAACCCTAAACCCCTAAGAACAAACAATACTAACCCCCTAACAACAAACAACCCTAACCAAACAACAAAAAACCCTAACCCACTAACAACAAACAAAACTAACACCCTAACAACACACAACCCTAACCCACTAACAACAAACAACCCTAACACCCTAACAACAAACAACACTAACCCCGTAACAACAAACAACCCTTACCCCCTAACATCAAACAACACTAACCCCCTAACAACACAAAACACTAACACCCTAACAACAAACAACACTAACACCCTAACAATAGAAACCACTAAACCCCAACAAGAAACAACCCTAAACCCCTAACAACAAACACTAACCCCCTAACAACAAACAACACTAACCCCCTAACAACAAACAACCCTAAACCCCTAACATCAAACAACACTAACCCCCTAACAACACAAAACACTAACACCCTAACAAGAAACAACACTAACACCCTAACAACAAACACCCCTAAACCCCAACAAGAAACAACCTGAAACCCCTAACAACAAACACTAAACACCTAACAAGAAACTACCCTAACCCCGTAACAACAAACAACACTAACCCCGTAACAACAAAGAGCTCTAACCCCCAAACAACAAACAACCCTAACCCCCTAACAACAAACAATCCTAACCCCCGAACAACCAACAACACTAACCCCCTAACCACAATAAAGACTAACACCCTAACAACAAAAACCACTAAACCCCAACAAGAAACAACCCTAAACCCCTAAGAACAAACAACACTAACCCCCTAACAAAAAACAACCCTAACCAAACAACAAAAAACCCTAACCCACTAACAACAAACAACACTAACACCCTAACAACAAACAACCCTAACCCCCTAACATCAAACAATACTAACACCCTAACAACAAACAACCCTAACCCCCTAACAACAAACAACACTAACCCCCTAACAACAAACAAACCTAAACCCCTAACATCAAAGAACACTAACACCCTAACAACAAACAACGCTAACCCCCTAACAACAAACACTAACCCCCAAACAACAAACAACCCTAACCCCTAAAAACCAAAAAAACTAACCCACTAACAACAAACAACCCTAACCCACTAACAACAAACAACCCTAACTCCCTAACAACAAACAACACTAACCCCCTAACAACAAACAACCCTTACCCCCTAACATCAAACAACACTAACCCCCTAACAACACAAAACACTAACACCCTATCAAGAAACAACACTAACACCCTAACAACAGAAACCACTAAACCCCAACAAGAAACAACCCTAAACCCCTAACAACAAACACTAACCCCCTAACAACAAACAACGCTGAACCCCTAACAAGAAAATACCCTAACCCCGTAACAAGAAACAACACTAACCCGTAACAACAAACAACCCTAACCCGCAAACAAAAAACAACCCTAAACCCCAAACAACAAACAACCCTAACCCCTTAACAACAAACAATCCTAACCCCCGAACAACCAACAACACTAACCCCCTACCCACAATAAACACTAACACCCTAAGAACAAAAACCACTAAACCCCAACAAGAAACAACCCTAAACCCCTCACAACAAACAACACTAACCCCCTAACAAAAAACAACCCTAACCAAACAACAAAAAACCCTAACCCACTAACAACAAACAACACTAACACCCTAACAACAAACAACCCAAAACCCCTAACAACAAACACTAACCCACTAATAAAAAACAACCCTAAACCCCGAACAAGAAACTACCCTAACCCCGTAACAACAAACAACACTAACCCCGTAACAAGAAACAACCCTAACCCCCTAACAACGAACAACACTAACCCCCTAACAACAAACAACCCTAAACTCCTAACATCAAAGAACACTAACCCCCTAACATCAAAGAACACTAACACCCTAACAACAAACAACCCTAACCCCCAAACAACAAACACTAACCCCCAAACAACAAACAACCCTAACGCCTAAAAACCAAAAACACTAACCCACTAACAACAAACTACCCTAAACCGCTAACAACAAACAACACTAACACCCTAACAACAAACAACACTAACCCCCTAACAACAAACAACCCTAAACCCCTAACATCAAACAACACTAACCCCCTAACAACACAAAACACTAACACCCTAACAACAAACAACACTAACCCCCTAACAACAAAAACCACTAAACCCCAACAAGAAACAACCCTAAACCCCTAACAACAAACAACCCTAACCCCCTAACAACAAACAACCCTAACCAAACAACAAAAAACCCTAACTGACTAACAACAAACAACACTAACCCCCTAACAAGAAACAACAATAACCCCCTAACAACAAACAACACTAACCCTCTAACAAGAAACAACACTAACAGCCTAACAACAACCAACCCTAACCCCCTAAGAACAAACAACACTAAGCAATAAGAACAAACAACACTAACCCCCAACAACGAACAATACCAACCTCTAACAACACAAAACCTAACCCCTTATCAACAAACAACCGTAACCCACTAACAACAAACAACCCTAACCCCAAAAAACGAAAAACACTACCCCACTAACAACAAACAACCCTAACCCCGTAACAACAAACAACCCTAAACCCCTAACATCAAACAACACTAACCCCCTCACAAGAAACAACACTAAAACCCTAACAAAAAACAACAATAACATCCTAAAAACAAAAACCACTAAACCCCAATAAGAAACAACCCTAAACCCCTAACAACAAACACTAACCCCCTAACAACAAACAACACTAAACCCCTAACAAGAAACTAACCTAACCCCGTAACATTAAACAACACTAACCTCCTAACAACAATCAACCTTAACCCCCTAACAACAAACACCCATAAACCCCTAACAACAAAAAATCCTAACCCCCTAACAACCTACAACACTAGCCCCCTAACCACAAACAACACTAACCCCGTAAGAACAAACAACAGTAACCCCCTAACAACAGTCCTAACCACCTAACAACAAACAACACTAACCCCCTAAAAAGAAACAACAATAAACCCCTAAAAACAAACAACACTCATCCCCTAACCACAAACAACACAAACCCCCTAACAACAAACAATCCTAACCCCCGAACAACCAACAACACTAACCCCCTAACCACAATAAACACTAACACCCTAACAACAAAAACCACTAAACCCCAACAAGAAACAACCCTAAACCCCTAACAAAAAACAACACTAACCCCCTAACAACAAACAACCCTAACCAAACAACAAACAACCCTAACCCCCTAACAACAAACACTAACCCCCAAACAACAAACAACCCTAACCCCTGAAAACCAAAAACACTAACCCACTAACAACAAACAACCCTAACCCACTAAAAACAAACAACACTAACACCCTAAAAACAAACAACCCTAACCCCCTAACAACAAACAATCCTAACCCCCGAACAACCAACAACACTAACCCCCTAACCACAGTAAACACTAACACCCTAACAAGAAAAACCACTAAACCCCAACAAGAAACAACCCTAAACCCCTAACAAAAACAACACTAACCCCCTAACAACAAACAACCCTAACCAAACAACAAAAAACCCTAACCCACTAACAACAAAAAACACTAACACCCTAACAACAAACAACACTAAACCCCTAACAAGAAACAACCCTAAACCCCTAACATCAAACAACACTAACCCCCTAACAACACAAAACACTAACACCCTAACAACAAACAACACTAACACCCTAACAACAAAAACCACTAAACCCCAACAAGAAACAACCCGAAACCCCTAACAACAAACACTAACCCCCTAACAACAAACAACACTAAACCCCTAACAAGAACCTAACCTAACCCCGTAACAACAAACAACACTAACCTCCTAACAACAAACAACCCTAACCCCCTAACAACAAACACCCCTAAACCCCTAACCACAAACAATCCTAACCCCCTAACAACCCACAACACTAACCCCCTAACCACAAACAGCACTAACCCCGTAAGAACAAACAACACTAACCCCCTAACAACAGTCCTAACCACCTAACAACAAACAACACTAACCCCCTAAAAAGAAACAACAATCAACCCCTAAAAACAAACAACACTCATCCCCTAAGAACAAACAACACTAACCCCCTAACAACAAACACTAACCCCCAAAAAACAAACAACCCTAACCCCTAAAAACCGAAAACACTAACAAACTACCAATAAACAACCCTAACCCACTAAGAACAAACAACCCTAACACCCTAACAACAAAAACCACTAAACCCCAACAAGAAACAACCCTAAACCCCTAACAACAAACAACACTAACCCCCTAACAACAAACAACCCTAACCAAACAACAAACAACCCTAACCCACTAACAACAAACAACACTAACCCCCTAACAAGAAACAACACTAAACCCCTAACAAGAAACTACCCTAACCCCGAAACAACAAACAACACTAACCCCTAACAACAACCAACCCCAACCCCCTAACAACAAACACTAACCCTCAGACAACAAACAACCCTAACCCTTAAAAATCTAAAACATTAACCCACTAACAACAACCCTAACCCACTAACAACAATCAACCCTAACACCCTAACAACAAACAACATTAACCCCCTAACAACAAACAACCCTAAACCCCTAACATCAAACAACACTAACCCCCTAACAACACAAAGCACTAACACCCTAACAACAAACAACACTAACACCCTAACAACAAACAACACTAACCCCCTAACAACAAACAACCCTAAACCCCTAACATCAAACAACACTATCCCCCTAACAACACAGAACACTAACACCCTAACAACAAACAACACTAACACCCTAACAACCAAAACCGCTAAACCCCAACAAGAAACAACCCTAAACCCCTAACAACAAACACTAACCCCCAACAACAAACAACACTAAACCCCTAACAAGAAACTACCCTAACCCCGTAACAACAAACAACACTAACCCCCAAACAACAAACAACCCTAACCCCCAAACAACAAACAACCCTAACCCCCTAACAACAAACAATCCTATCCCCCGAACAACCAACAACAGTAACCCCCTAACCACAGTAAACACTAACACCCTAACAACAAAAACCACTAAACCCTAACAAGAAACAACCCTAAACCCCTAACAACAAACAACCCTAACCAAACAACAAAAAACCCTAACCCACTAACAACAAAAAACACTAACACCCTAACTACAAGCAACACTAACCCCCTAACAACAAACAACCCTAAACCCCTAACATCAAAGAACACTAAAACCCTAACAACAAACAACTCTATCCCCCTAACAACAAACACTAATCCCCAAACAACAAACAACCCTAACCCCTGAAAACCAAAAACACTAACCCACTAACAACAAACAACCCTAACCCACTAACAACAAACAACCCTAACCCCTAAAAACAAACAACCTAGCCCCCTAACAACAAACAACCCTAACCAAACAACAAACAACGCTAACCGGCTAACAACAAAAAACACTAACCCCCTAACGAGAAACAACAGTAACCACCTAACAACAAACAACACTAACACCCTAACAACAACCAACCCTAACCCCCTATGAACAAACGACACTAAACCCCTAAAAACAAACAACACTAACCCCCAACAACGAACAATACTAACCCCCTAACAACACAAAACCTAACCCCTTATCAACAAACAAACCTAACCCACTAACAAAAAACAACCCTAACACCCTAACAACAAACAACCCTAACCCCCTAACAACAAACAACACTAACAACCTAACAACAAACAAAACTAACCCCCTAACAACAAACAACACTAACCCCCTAACAACAAACGATCCTAAACCCCTAACATCAAAGAACACTCACACCCTAACAACAAAAAACCCTAACCCCCTAACAACAAACACTAACCCCCAAACAACAAACAACCCTAACCCCTAAAAACCAAAAACACTAACCCACTAACAACAAACAACCCTAACCCCCTAACAACAAACAACCATAACCAAACAACAAACAACCCTAACCCACTATCAACAAACAACACTAACCCCCTAACAACAAACAACCCTAAACCCCTAACATCAAAGAACACTAACACTCTAAAAACAAACAACCCTAACCCCCTAACAACAAACACTAACCCCCAAACAACAAACAACCCTAACCCCTAAAAACCAAAAACACTAACCCACTAACAACAAACTACCCTAACCCACTAACAACAAACAACCCTAACACCCTAACAACAAACAACACTAACCCCCTAACAACAAACAACCCTTACCCCCTAACAACAAACAACACTAACCCCCTAACCACAATAAACACTAACACCCTAACAACAAAAACCACTAAACCCCAACAAGAAACAACCCTAAACCCCTAACAACAAACAACACTAACCCCCTAACAAAAAACAACCCTAACCAAACAACAAAAAACCCTAACCCACTAACAACAAACAACACTAACACCCTAACAACAAACAACCCTAACTCCCTAACAACAAACACTAACCCCCTAACAACAAACAACACTGAACCCCTAACAAGAAACTACCCTAACCCCATAACAACAAACAACACTAACCCGTAACAACAAACAACCCTAACCCCCAAACAACAAACAACCCTAAACCCCTAACAACAAACACTAACCCCCTAAGAAAAAACAACACTAAACCCCGAACAAGAAACTACCCTAACCCCGTAACAACAAACAACACTAACCCCGTAACAAGAAACAACCCTAACACCCTAACAACAAACAACACTAACCCCCTAACAACGAACAACCCTAAACCCCTAACATCAAAGAACACTATCACCCTAACAACAAACAAACCTAACCCCCTAACAACAAACACTAACGCCCAAACAACAAAAAACCCTAACCCCTAAAAACCAAAAACACTAACTCACTAACAACAAACTACCCTAAACCACTAACAAAAAACAACCCTAACACCCTAACAACAAACAACACTAACCCCCTAACAACAAACAAACCTAAACCCCTAACATCAAAAAACACTAACCCACTAACAACACAAAACACTAACACCCTAACAACAAACAACACTAACACCCTAACAACAAAAACCACTAAACCCCAACAAGAAACAACACAAAACCCCTAACAACAAACACTAACCCCCTAACAACAAACAACACTAAACCCCTAACAAGAAACTACCCTAACCCCGTAACAACGAACAACACTAACCCCGTAACAACAAACACCCCTGACCCCCAAACAACAAACAACCCTAACCCCCTAACAACAAACAATCCTAACCCCCGAACAACCAACAACCCTAACCCCCTAACCACAATAAACACTAACACCCTAACAACAAAAACCACTAAACCCCAACAATAAACAACCCTAAACCCCTAACAACCAACAACACTAACCCCCTAACAACAAACAACACTAACCCCCTAAGAACAAACAATCCTAACCAAACAACAAAAAACCCTAACCCACTAACAACAAACAACACTAACACCCTAACAACAAACAACCCTAACCCCCTAACAACAAACAACACTAACACCCTAACAACAAACAACCCTAACCCCCTAACAACAAACAACACTAACCCCCTAACAACAAACAAACCTAAACCCCTAACATCAAAGAACACTAACACCCTAACAACAAACAACCCTAACCCCCTAACAACAAACACTAACCCCCAAACAACAAACAACCCTAACCCCTAAAAACCAAAAACACTAACCCACTAACAACAAACAACCCTAACTCACTAACAACAAACAACCCTAACACCCTAACAACAAACAAAACTAACCCCCTAACAACAAACAACCCTAAACCCCTAAGAACAAACAATACTAACCCCCTAACAACAAACAACCCTAACCAAACAACAAAAAACCCTAACCCGCTAACAACAAACAAAACTAACACCCTAACAACAAACAACCCTAACCCACTAACAACAAACAACCCTAACACCCTAACAACAAACAACACTAACCCCGTAACAACAAACAACCCTTACCCCCTAACATCAAACAACACTAACCCCCTAACAACACAAAACACTAACACCCTAACAACAAACAACACTAACACCCTAACAATAGAAACCACTAAACCCCAACAAGAAACAACCCTAAACCCCTAACAACAAACACTAACCCCCTAACAACAAACAACACTAACCCCCTAACAACAAACAACCCTAAACCCCTAACATCAAACAACACTAACCCCCTAACAACACAAAACACTAACACCCTAACAAGAAACAACACTAACACCCTAACAACAAACACCCCTAAACCCCAACAAGAAACAACCTGAAACCCCTAACAACAAACACTAAACACCTAACAAGAAACTACCCTAACCCCGTAACAACAAACAACACTAACCCCGTAACAACAAAGAGCTCTAACCCCCAAACAACAAACAACCCTAACCCCCTAACAACAAACAATCCTAACCCCCGAACAACCAACAACACTAACCCCCTAACCACAATAAAGACTAACACCCTAACAACAAAAACCACTAAACCCCAACAAGAAACAACCCTAAACCCCTAAGAACAAACAACACTAACCCCCTAACAAAAAACAACCCTAACCAAACAACAAAAAACCCTAACCCACTAACAACAAACAACACTAACACCCTAACAACAAACAACCCTAACCCCCTAACAACAAACAATACTAACACCCTAACAACAAACAACCCTAACCCCCTAACAACAAACAACACTAACCCCCTAACAACAAACAAACCTAAACCCCTAACATCAAAGAACACTAACACCCTAACAACAAACAACGCTAACCCCCTAACAACAAACACTAACCCCCAAACAACAAACAACCCTAACCCCTAAAAACCAAAAAAACTAACCCACTAACAACAAACAACCCTAACCCACTAACAACAAACAACCCTAACTCCCTAACAACAAACAACACTAACCCCCTAACAACAAACAACCCTTACCCCCTAACATCAAACAACACTAACCCCCTAACAACACAAAACACTAACACCCTAACAACAAACAACACTAACACCCTAACAACAGAAACCACTAAACCCCAACAAGAAACAACCCAAAACCCCTAACAACAAACACTAACCCCCTAACAACAAACAACGCTGAACCCCTAACAAGAAAATACCCTAACCCCGTAACAAGAAACAACACTAACCCGTAACAACAAACAACCCTAACCCGCAAACAAAAAACAACCCTAAACCCCAAACAACAAACAACCCTAACCCCTTAACAACAAACAATCCTAACCCCCGAACAACCAACAACACTAACCCCCTACCCACAATAAACACTAACACCCTAAGAACAAAAACCACTAAACCCCAACAAGAAACAACCCTAAACCCCTCACAACAAACAACACTAACCCCCTAACAAAAAACAACCCTAACCAAACAACAAAAAACCCTAACCCACTAACAACAAACAACACTAACACCCTAACAACAAACAACCCAAAACCCCTAACAACAAACCCTAACCCACTAATAAAAAACAACCCTAAACCCCGAACAAGAAACTACCCTAACCCCGTAACAACAAACAACACTAACCCCGTAACAAGAAACAACCCTAACCCCCTAACAACGAACAACACTAACCCCCTAACAACAAACAACCCTAAACTCCTAACATCAAAGAACACTAACCCCCTAACATCAAAGAACACTAACACCCTAACAACAAACAACCCTAACCCCCAAACAACAAACACTAACCCCCAAACAACAAACAACCCTAACGCCTAAAAACCAAAAACACTAACCCACTAACAACAAACTACCCTAAACCGCTAACAACAAACAACACTAACACCCTAACAACAAACAACACTAACCCCCTAACAACAAACAACCCTAAACCCCTAACATCAAACAACACTAACCCCCTAACAACACAAAACACTAACACCCTAACAACAAACAACACTAACCCCCTAACAACAAAAACCACTAAACCCCAACAAGAAACAACCCTAAACCCCTAACAACAAACAACCCTAACCCCCTAACAACAAACAACCCTAACCAAACAACAAAAAACCCTAACTGACTAACAACAAACAACACTAACCCCCTAACAAGAAACAACAATAACCCCCTAACAACAAACAACACTAACCCTCTAACAAGAAACAACACTAACAGCCTAACAACAACCAACCCTAACCCCCTAAGAACAAACAACACTAAGCAATAAGAACAAACAACACTAACCCCCAACAACGAACAATACCAACCTCTAACAACACAAAACCTAACCCCTTATCAACAAACAACCGTAACCCACTAACAACAAACAACACTAACCCCAAAAAACGAAAAACACTACCCCACTAACAACAAACAACCCTAACCCCGTAACAACAAACAACCCTAAACCCCTAACATCAAACAACACTAACCCCCTCACAAGAAACAACACTAAAACCCTAACAAAAAACAACAATAACATCCTAAAAACAAAAACCACTAAACCCCAATAAGAAACAACCCTAAACCCCTAACAACAAACACTAACCCCCTAACAACAAACAACACTAAACCCCTAACAAGAAACTAACCTAACCCCGTAACATTAAACAACACTAACCTCCTAACAACAATCAACCTTAACCCCCTAACAACAAACACCCATAAACCCCTAACAACAAAAAATCCTAACCCCCTAACAACCTACAACACTAGCCCCCTAACCACAAACAACACTAACCCCGTAAGAACAAACAACAGTAACCCCCTAACAACAGTCCTAACCACCTAACAACAAACAACACTAACCCCCTAAAAAGAAACAACAATAAACCCCTAAAAACAAACAACACTCATCCCCTAACCACAAACAACACAAACCCCCTAACAACAAACAATCCTAACCCCCGAACAACCAACAACACTAACCCCCTAACCACAATAAACACTAACACCCTAACAACAAAAACCACTAAACCCCAACAAGAAACAACCCTAAACCCCTAACAAAAAGCAACACTAACCCCCTAAAAACAAACAACCCTAACCAAACAACAAACAACCCTAACCCCCTAACAACAAACACTAACCCCCAAACAACAAACAACCCTAACCCCTGAAAACCAAAAACACTAACCCACTAACAACAAACAACCCTAACCCACTAAAAACAAACAACACTAACACCCTAAAAACAAACAACCCTAACCCCCTAACAACAAACAATCCTAACCCCCGAACAACCAACAACACTAACCCCCTAACCACAGTAAACACTAACACCCTAACAAGAAAAACCACTAAACCCCAACAAGAAACAACCCTAAACCCCTAACAAAAACAACACTAACCCCCTAACAACAAACAACCCTAACCAAACAACAAAAAACCCTAACCCACTAACAACAAAAAACACTAACACCCTAACAACAAACAACACTAAACCCCTAACAAGAAACAACCCTAAACCCCTAACATCAAACAACACTAACCCCCTAACAACACAAAACACTAACACCCTAACAACAAACAACACTAACACCCTAACAACAAAAACCACTAAACCCCAACAAGAAACAACCCGAAACCCCTAACAACAAACACTAACCCCCTAACAACAAACAACACTAAACCCCTAACAAGAACCTAACCTAACCCCGTAACAACAAACAACACTAACCTCCTAACAACAAACAACCCTAACCCCCTAACAACAAACACCCCTAAACCCCTAACCACAAACAATCCTAACCCCCTAACAACCCACAACACTAACCCCCTAACCACAAACAGCACTAACCCCGTAAGAACAAACAACACTAACCCCCTAACAACAGTCCTAACCACCTAACAACAAACAACCCTAACCCCCTAAAAAGAAACAACAATCAACCCCTAAAAACAAACAACACTCATCCCCTAAGAACAAACAACACTAACCCCCTAACAACAAACACTTACCCCCAAAAAACAAACAACCCTAACCCCTAAAAACCGAAAACACTAACAAACTACCAATAAACAACCCTAACCCACTAAGAACAAACAACCCTAACACCCTAACAACAAAAACCACTAAACCCCAACAAGAAACAACCCTAAACCCCTAACAACAAACAACACTAACCCCCTAACAACAAACAACCCTAACCAAACAACAAACAACCCTAACCCACTAACAACAAACAACACTAACCCCCTAACAAGAAACAACACTAAACCCCTAACAAGAAACTACCCTAACCCCGAAACAACAAACAACACTAACCCCTAACAACAACCAACCCCAACCCCCTAACAACAAACACTAACCCTCAGACAACAAACAACCCTAACCCTTAAAAATCTAAAACATTAACCCACTAACAACAACCCTAACCCACTAACAACAATCAACCCTAACACCCTAACAACAAACAATATTAACCCCCTAACAACAAACAACCCTAAACCCCTAACATCAAACAACACTAACCCCCTAACAACACAAAGCACTAACACCCTAACAACAAACAACACTAACACCCTAACAACAAACAACACTAACCCCCTAACAACAAACAACCCTAAACCCCTAACATCAAACAACACTATCCCCCTAACAACACAGAACACTAACACCCTAACAACAAACAACACTAACACCCTAAAAACCAAAACCGCTAAACCCCAACAAGAAACAACCCTAAACCCCTAACAACAAACACTAACCCCCAACAACAAACAACACTAAACCCCTAACAAGAAACTACCCTAACCCCGTAACAACAAACAACACTAACCCCCAAACAACAAACAACCCTAACCCCCAAACAACAAACAACCCTAACCCCCTAACAACAAACAATCCTATCCCCCGAACAACCAACAACAGTAACCCCCTAACCACAGTAAACACTAACACCCTAACAACAAAAACCACTAAACCCTAACAAGAAACAACCCTAAACCCCTAACAACAAACAACCCTAACCAAACAACAAAAAACCCTAACCCACTAACAACAAAAAACACTAACACCCTAACTACAAGCAACACTAACCCCCTAACAACAAACAACCCTAAACCCCTAACATCAAAGAACACTAAAACCCTAACAACAAACAACTCTATCCCCCTAACAACAAACACTAATCCCCAAACAACAAACAACCCTAACCCCTGAAAACCAAAAACACTAACCCACTAACAACAAACAACCCTAACCCACTAACAACAAACAAACCTAACCCCTAAAAACAAACAACCTAGCCCCCTAACAACAAACAACCCTAACCAAACAACAAACAACGCTAACCGGCTAACAACAAAAAACACTAACCCCCTAACGAGAAACAACAGTAACCACCTAACAACAAACAACACTAACACCCTAACAACAACCAACCCTAACCCCCTATGAACAAACGACACTAAACCCCTAAAAACAAACAACACTAACCCCCAACAACGAACAATACTAACCCCCTAACAACACAAAACCTAACCCCTTATCAACAAACAAACCTAACCCACTAACAAAAAACAACCCTAACACCCTAACAACAAACAACCCTAACCCCCTAACAACAAACAACACTAACAACCTAACAACAAACAAAACTAACCCCCTAACAACAAACAACACTAACCCCCTAACAACAAACGATCCTAAACCCCTAACATCAAAGAACACTCACACCCTAACAACAAAAAACCCTAACCCCCTAACAACAAACACTAACCCCCAAACAACAAACAACCCTAACCCCTAAAAACCAAAAACACTAACCCACTAACAACAAACAACCCTAACCCCCTAACAACAAACAACCATAACCAAACAACAAACAACCCTAACCCACTATCAACAAACAACACTAACCCCCTAACAACAAACAACCCTAAACCCCTAACATCAAAGAACACTAACACTCTAAAAACAAACAACCCTAACCCCCTAACAACAAACACTAACCCCCAAACAACAAACAACCCTAACCCCTAAAAACCAAAAACACTAACCCACTAACAACAAACTACCCTAACCCACTAACAACAAACAACCCTAACACCCTAACAACAAACAACACTAACCCCCTAACAACAAACAACCCTTACCCCCTAACAACAAACAACACTAACCCCCTAACCACAATAAACACTAACACCCTAACAACAAAAACCACTAAACCCCAACAAGAAACAACCCTAAACCCCTAACAACAAACAACACTAACCCCCTAACAAAAAACAACCCTAACCAAACAACAAAAAACCCTAACCCACTAACAACAAACAACACTAACACCCTAACAACAAACAACCCTAACTCCCTAACAACAAACACTAACCCCCTAACAACAAACAACACTGAACCCCTAACAAGAAACTACCCTAACCCCATAACAACAAACAACACTAACCCGTAACAACAAACAACCCTAACCCCCAAACAACAAACAACCCTAAACCCCTAACAACAAACACTAACCCCCTAAGAAAAAACAACACTAAACCCCGAACAAGAAACTACCCTAACCCCGTAACAACAAACAACACTAACCCCGTAACAAGAAACAACCCTAACACCCTAACAACAAACAACACTAACCCCCTAACAACGAACAACCCTAAACCCCTAACATCAAAGAACACTAACACTCTAAAAACAAACAACCCTAACCCCCTAACAACAAACACTAACCCCCAAACAACAAACAACCCTAACCCCTAAAAACCAAAAACACTAACCCACTAACAACAAACTACCCTAACCCACTAACAACAAACAACCCTAACACCCTAACAACAAACAACACTAACCCCCTAACAACAAACAACCCTTACCCCCTAACAACAAACAACCCTAACCCCCTTACTACACAAAACACTAACACCCTAACAACAAAAACCACTAAACCCCAACAAGAAACAACCCGAAACCCCTAACAACAAACACTAACCCCCTAACAACAAACAACACTAAACCGCTAACAAGAAACTACCCTAACCCCGTAACAACAAACAACACTAACCCCGTAACAACAAACAACCCTAACCCCCAAACAACAAACAACCCTAACCTACTAACAACAAACAACACTAACACCCTAACAACAAACAACCCTAAACCCCTAACATCAAACAACACTAACCCCCTAACATCACAAAACACTAACACCCTAACAACAAACAACACTAACACCCTAAGAACAAAAACCACTAAACCCCAACAAGAAACAACCCTAAACCCCTAAGAACAAACAACACTAACCCCCTAACAACAAACAACCCTAACCAAACAACGAAAAACCCTAACCCACTAACAACAAACAACACTAACACCCTAACAACAAACAACCCTAACCCCCTAACAACAAACAACACTAACACCCTAACAACAAACAACCCTAACCCCCTAACAACAAACAACACTAACCCCCTAACAACACAAAACACTAACACCCTAACAACAAACAACACTAACACCCTAACAACAAAAACCACTAAACCCCAAGAAGAAACAACCCGAAACCCCTAACAACAAACACTAACCCCCTAACAACAAACAACACTAAACCCCTAACAAGAACCTAACCTAACCCCGTAACAACAAACAACACTAACCTCCTAACAACAAACAACCCTAACCCCCTAACAACAAACACCCCTAAACCCCTAACCACAAACAATCCTAACCCCCTAACAACCCACAACACTAACCCCCTAACCACAAACAGCACTAACCCCGTAAGAACAAACAACACTAACCCCCTAACAACAGTCCTAACCACCTAACAACAAACAACACTAACCCCCTAAAAAGAAACAACAATCAACCCCTAAAAACAAACAACACTCATCCCCTAAGAACAAACAACACTAACCCCCTAACAACAAACACTAACCCCCAAAAAACAAACAACCCTAACCCCTAAAAACCGAAAACACTAACAAACTACCAATAAACAACCCTAACCCACTAAGAACAAACAACCCTAACACCCTAACAACAAAAACCACTAAACCCCAACAAGAAACAACCCTAAACCCCTAACAACAAACAACACTAACCCCCTAACAACAAACAACCCTAACCAAACAACAAACAACCCTAACCCACTAACAACAAACAACACTAACCCCCTAACAAGAAACAACACTAAACCCCTAACAAGAAACTACCCTAACCCCGAAACAACAAACAACACTAACCCCTAACAACAACCAACCCCAACCCCCTAACAACAAACACTAACCCTCAGACAACAAACAACCCTAACCCTTAAAAATCTAAAACATTAACCCACTAACAACAACCCTAACCCACTAACAACAATCAACCCTAACACCCTAACAACAAACAACACTAACCCCCTAACAACAAACAACCCTAAACCCCTAACATCAAACAACACTAACCCCCTAACAACACAAAGCACTAACACCCTAACAACAAACAACACTAACACCCTAACAACAAACAACACTAACCCCCTAACAACAAACAACCCTAAACCCCTAACATCAAACAACACTATCCCCCTAACAACACAAAACACTAACACCCTAACAACAAACAACACTAACACCCTAACAACCAAAACCGCTAAACCCCAACAAGAAACAACCCTAAACCCCTAACAACAAACACTAACCCCCAACAACAAACAACACTAAACCCCTAACAAGAAACTACCCTAACCCCGTAACAACAAACAACACTAACCCCCAAACAACAAACAACCCTAACCCCCAAACAACAAACAACCCTAACCCCCTAACAACAAACAATCCTATCCCCCGAACAACCAACAACAGTAACCCCCTAACCACAGTAAACACTAACACCCTAACAACAAAAACCACTAAACCCTAACAAGAAACAACCCTAAACCCCTAACAACAAACAACCCTAACCAAACAACAAAAAACCCTAACCCACTAACAACAAAAAACACTAACACCCTAACTACAAGCAACACTAACCCCCTAACAACAAACAACCCTAAACCCCTAACATCAAAGAACACTAAAACCCTAACAACAAACAACTCTATCCCCCTAACAACAAACACTAATCCCCAAACAACAAACAACCCTAACCCCTGAAAACCAAAAAAACTAACCCACTAACAACAAACAACCCTAACCCACTAACAACAAACAACCCTAACTCCCTAACAACAAACAACACTAACCCCCTAACAACAAACAACCCTTACCCCCTAACATCAAACAACACTAACCCCCTAACAACACAAAACACTAACACCCTAACAACAAACAACACTAACACCCTAACAACAGAAACCACTAAACCCCAACAAGAAACAACCCAAAACCCCTAACAACAAACACTAACCCCCTAACAACAAACAACGCTGAACCCCTAACAAGAAAATACCCTAACCCCGTAACAAGAAACAACACTAACCCGTAACAACAAACAACCCTAACCCGCAAACAAAAAACAACCCTAAACCCCAAACAACAAACAACCCTAACCCCTTAACAACAAACAATCCTAACCCCCGAACAACCAACAACACTAACCCCCTACCCACAATAAACACTAACACCCTAAGAACAAAAACCACTAAACCCCAACAAGAAACAACCCTAAACCCCTCACAACAAACAACACTAACCCCCTAACAAAAAACAACCCTAACCAAACAACAAAAAACCCTAACCCACTAACAACAAACAACACTAACACCCTAACAACAAACAACCCAAAACCCCTAACAACAAACCCTAACCCACTAATAAAAAACAACCCTAAACCCCGAACAAGAAACTACCCTAACCCCGTAACAACAAACAACACTAACCCCGTAACAAGAAACAACCCTAACCCCCTAACAACGAACAACACTAACCCCCTAACAACAAACAACCCTAAACTCCTAACATCAAAGAACACTAACCCCCTAACATCAAAGAACACTAACACCCTAACAACAAACAACCCTAACCCCCAAACAACAAACACTAACCCCCAAACAACAAACAACCCTAACGCCTAAAAACCAAAAACACTAACCCACTAACAACAAACTACCCTAAACCGCTAACAACAAACAACACTAACACCCTAACAACAAACAACACTAACCCCCTAACAACAAACAACCCTAAACCCCTAACATCAAACAACACTAACCCCCTAACAACACAAAACACTAACACCCTAACAACAAACAACACTAACCCCCTAACAACAAAAACCACTAAACCCCAACAAGAAACAACCCTAAACCCCTAACAACAAACAACCCTAACCCCCTAACAACAAACAACCCTAACCAAACAACAAAAAACCCTAACTGACTAACAACAAACAACACTAACCCCCTAACAAGAAACAACAATAACCCCCTAACAACAAACAACACTAACCCTCTAACAAGAAACAACACTAACAGCCTAACAACAACCAACCCTAACCCCCTAAGAACAAACAACACTAAGCAATAAGAACAAACAACACTAACCCCCAACAACGAACAATACCAACCTCTAACAACACAAAACCTAACCCCTTATCAACAAACAACCGTAACCCACTAACAACAAACAACCCTAACCCCAAAAAACGAAAAACACTACCCCACTAACAACAAACAACCCTAACCCCGTAACAACAAACAACCCTAAACCCCTAACATCAAACAACACTAACCCCCTCACAAGAAACAACACTAAAACCCTAACAAAAAACAACAATAACATCCTAAAAACAAAAACCACTAAACCCCAATAAGAAACAACCCTAAACCCCTAACAACAAACACTAACCCCCTAACAACAAACAACACTAAACCCCTAACAAGAAACTAACCTAACCCCGTAACATTAAACAACACTAACCTCCTAACAACAATCAACCTTAACCCCCTAACAACAAACACCCATAAACCCCTAACAACAAAAAATCCTAACCCCCTAACAACCTACAACACTAGCCCCCTAACCACAAACAACACTAACCCCGTAAGAACAAACAACAGTAACCCCCTAACAACAGTCCTAACCACCTAACAACAAACAACACTAACCCCCTAAAAAGAAACAACAATAAACCCCTAAAAACAAACAACACTCATCCCCTAACCACAAACAACACAAACCCCCTAACAACAAACAATCCTAACCCCCGAACAACCAACAACACTAACCCCCTAACCACAATAAACACTAACACCCTAACAACAAAAACCACTAAACCCCAACAAGAAACAACCCTAAACCCCTAACAAAAAGCAACACTAACCCCCTAAAAACAAACAACCCTAACCAAACAACAAACAACCCTAACCCCCTAACAACAAACACTAACCCCCAAACAACAAACAACCCTAACCCCTGAAAACCAAAAACACTAACCCACTAACAACAAACAACCCTAACCCACTAAAAACAAACAACACTAACACCCTAAAAACAAACAACCCTAACCCCCTAACAACAAACAATCCTAACCCCCGAACAACCAACAACACTAACCCCCTAACCACAGTAAACACTAACACCCTAACAAGAAAAACCACTAAACCCCAACAAGAAACAACCCTAAACCCCTAACAAAAACAACACTAACCCCCTAACAACAAACAACCCTAACCAAACAACAAAAAACCCTAACCCACTAACAACAAAAAACACTAACACCCTAACAACAAACAACACTAAACCCCTAACAAGAAACAACCCTAAACCCCTAACATCAAACAACACTAACCCCCTAACAACACAAAACACTAACACCCTAACAACAAACAACACTAACACCCTAACAACAAAAACCACTAAACCCCAACAAGAAACAACCCGAAACCCCTAACAACAAACACTAACCCCCTAACAACAAACAACACTAAACCCCTAACAAGAACCTAACCTAACCCCGTAACAACAAACAACACTAACCTCCTAACAACAAACAACCCTAACCCCCTAACAACAAACACCCCTAAACCCCTAACCACAAACAATCCTAACCCCCTAACAACCCACAACACTAACCCCCTAACCACAAACAGCACTAACCCCGTAAGAACAAACAACACTAACCCCCTAACAACAGTCCTAACCACCTAACAACAAACAACCCTAACCCCCTAAAAAGAAACAACAATCAACCCCTAAAAACAAACAACACTCATCCCCTAAGAACAAACAACACTAACCCCCTAACAACAAACACTTACCCCCAAAAAACAAACAACCCTAACCCCTAAAAACCGAAAACACTAACAAACTACCAATAAACAACCCTAACCCACTAAGAACAAACAACCCTAACACCCTAACAACAAAAACCACTAAACCCCAACAAGAAACAACCCTAAACCCCTAACAACAAACAACACTAACCCCCTAACAACAAACAACCCTAACCAAACAACAAACAACCCTAACCCACTAACAACAAACAACACTAACCCCCTAACAAGAAACAACACTAAACCCCTAACAAGAAACTACCCTAACCCCGAAACAACAAACAACACTAACCCCTAACAACAACCAACCCCAACCCCCTAACAACAAACACTAACCCTCAGACAACAAACAACCCTAACCCTTAAAAATCTAAAACATTAACCCACTAACAACAACCCTAACCCACTAACAACAATCAACCCTAACACCCTAACAACAAACAACATTAACCCCCTAACAACAAACAACCCTAAACCCCTAACATCAAACAACACTAACCCCCTAACAACACAAAGCACTAACACCCTAACAACAAACAACACTAACACCCTAACAACAAACAACACTAACCCCCTAACAACAAACAACCCTAAACCCCTAACATCAAACAACACTATCCCCCTAACAACACAGAACACTAACACCCTAACAACAAACAACACTAACACCCTAAAAACCAAAACCGCTAAACCCCAACAAGAAACAACCCTAAACCCCTAACAACAAACACTAACCCCCAACAACAAACAACACTAAACCCCTAACAAGAAACTACCCTAACCCCGTAACAACAAACAACACTAACCCCCAAACAACAAACAACCCTAACCCCCAAACAACAAACAACCCTAACCCCCTAACAACAAACAATCCTATCCCCCGAACAACCAACAACAGTAACCCCCTAACCACAGTAAACACTAACACCCTAACAACAAAAACCACTAAACCCTAACAAGAAACAACCCTAAACCCCTAACAACAAACAACCCTAACCAAACAACAAAAAACCCTAACCCACTAACAACAAAAAACACTAACACCCTAACTACAAGCAACACTAACCCCCTAACAACAAACAACCCTAAACCCCTAACATCAAAGAACACTAAAACCCTAACAACAAACAACTCTATCCCCCTAACAACAAACACTAATCCCCAAACAACAAACAACCCTAACCCCTGAAAACCAAAAACACTAACCCACTAACAACAAACAACCCTAACCCACTAACAACAAACAAACCTAACCCCTAAAAACAAACAACCTAGCCCCCTAACAACAAACAACCCTAACCAAACAACAAACAACGCTAACCGGCTAACAACAAAAAACACTAACCCCCTAACGAGAAACAACAGTAACCACCTAACAACAAACAACACTAACACCCTAACAACAACCAACCCTAACCCCCTATGAACAAACGACACTAAACCCCTAAAAACAAACAACACTAACCCCCAACAACGAACAATACTAACCCCCTAACAACACAAAACCTAACCCCTTATCAACAAACAAACCTAACCCACTAACAAAAAACAACCCTAACACCCTAACAACAAACAACCCTAACCCCCTAACAACAAACAACACTAACAACCTAACAACAAACAAAACTAACCCCCTAACAACAAACAACACTAACCCCCTAACAACAAACGATCCTAAACCCCTAACATCAAAGAACACTCACACCCTAACAACAAAAAACCCTAACCCCCTAACAACAAACACTAACCCCCAAACAACAAACAACCCTAACCCCTAAAAACCAAAAACACTAACCCACTAACAACAAACAACCCTAACCCCCTAACAACAAACAACCATAACCAAACAACAAACAACCCTAACCCACTATCAACAAACAACACTAACCCCCTAACAACAAACAACCCTAAACCCCTAACATCAAAGAACACTAACACTCTAAAAACAAACAACCCTAACCCCCTAACAACAAACACTAACCCCCAAACAACAAACAACCCTAACCCCTAAAAACCAAAAACACTAACCCACTAACAACAAACTACCCTAACCCACTAACAACAAACAACCCTAACACCCTAACAACAAACAACACTAACCCCCTAACAACAAACAACCCTTACCCCCTAACAACAAACAACACTAACCCCCTAACCACAATAAACACTAACACCCTAACAACAAAAACCACTAAACCCCAACAAGAAACAACCCTAAACCCCTAACAACAAACAACACTAACCCCCTAACAAAAAACAACCCTAACCAAACAACAAAAAACCCTAACCCACTAACAACAAACAACACTAACACCCTAACAACAAACAACCCTAACTCCCTAACAACAAACACTAACCCCCTAACAACAAACAACACTGAACCCCTAACAAGAAACTACCCTAACCCCATAACAACAAACAACACTAACCCGTAACAACAAACAACCCTAACCCCCAAACAACAAACAACCCTAAACCCCTAACAACAAACACTAACCCCCTAAGAAAAAACAACACTAAACCCCGAACAAGAAACTACCCTAACCCCGTAACAACAAACAACACTAACCCCGTAACAAGAAACAACCCTAACACCCTAACAACAAACAACACTAACCCCCTAACAACGAACAACCCTAAACCCCTAACATCAAAGAACACTAACACTCTAAAAACAAACAACCCTAACCCCCTAACAACAAACACTAACCCCCAAACAACAAACAACCCTAACCCCTAAAAACCAAAAACACTAACCCACTAACAACAAACTACCCTAACCCACTAACAACAAACAACCCTAACACCCTAACAACAAACAACACTAACCCCCTAACAACAAACAACCCTTACCCCCTAACAACAAACAACCCTAACCCCCTTACTACACAAAACACTAACACCCTAACAACAAAAACCACTAAACCCCAACAAGAAACAACCCGAAACCCCTAACAACAAACACTAACCCCCTAACAACAAACAACACTAAACCGCTAACAAGAAACTACCCTAACCCCGTAACAACAAACAACACTAACCCCGTAACAACAAACAACCCTAACCCCCAAACAACAAACAACCCTAACCTACTAACAACAAACAACACTAACACCCTAACAACAAACAACCCTAAACCCCTAACATCAAACAACACTAACCCCCTAACATCACAAAACACTAACACCCTAACAACAAACAACACTAACACCCTAAGAACAAAAACCACTAAACCCCAACAAGAAACAACCCTAAACCCCTAAGAACAAACAACACTAACCCCCTAACAACAAACAACCCTAACCAAACAACGAAAAACCCTAACCCACTAACAACAAACAACACTAACACCCTAACAACAAACAACCCTAACCCCCTAACAACAAACAACACTAACACCCTAACAACAAACAACCCTAACCCCCTAACAACAAACAACACTAACCCCCTAACAACACAAAACACTAACACCCTAACAACAAACAACACTAACACCCTAACAACAAAAACCACTAAACCCCAAGAAGAAACAACCCGAAACCCCTAACAACAAACACTAACCCCCTAACAACAAACAACACTAAACCCCTAACAAGAACCTAACCTAACCCCGTAACAACAAACAACACTAACCTCCTAACAACAAACAACCCTAACCCCCTAACAACAAACACCCCTAAACCCCTAACCACAAACAATCCTAACCCCCTAACAACCCACAACACTAACCCCCTAACCACAAACAGCACTAACCCCGTAAGAACAAACAACACTAACCCCCTAACAACAGTCCTAACCACCTAACAACAAACAACACTAACCCCCTAAAAAGAAACAACAATCAACCCCTAAAAACAAACAACACTCATCCCCTAAGAACAAACAACACTAACCCCCTAACAACAAACACTAACCCCCAAAAAACAAACAACCCTAACCCCTAAAAACCGAAAACACTAACAAACTACCAATAAACAACCCTAACCCACTAAGAACAAACAACCCTAACACCCTAACAACAAAAACCACTAAACCCCAACAAGAAACAACCCTAAACCCCTAACAACAAACAACACTAACCCCCTAACAACAAACAACCCTAACCAAACAACAAACAACCCTAACCCACTAACAACAAACAACACTAACCCCCTAACAAGAAACAACACTAAACCCCTAACAAGAAACTACCCTAACCCCGAAACAACAAACAACACTAACCCCTAACAACAACCAACCCCAACCCCCTAACAACAAACACTAACCCTCAGACAACAAACAACCCTAACCCTTAAAAATCTAAAACATTAACCCACTAACAACAACCCTAACCCACTAACAACAATCAACCCTAACACCCTAACAACAAACAACACTAACCCCCTAACAACAAACAACCCTAAACCCTTAACATCAAACAACACTAACCCCCTAACAACACAAAGCACTAACACCCTAACAACAAACAACACTAACACCCTAACAACAAACAACACTAACCCCCTAACAACAAACAACCCTAAACCCCTAACATCAAACAACACTATCCCCCTAACAACACAAAACACTAACACCCTAACAACAAACAACACTAACACCCTAACAACCAAAACCGCTAAACCCCAACAAGAAACAACCCTAAACCCCTAACAACAAACACTAACCCCCAACAACAAACAACACTAAACCCCTAACAAGAAACTACCCTAACCCCGTAACAACAAACAACACTAACCCCCAAACAACAAACAACCCTAACCCCCAAACAACAAACAACCCTAACCCCCTAACAACAAACAATCCTATCCCCCGAACAACCAACAACAGTAACCCCCTAACCACAGTAAACACTAACACCCTAACAACAAAAACCACTAAACCCTAACAAGAAACAACCCTAAACCCCTAACAACAAACAACCCTAACCAAACAACAAAAAACCCTAACCCACTAACAACAAAAAACACTAACACCCTAACTACAAGCAACACTAACCCCCTAACAACAAACAACCCTAAACCCCTAACATCAAAGAACACTAAAACCCTAACAACAAACAACTCTATCCCCCTAACAACAAACACTAATCCCCAAACAACAAACAACCCTAACCCCTGAAAACCAAAAACACTAACCCACTAACAACAAACAACCCTAACCCACTAACAACAAACAACCCTAACCCCTAAAAACAAACAACCTAGCCCCCTAACACCAAACAACCCTAACCAAACAACAAACAACGCTAACCGGCTAACAACAAAAAACACTAACCCCCTAACGAGAAACAACAGTAACCACCTAACAACAAACAACACTAACACCCTAACAACAACCAACCCTAACCCCCTATGAACAAACGACACTAAACCCCTAAAAACAAACAACACTAACCCCCAACAACGAACAATACTAACCCCCTAACAACACAAAACCTAACCCCTTATCAACAAACAAACCTAACCCACTAACAAAAAACAACCCTAACACCCTAACAACAAACAACCCTAACCCCCTAACAACAAACAACACTAACAACCTAACAACAAACAAAACTAACCCCCTAACAACAAACAACACTAACCCCCTAACAACAAACGATCCTAAACCCCTAACATCAAAGAACACTCACACCCTAACAACAAAAAACCCTAACCCCCTAACAACAAACACTAACCCCCAAACAACAAACAACCCTAACCCCTAAAAACCAAAAACACTAACCCACTAACAACAAACAACCCTAACCCCCTAACAACAAACAACCATAACCAAACAACAAACAACCCTAACCCACTATCAACAAACAACACTAACCCCCTAACAACAAACAACCCTAAACCCCTAACATCAAAGAACACTAACACTCTAAAAACAAACAACCCTAACCCCCTAACAACAAACACTAACCCCCAAACAACAAACAACCCTAACCCCTAAAAACCAAAAACACTAACCCACTAACAACAAACTACCCTAACCCACTAACAACAAACAACCCTAACACCCTAACAACAAACAACACTAACCCCCTAACCACAATAAACACTAACACCCTAACAACAAAAACCACTAAACCCCAACAAGAAACAACCCTAAACCCCTAACAACAAACAACACTAACCCCCTAACAAAAAACAACCCTAACCAAACAACAAAAATCCCTAACCCACTAACAACAAACAACACTAACACCCTAACAACAAACAACCCTAACTCCCTAACAACAAACACTAACCCCCTAACAACAAACAACACTGAACCCCTAACAAGAAACTACCCTAACCCCATAACAACAAACAACACTAACCCGTAACAACAAACAACCCTAACCCCCAAACAACAAACAACCCTAAACCCCTAACAACAAACACTAACCCCCTAAGAAAAAACAACACTAAACCCCGAACAAGAAACTACCCTAACCCCGTAACAACAAACAACACTAACCCCGTAACAACAAACAACCCTAACACCCTAACAACAAACAACACTAACCCCCTAACAACGAACAACCCTAAACCCCTAACATCAAAGAACACTAACACTCTAAAAACAAACAACCCTAACCCCCTAACAACAAACACTAACCCCCAAACAACAAACAACCCTAACCCCTAAAAACCAAAAACACTAACCCACTAACAACAAACTACCCTAACCCACTAACAACAAACAACCCTAACACCCTAACAACAAACAACACTAACCCCCTAACAACAAACAACCCTTACCCCCTAACAACAAACAACCCTAACCCCCTTACTACACAAAACACTAACACCCTAACAACAAAAACCACTAAACCCCAACAAGAAACAACCCGAAACCCCTAACAACAAACACTAACCCCCTAACAACAAACAACACTAAACCGCTAACAAGAAACTACCCTAACCCCGTAACAACAAACAACACTAACCCCGTAACAACAAACAACCCTAACCCCCAAACAACAAACAACCCTAACCTACTAACAACAAACAACACTAACACCCTAACAACAAACAACCCTAAACCCCTAACATCAAACAACACTAACCCCCTAACATCACAAAACACTAACACCCTAACAACAAACAACACTAACACCCTAAGAACAAAAACCACTAAACCCCAACAAGAAACAACCCTAAACCCCTAAGAACAAACAACACTAACCCCCTAACAACAAACAACCCTAACCAAACAACAAAAAACCCTAACCCACTAACAACAAACAACACTAACACCCTAACAACAAACAACCCTAACCCCCTAACAACAAACAACACTAACACCCTAACAACAAACAACCCTAACCCCCTAACAACAAACAACACTAACCCCCTAACAACAAACAACACTAAACCCCTAGCATCAAAGAACACTAACACCCTAACAACAAACAACCCTAAACCCCTAACAACAAACACTAACCCCCAAACAACAAACAACGCTAACCCCTAAAAACCAAAAAAACTAACCAACTAACAACAAACAACCCTAACCCACTAACAACAAACAACCCTAACACCCTCACAAGAAAAACCACTAAACCCCAACAAGAAACAACGCTAAACCCCTAAGAACAAACAACACTAACCCCCTAACAACAAACAACCCTAACCAAACAACAAAAAACCCTAACCCACTAACAACAAACAACACTAACACCCTAACAACAAACAACCCTAACCCCCTAACAACAAACAACACTAACCCCCTAAAAACAAACAACCCTAAACCCCTAACATCAAAGAACATTAACACCCTAACAACAAACAACCCTAACCCCCTAACAAAAAACACTAACCCCCAAACAACAAACAACCCTAACCCCTAAAAACCAAAAAAACTAACCCACTAACAACAAACAACACTAACCCACTAACAACAAACAACCCTAACACCCTAACAACAAACAACACTAACCCCCTAACAACAAACAACCCTAAACCCCTAACATCAAACAACACTAACCCCCTAACAACACAAAACACTAACACCCTAACAACAAACAACACTAACACCCTAACAACAAAAACCACTAAACCCCAACAAGAAACAACCCGAAACCCCTAACAACAAACACTAACCCCCTAACAACAAACAACACTAAACCCCTAACAAGAAACTACCCTAACCCCGTAACAACAAACAACACTAACCCCGTAACAACAAACAGCCCTAACCCCCAAACAACAAACAACCCTAACCCCCTAACAACAAACAATCCTAACCCCCGAACAACCAACAACACTAACCCCCTAACCACAATAAACACTAACACCCTAACAACAAAAACCACTAAAACCCAACAAGAAACAACCCTAAACCCCTAACAACAAACAACACTAACCCCCTAACAACAAACAACACTAACCCCCTAACAACAAACAATCCTAACCAAACAACAAAAAACCCTAACCCACTAACAACAAACAACACTAACACCCTAACAACAAACAACCCTAACCCCCAACAACAAACAACACTAACACCCTAACAACAAACAACCCTAACCCCCTAACAACAAACAACACTAACCCCCTAACAACAAACAACCCTAAACCCCTAACATCAAAGAACACTAACACCCTAACAACAAACAACCCTAACCCCATAACTACAAACCCTAACCCCCAAACAACAAACAACCCTAACCCCTAAAAACCAAAAACACTAACCCACTAACAACAAACATCCCTAACACCCTAACAACAAACAACACTAACCCCCTAACAACAAACAACCCGTAACCCCTAACATCAAACAACACTAACCCCCTAACGACACAAAATACTAACACCCTAACAACAAACAACACTAACACCCTAACAACAAAAACAACTAAACCCCAACAAGAAACAACCCGAAACCCCTAACAACAAACACTAACCCCCTAACAACAAACAACACTGAGCCCCTAACAAGAAACTACCCTAACCCGTAACAACAAACAACACTAACCCATAACAACAAACAACCCTAACCCCAAACAACAAACAACCCTAACCCCCAAACAACAAACAACCCTAACCACTTAACAACAAACAATGCTAACCCCCCGAACAACCAAACAACACTAACCCCCTAACCACAATAAACACTAACACCCTAACAACAAAAACCACTAAACCCCAACAAGAAACAACCCTCAACCCCTAACAACAAACAACACTAACCCCCTAACAAAAAACAACCCTAACCAAACAACAAAAAACCCTAACCCACTAACAACAAACAACACTAACACCCTAACAACAAACAACCCTAACTCCCTAACAACAAACAACACTAACACCCTAACAACAAACAACCCTAAACCCCTAACAACAAACACTAATCCCCTAACAAAAAACAACACTAAACCCCGAACAACAAACTACCCTAACCCCTTAACAACAAACAACACTAACCCAATAACAACAAACAACCCTAACCCCCTAACAACAAACAACACTAACCCCCTAACAACAAACAACCCTAAACCCCTAACATCAAAGAACACTAACACAATAACAACAAACAAACCTAACCCCCTAACAACAAACACTAACCCCCAAACAACAAACAACCCTAACCCCTAAAAACCAAAAACACTAACTCACTAACAACAAACTACCCTAAACCACTAACAAAAAACAACCCTAACACCCTAACAACAAACAACACTAACCCCCTAACAACAAACAAATCTAAGCCCCTAACATCAAACAACACTAACCTACTAACAACACAAAACACTAACTCCCTAACAACAAACAACACTAACACCCTAACAACAAAAACCACTAAACCCCAACAAGAAACAACACGAAACCCCTAACAACAAACACTAACCCCCTAACAACAAACAACACTAAACCCCTAACAAGAAACTACCCTAACCCCGTAACAACAAACAACACTAACCCCGTAACAACAAACAGCCCTAACCCCCAAACAACAAACAACCCTAACCCCCTAACCACAATAAACACTAACACCCTAACAACAAAAACCACTAAACCCCAACAAGAAACAACCCTAAACCCCTAACAACCAACAACACTAACCCCCTAACAACAAACAACACTAACCCCCTAACAACAAACAATCCTAACCAAACAACAAAAAACCCTAACCCACTAACAACAAACAACACTAACACCCTAACAACAAACAACCCTAACCCCCTAACAACAAACAACACTAACACCCTAACAACAAACAACCCTAACCCCCTAACAACAAACAACACTAACCCCCTAACAACAAACAAACCTAAACCCCTAACATCAAAGAACACTAACACCCTAACAACAAACAACCCTAACCCCCTAACAACAAACACTAACCCCCAAACAACAAACAACCCCAACCCCTAAAAACCAAAAACACTAACCCACTAACAACAAACAACCCTAAACCACTAACAACAAACAACCCTAACACCCTAACAACAAACAACACTAACCCCCTAACAACAAACAACCCTAAACCCCTAAGAACAAACAACACTAACCCCCTAACAACAAACAACCCTAACCAAAGAACAAAAAACCCTAACCCACTAACAACAAACAACACTAACACCCTAACAACAAACAACCCTAACCCCCTAACAACAAACACTAACCCCCAAACAACAAACAACCCTAACCCCTAAAAACCAAAAAAACTAACCCACTAACAACAAACAACCCTAACCTACTAACAACAAACAACCCTAACACCCTAACAACAAACAACACTAACCCCGTAACAACAAACAACCCTTACCCCCTAACATCAAACAACACTAACCCCCTAACAACACAAAACACTAACACCCTAACAACAAACAACACTAACACCCTAACAACAGAAACCACTAAACCCCAACAAGAAACAACCCTAAACCCCTAACAACAAACACTAACCCCCTAACAACAAACAACACTAACCCCCTAACAACAAACAACCCTAAACCCCTAACATCAAACAACACTAACCCCCTAACAACACAAAACACTAACACCCTAACAACAAACAACACTAACACCCTAACAACAAAAACCGCTAAACCCCAACAAGAAGCAACCCGAAACTCCTATCAACAAACACTAACCCCCTAACAACAAACAACACTAAACCCCTAACAAGAAACTACCCAAACCCCGTAACAACAAACAACACTAACCCCGCAACAACAAAAAACCCTAACCCCCAAACAACAAACAACCATGACCCCCTAATAAGAAACAATCCTAACCCCCGAACAACCATCAACACTAACCCCCTAACCACAATAAAGACTAACACCCTAACAACAAAAACCACTAAACCCCAACAAGAAAGAACCCTAAACCCCTAACAACAAACAACACTAACCCCCTAACAACAAACAATCCTAACCAAACAACAAAAAACCCTAACCCACTAACAACAAACAACACTAACACCCTAACAACAAACAACCCTAACCCCCTAACAACAAACAACACTAACACCCTAACAACAAACAACCCTAACCCCCTAACAACATACAACACTAACCCCCTAACAACAAACAACCCTAAAGCCCTAACATCAAAGAACACTAACACCCTAACAACAAACAACCCTAACCCCCTAACAACAAACACTAACCCCCAAACAACAAACAACCCTAACCCCTAAAAACCAAAAACACTAACCCACTAACAACAAACAACCCTAACCCACTAACAACAAACAACCCTAACACCCTAACAACAAACAACACTAACACCCTAACAACAAAAACCACTAAACCCCAACAAGAAACAACCTGAAACCCCTAACAACAAACACTAAACACCTAACAAGAAACTACCCTAACCCCGTAACAACAAACAACACTAACCCCGTAACAACAAACAGCTCTAACCCCCAAACAACAAACAACCCTAACCCCCTAACAACAAACAATCCTAACCCACGAACAACCAACAACACTAACCTCCTAACCACAATAAAGACTAACACCCTAACAACAAAAACCACTAAACCCCAACAAGAAACAACACTAAACCCCTTAGAACAAACAACACTAACCCCCTAACAAAAAACAACCCTAACCAAACAACAAAAAACCCTAACCCACTAACAACAAACAACACTAACACCCTAACAACAAACAACCCTAACCCCCTAACAACAAACAACACTAACACCCTAACAACAAACAACCCTAACCCCCTAACAACAAACAACACTAACCCCCTAACAACAAACAAACCTAAACCCCTAACATCAAAGAACACTAACACCCTAACAACAAACAACCCTAATCCCCTAACAACAAACACTAACCCCCAAACAACAAACAACCCTAACCCCTAAAAACCAAAAAAACTAACCCACTAACAACAAACAACCCTAACCCACTAACAACAAACAACCCTAACTCCCTAACAACAAACAACACTAACCCCCTAACAACAAACAACCCTTACCCCCTAACATCAAACAACACTAACCCCCTAACAACACAAAACACTAACACCCTAACAACAAACAACACTAACACCCTAACAACAAACAACGCTGAACCCCTAACAAGAAAATACCCTAACACCGTAACAAGAAACAACACTAACCCGTAACAACAAACAACCCTAACCCGCAAACAAAAAACAACCCTAAACCCCAAACAACAAACAACCCTAACCCCTTAACAACAAACAATCCTAACCCCCCGAACAACCAACAACACTAACCCCCTACCCACAATAAACACTAACACCCTAAGAACAAAAACCACTAAACCCCAACAAGAAACAACCCTAAACCCCTCACAACAAACAACACTAACCCCCTAACAAAAAACAACCCTAACCAAACAACAAAAAACCCTAACCCACTAACAACAAACAACACTAACACCCTAACAACAAACAACCCAAAACCCCTAACAACAAACACTAACCCACTAATAAAAAACAACCCTAAACCCCGAACAAGAAACTACCCTAACCCCGTAACAACAAACAACACTAACCCTGTAACAAGAAACAACCCTAACCCCCTAACAACGAACAACACTAACCCCCTAACAACAAACAACCCTAAACCCCTAACATCAAAGAACACTAACCCCCTAACATCAAAGAACACTAACACCCTAACAACAAACAACCCTAACCCCCAAACAACAAACACTAACCCCCAAACAACAAACAACCCTAACCCCTAAAAACCAAAAACACTAACCCACTAACAACAAACTACCCTAAACCGCTAACAACAAACAACACTAACACCCAAACAACAAACAACACTAACCCCCTAACAACAAACAACACTAAACCCCTAACATCAAACAACACTAACCCCCTAACAACACAAAACACTAACACCCTAACAACAAACAACACTAACCCCCTAACAACAAAAACCACTAAACCCCAACAAGAAACAACCCTAAACCCCTAACAACAAACAACCCTAACCCCCTAACGACAAACAACCCTAACCAAACAACAAAAAACCCTAACTGACTAACAACAAACAACACTAACCCCCTAACAAGAAACAACAATAACCCCCTAACAACAAACAACACTAACCCTCTAACAACAAACAACACTAACAGCCTAACAACAACCAACCCTAACCCCCTAAGAACAAACAACACTAAGCAATAAGAACAAACAACACTAACCCCCAACAACGAACAATACCAACCTCTAACAACACAAAACCTAACCCCTTCTCAACAAACAACCCTAACCCACTAACAACAAACAACCCTAACCCCAAAAAACGAAAAACACTACCCCACTAACAACAAACAACCCTAACCCCCTAACAACAAACAACCCTAAACCCCTAACATCAAACAACACTAACCCCCTCACAAGAAACAACACTAAAACCCTAACAACAAACAACCCTAACCCCCTAATAACAAACAACGCTAACACCCTAACAACAAACAACCCTAAGCCCCTAACAACAAACAATCCTAACCCCCGAACAAGCAACAACACTAACCACCTAACCACAATAAACACTAAAACCCTAACAACAAAAACCACTAAACCCCAACAAGAAACAACCCTAAACCCCTAACAACAAACAACACTAACCCCCTAACAACAAACAACCCTGACCAAACAACAAAAAAACCTAACCCACTAACAAAAAACAACACTAACACCCTAACAACAAACAACCCTAACCCCCTAACAACAAACAACACTAACAACCTAACAACAAACAACCCTAACCCCCTAACAACAAACAACACTAACCCCCTAACAACAAACAACACTAAACCCCGAACATCAAAGAACACTAACACCCTAACAACAAAAAACCCTAACCCCCTAACAACAAACACTAACCCCCAAACAACAAACAACCCACCCCTAAAAACCAAAAACACTAACCCACTAACAACAAACAACCCTAACCCCCTAACAACAAACAACCCTTACCAAACAACAAACAACCCTAACCCACTATCAACAAACAACACTAACCCCCTAACAAGAAACTACTTTAACCCCGTAACAACAAACAACCCTAACGCCTAAAAACAAACAACCCTAACCAAACAACAAACAACCCTAACCAACTAACAACAAACAACACTAACACCCTAACAACAAACAACACTAAACCCCTAACAAGAAACAACCCTAAACCCCTAACATCAAACAACACTAACCCCCTAACAGCACAAAACACTAACACCCTAACAACAAACAACACTAACACCCTAACAACAAAAACCACTAAACCCCAACAAGAAACAACCCTAAACCCCTAAGAACAAACAACACTAACCCCCTAACAACAAACAACGCTAACCAAACAACAAAAAACCCTAACCCACTAACAACAAACAACACTAACACCCTAACAACAAACAACCCTAACCCCCAAACAACAAACAACCCTAACCCCTAAAAACGAAAAACACTACCCCACTAACAAAAAAATCCCTAACCCCCTCACAACAACCCTAAACCCCTAACATCAAACAACACTAACCCCCTAACAACAAACAACACTAAAACCCTAACAACAAACAACACTAACACCCTAACAACAAAAACCACTAAACCCCAATAAGAAACAACCCTGAACCCCTAACAACAAACACTAACCCCCTAAAAACAAACAACACTAAACCCCTAACAAGAAACTAACCTAACCCCGTAACAACAAACATCACTAACCTCCTAACAACTAACAACCTTAACCCCCTAACAACAAACACCCCTAAACCCCTAACAACAAACAATCCTAACACCTAACAACCTACAACACTAAACCCCTAACCACAAACAACACTAACCCCATAAGAACAAACAACACTAACCCCCTAACAACAGTCCTAACCACCTAACAACAAACAACAGTAACCCCCTAAAAAGAACAATAAACCCCTAAAAACAAACAACACTCATCCCCTAAGAACAAACAACACTAACCCTCTAACAAGAAACAACACTAACCCCTAAGAACAAAAACACTAACCCCTAACAACAAACGACACTAACACCCTAAAAACAAACAACCCTAAAACCCTAAAAAGAAACAACACTGAACCCCTTAAACCAAACAACACTAAGCCCCTAACAACAAACAGCACTAACACTATAACAACAAAAAACACTGACACGCTAACAACAACCAACACTAACCCCCTAACAACAAACAATCCTAACCCCCTAAAAACAAACAACACTAACCCCCTAAAAACAAACAACCCTAAAACCCTAAAAACAAACAACACTGAACCCCTAAAAACAAACAACACTAAGCCAATAACAACAAACAGCACTAACCCACTAACAACAAAAAACACTAACCCGCTAACAACATCCAACAGTAACGCCCTAACCACAAACAACACTAACCCCCTAAAAACAAACAATCCTAACCCCCAAAACAACAAACAACACTCACCCCTAAAAAACAAACAACCCTAAAACCCTAAAAGCAAACAACACTGAACCCCTAAAAACAAACAACACTAAGCCCCTAACAACAAACAACACTAACACCCGAACAACAAACACCACTAAACCCCAACAAGAAACAACCCTAAGCCCCTAACAACAAAAAACACTAACCCCCTAACAAGAAACAACCCTAAACCCCTAACAACAAACAACACTAACCCCCTAACAACAAACAACACTAACACCCTAACAACAACCAGCCCTAACCCCTAAGAACAAACAAAACTAACGCCCTAAGAACAAACAACACTAACCCCCAGCAACGAACAATACTAACCCCCTAACAACACAAAACCTAACACCTTATCAACAAACAACCCTAACCCACTAACAACAAACAACCCTAACACCGTAACAACAAACAACACTAACCCCCTAACAACAAACAATCCTAAACCCCTAACATCAAAGAACACTAACACCCTAACAACAAACAACCCTAGCCCCCTAACAACAAACACTAACCACCAAACAACAAACAACCCTAACCCCTAAAAACCAAAAACACTAACCCACTAACAACAACCAACCCTAACCCACTAACAACAAACAACCCTAACCCCCTAACAACAAACAACCCTAAACCCCTAACATCAAACAACACTAACCCCCGAACAACACAAAACACTAACATCCTAACAACAAACAACACTAACACCCTAACAACAAAAACCACTAAACCCCAACAAGAAACAACCCTAAACACCTAACAACAAACAACACTAACACCCTAACAACAACCAACCCTAACCAAACAGCAAACAAACCTAACCCACTAACAACAAACAAAACTAACACCCTAACAACAAACAACCCTAACCCCTAAAGACAAACAAAACTAACACCCTAGCAACAAACAACCCTAACCCCCTAACAACAAACAACACTCACCCCCTAACAACAAACAACCCTAACCCCTAACATCAAACAACACTAACCCCCTAACAACACAAAACACTAACCCCCTAACAACAAACAACCCTAAACCCCTAACATCAAAGAACACTAACACCCTAACAACAAACAACCCTAACCCCCTAACAACAAACACTAACCCCCAAACAACAAACAACCCTAACCCCTAACATCAAACAACACTAACCCCCTAACAACACAAAACACTAACACCCTAACAACAAACAACACTAACACCCTAACAACAAAAACCACTAAACCCCAACAAGAAACAACCCTAAACCCCTAACAACAAACAACACTAACCCCCTAACAACAAACAACCCTAACCAAACAACAAACAACCCTAACCCACTAACAGCAAACAACACTAACCCCCTAACAAGAAACAACACTAAACCCCTAACAAGAAACTACCCTAACCCCGAAACAACAAACAACACTAACCCCTAACAACAAACAACCCCAACCCCCTAACAACAAACACTAACCCTCAGACAACAAACAACCCTAACCCTTAAAAATCTAAAACATTAACCCACTAACAACAACCCTAACCCACTAACAACAATCAACCCTAACACCCTAACAACAAACAACACTAACCCCCTAACAACAAACAACCCTAAACCCCTAACATCAAACAACACTAACCCCCTAACAACACAAAACACTAACACCCTAACAACAAACAACACTAACACCCTGACAACAAACAACACTAACCCCCTAACAACAAACAACCCTAAACCCCTAACATCAATCAACACTATCCCCCTAACAACACAAAACACTAACACCCTAAGAACAAACAACACTAACCCCCTAACAACAAACAACCCTGACCAAACAACAAAAAACCCTAACCCACTAACAACAAACAACACTAACACCCTAACAACAAACAACCCTAACCCCCTAATAACAAACAACGCTAACACCCTAACAACAAACAACCCTAAGCCCCTAACAACAAACAATCCTAACCCCCGAACAAGCAACAACACTAACCACCTAACCACAATAAACACTAAAACCCTAACAACAAAAACCACTAAACCCCAACAAGAAACAACCCTAAACCCCTAACAACAAACAACACTAACCCCCTAACAACAAACAACCCTGACCAAACAACAAAAAAACCTAACCCACTAACAAAAAACAACACTAACACCCTAACAACAAACAACCCTAACCCCCTAACTACAAACAACACTAACAACCTAACAACAAACAACCCTAACCCCCTAACAACAAACAACACTAACCCCCTAACAACAAACAACACTAAACCCCGAACATCAAAGAACACTAACACCCTAACAACAAAAAACCCTAACCCCCTAACAACAAACACTAACCCCCAAACAACAAACAACCCACCCCTAAAAACCAAAAACACTAACCCACTAGCAACAAACAACCCTAACCCCCTAACAACAAACAACCCTTACCAAACAACAAACAACCCTAACCCACTATCAACAAACAACACTAACCCCCTAACAAGAAACTACTTTAACCCCGTAACAACAAACAACCCTAACGCCTAAAAACAAACAACCCTAACCAAACAACAAACAACCCTAACCAACTAACAACAAACAACACTAACACCCTAACAACAAACAACACTAAACCCCTAACAAGAAACAACCCTAAACCCCTAACATCAAACAACACTAACCCCCTAACAGCACAAAACACTAACACCCTAACAACAAACAACACTAACACCCTAACAACAAAAACCACTAAACCCCAACAAGAAACAACCCTAAACCCCTAAGAACAAACAACACTAACCCCCTAACAACAAACAACGCTAACCAAACAACAAAAAACCCTAACCCACTAACAACAAACAACACTAACACCCTAACAACAAACAACCCTAACCCCCAAACAACAAACAACCCTAACCCCTAAAAACGAAAAACACTACCCCACTAACAAAAAAATCCCTAACCCCCTCACAACAACCCTAAACCCCTAACATCAAACAACACTAACCCCCTAACAACAAACAACACTAAAACCCTAACAACAAACAACACTAACACCCTAACAACAAAAACCACTAAACCCCAATAAGAAACAACCCTGAACCCCTAACAACAAACACTAACCCCCTAAAAACAAACAACACTAAACCCCTAACAAGAAACTAACCTAACCCCGTAACAACAAACATCACTAACCTCCTAACAACTAACAACCTTAACCCCCTAACAACAAACACCCCTAAACCCCTAACAACAAACAATCCTAACACCTAACAACCTACAACACTAAACCCCTAACCACAAACAACACTAACCCCATAAGAACAAACAACACTAACCCCCTAACAACAGTCCTAACCACCTAACAACAAACAACAGTAACCCCCTAAAAAGAACAATAAACCCCTAAAAACAAACAACACTCATCCCCTAAGAACAAACAACACTAACCCTCTAACAAGAAACAACACTAACCCCTAAGAACAAAAACACTAACCCCTAACAACAAACGACACTAACACCCTAAAAACAAACAACCCTAAAACCCTAAAAAGAAACAACACTGAACCCCTTAAACCAAACAACACTAAGCCCCTAACAACAAACAGCACTAACACTATAACAACAAAAAACACTGACACGCTAACAACAACCAACACTAACCCCCTAACAACAAACAATCCTAACCCCCTAAAAACAAACAACACTAACCCCCTAAAAACAAACAACCCTAAAACCCTAAAAACAAACAACACTGAACCCCTAAAAACAAACAACACTAAGCCAATAACAACAAACAGCACTAACCCACTAACAACAAAAAACACTAACCCGCTAACAACATCCAACAGTAACGCCCTAACCACAAACAACACTAACCCCCTAAAAACAAACAATCCTAACCCCCAAAACAACAAACAACACTCACCCCTAAAAAACAAACAACCCTAAAACCCTAAAAGCAAACAACACTGAACCCCTAAAAACAAACAACACTAAGCCCCTAACAACAAACAACACTAACACCCGAACAACAAACACCACTAAACCCCAACAAGAAACAACCCTAAGCCCCTAACAACAAAAAACACTAACCCCCTAACAAGAAACAACCCTAAACCCCTAACAACAAACAACACTAACCCCCTAACAACAAACAACACTAACACCCTAACAACAACCAGCCCTAACCCCTAAGAACAAACAAAACTAACGCCCTAAGAACAAACAACACTAACCCCCAGCAACGAACAATACTAACCCCCTAACAACACAAAACCTAACACCTTATCAACAAACAACCCTAACCCACTAACAACAAACAACCCTAACACCGTAACAACAAACAACACTAACCCCCTAACAACAAACAATCCTAAACCCCTAACATCAAAGAACACTAACACCCTAACAACAAACAACCCTAGCCCCCTAACAACAAACACTAACCACCAAACAACAAACCCTAACCCCTAAAAACCAAAAACACTAACCCACTAACAACAACCAACCCTAACCCACTAACAACAAACAACCCTAACCCCCTAACAACAAACAACCCTAAACCCCTAACATCAAACAACACTAACCCCCGAACAACACAAAACACTAACATCCTAACAACAAACAACACTAACACCCTAACAACAAAAACCACTAAACCCCAACAAGAAACAACCCTAAACACCTAACAACAAACAACACTAACACCCTAACAACAACCAACCCTAACCAAACAGCAAACAAACCTAACCCACTAACAACAAACAAAACTAACACCCTAACAACAAACAACCCTAACCCCTAAAGACAAACAAAACTAACACCCTAGCAACAAACAACCCTAACCCCTTAACAACAAACAACACTCACCCGCTAACAACAAACAACCCTAACCCCTAACATCAAACAACACTAACCCCCTAACAACACAAAACACTAACCCCCTAACAACAAACAACCCTAAACCCCTAACATCAAAGAACACTAACACCCTAACAACAAACAACCCTAACCCCCTAACAACAAACACTAACCCCCAAACAACAAACAACCCTAACCCCTAACATCAAACAACACTAACCCCCTAACAACACAAAACACTAACACCCTAACAACAAACAACACTAACACCCTAACAACAAAAACCACTAAACCCCAACAAGAAACAACCCTAAACCCCTAACAAGAAACACTAACCCCCTAACAACACTAAACCCCTAACAAGAAACTACCCTAACCCTGTAACAACAATCAACACTAACCCCGTAACAACAAACAACCCTAACCCCCAAACAACAAACAACCCTAACCCGCTAACAACAATCCTAACCAAACAACAAAAAACCCTAACCCACTAAGAACAAACAACACTAACACCGTAACAACAAACAACCCTCACCAAACAACATAAAACCCTAACCCACTAAGAACAAACAACACTAACACCGTAACAACAAACAAAACTAACCACCTAACAACAAACAACAGGAACACCCTAACAACAAACAACCCTAACCCCCTAACAAACAACACTAACACCCTAACAACAAACAACCCGAACCCCCTAACAACAAACACTAATCCCCAAACAACAAAAAACCCTAACCCCTAAAAACCAAAAACACTAACCCACTAACAACAAACAACCCTAAACCACTAACAACAAACAACCTTAACACCCTAACAACAAACAACACTAACACCCTAACAACAAAAACCACTAAACCCCAACAAGAAACAACCCGAAACCCCTAACAACAAACACTAACCCCCAACAACAAACAACACTAAACCCCTAACAAGAAACTACCCTAACCCCGTAACAACAAACAACACTAACCCGGTAAGAACAAACAACCCTACCCACAAACAACAAACAACCCTAACCCCTAACAACAAACAATCCTAACCCCCGAACAACCAACAACACTAACCCCCTAACCACAATAAACACTAACACCCGAACAACAAAAACCACTAAACCCCAACAAGAAACAACCCTAAACCCCTAACAACAAACAACACTAACCCCCTAACAACAAACAACCCTAACCAAACAACCAACAAAACTAACCCAGTAACAACAAACAACACGAACCCCCTAACAACAAACAACCCTAACCCCCTAACACCAAACAACCCTAACACCCTAACAACAAACAACCCTAACCCCCAACAACAAACAACACTAACCCCCTAACAACAAACAACCCTAAACCCCTAACATCAAAGAACACTAACAACCTAACAACAAACAACCCTAACCCCCTAACAACAAACACTAACCCCCAAACAACAAACAACCCTAACCCCTAAAAACCAAAAACACTAACCCACTAACAACAAACAACCCTAACCCACTAACAACAAACAACCCTAATACCCTAACAACAAACAACACTAACCCCCTAACAACAAACAACCCTAAACCCCTAACATCAAACAACACTAACCCCCTAACAACACAAAACACTAACACCCTAACAACAAACAACACTAACACCCTAACAACAAAAACCACTAAACCCCAACAAGAAACAACCCTAAACCCCTAACAACAAACATTAACCCCCTAACAACAAAGAACAGTAAACCCCTAAAAAGAAACTACCCTACCCCGTAACAACAAACAACACTAACCCCGTAACAACAAACAAACCTAACCCCCAAACAACAAACAACCCTAACCCCCTAACAACAAACAATCCTAACCCCCGAACAACCAACAACACTCACCCCCTAACCACAATAAACACTAACACCCTAACAACAAAAACCACTAAACCCCAACAAGAAACAACCCTAAACCCCTAACAACAAACAACCCTAACCCCCTAACAACAAACAACCCTAAACAAACAAAAAAAAACCCTAACTGACTAACAACAAACAACACTAACCCCCTAACAAGAAACAAAAGTAACCCCCTAACAAGAAACAACACTAAACCCCAACAAGAAACAACCCTAAGCCCCTAACAACAAAAAACACTAACCCCCTAACAAGAAACAACCCTAAACCCCTAACAACAAACAACACTAACCCCCTAACAACAAACAACACTAACACCCTAACAACAACCAGCCCTAACCCCTAAGAACAAACAAAACTAACGCCCTAAGAACAAACAACACTAACCCCCAGCAACGAACAATACTAACCCCCTAACAACACAAAACCTAACACCTTATCAACAAACAACCCTAACCCACTAACAACAAACAACCCTAACACCGTAACAACAAACAACACTAACCCCCTAACAACAAACAATCCTAAACCCCTAACATCAAAGAACACTAACACCCTAACAACAAACAACCCTAGCCCCCTAACAACAAACACTAACCACCAAACAACAAACAACCCTAACCCCTAAAAACCAAAAACACTAACCCACTAACAACAACCAACCCTAACCCACTAACAACAAACAACCCTAACCCCCTAACAACAAACAACCCTAAACCCCTAACATCAAACAACACTAACCCCCGAACAACACAAAACACTAACATCCTAACAACAAACAACACTAACACCCTAACAACAAAAACCACTAAACCCCAACAAGAAACAACCCTAAACACCTAACAACAAACAACACTAACACCCTAACAACAACCAACCCTAACCAAACAGCAAACAAACCTAACCCACTAACAACAAACAAAACTAACACCCTAACAACAAACAACCCTAACCCCTAAAGACAAACAAAACTAACACCCTAGCAACAAACAACCCTAACCCCCTAACAACAAACAACACTCACCCCCTAACAACAAACAACCCTAACCCCTAACATCAAACAACACTAACCCCCTAACAACACAAAACACTAACCCCCTAACAACAAACAACCCTAAACCCCTAACATCAAAGAACACTAACACCCTAACAACAAACAACCCTAACCCCCTAACAACAAACACTAACCCCCAAACAACAAACAACCCTAACCCCTAACATCAAACAACACTAACCCCCTAACAACACAAAACACTAACACCCTAACAACAAACAACACTAACACCCTAACAACAAAAACCACTAAACCCCAACAAGAAACAACCCTAAACCCCTAACAACAAACAACACTAACCCCCTAACAACAAACAACCCTAACCAAACAACAAACAACCCTAACCCACTAACAGCAAACAACACTAACCCCCTAACAAGAAACAACACTAAACCCCTAACAAGAAACTACCCTAACCCCGAAACAACAAACAACACTAACCCCTAACAACAAACAACCCCAACCCCCTAACAACAAACACTAACCCTCAGACAACAAACAACCCTAACCCTTAAAAATCTAAAACATTAACCCACTAACAACAACCCTAACCCACTAACAACAATCAACCCTAACACCCTAACAACAAACAACACTAACCCCCTAACAACAAACAACCCTAAACCCCTAACATCAAACAACACTAACCCCCTAACAACACAAAACACTAACACCCTAACAACAAACAACACTAACACCCTGACAACAAACAACACTAACCCCCTAACAACAAACAACCCTAAACCCCTAACATCAATCAACACTATCCCCCTAACAACACAAAACACTAACACCCTAAGAACAAACAACACTAACCCCCTAACAACAAACAACCCTGACCAAACAACAAAAAACCCTAACCCACTAACAACAAACAACACTAACACCCTAACAACAAACAACCCTAACCCCCTAATAACAAACAAGGCTAACACCCTAACAACAAACAACCCTAAGCCCCTAACAACAAACAATCCTAACCCCCGAACAAGCAACAACACTAACCACCTAACCACAATAAACACTAAAACCCTAACAACAAAAACCACTAAACCCCAACAAGAAACAACCCTAAACCCCTAACAACAAACAACACTAACCCCCTAACAACAAACAACCCTGACCAAACAACAAAAAAACCTAACCCACTAACAAAAAACAACACTAACACCCTAACAACAAACAACCCTAACCCCCTAACTACAAACAACACTAACAACCTAACAACAAACAACCCTAACCCCCTAACAACAAACAACACTAACCCCCTAACAACAAACAACACTAAACCCCGAACATCAAAGAACACTAACACCCTAACAACAAAAAACCCTAACCCCCTAACAACAAACACTAACCCCCAAACAACAAACAACCCACCCCTAAAAACCAAAAACACTAACCCACTAGCAACAAACAACCCTAACCCCCTAACAACAAACAACCCTTACCAAACAACAAACAACCCTAACCCACTATCAACAAACAACACTAACCCCCTAACAAGAAACTACTTTAACCCCGTAACAACAAACAACCCTAACGCCTAAAAACAAACAACCCTAACCAAACAACAAACAACCCTAACCAACTAACAACAAACAACACTAACACCCTAACAACAAACAACACTAAACCCCTAACAAGAAACAACCCTAAACCCCTAACATCAAACAACACTAACCCCCTAACAGCACAAAACACTAACACCCTAACAACAAACAACACTAACACCCTAACAACAAAAACCACTAAACCCCAACAAGAAACAACCCTAAACCCCTAAGAACAAACAACACTAACCCCCTAACAACAAACAACGCTAACCAAACAACAAAAAACCCTAACCCACTAACAACAAACAACACTAACACCCTAACAACAAACAACCCTAACCCCCAAACAACAAACAACCCTAACCCCTAAAAACGAAAAACACTACCCCACTAACAAAAAAATCCCTAACCCCCTCACAACAACCCTAAACCCCTAACATCAAACAACACTAACCCCCTAACAACAAACAACACTAAAACCCTAACAACAAACAACACTAACACCCTAACAACAAAAACCACTAAACCCCAATAAGAAACAACCCTGAACCCCTAACAACAAACACTAACCCCCTAAAAACAAACAACACTAAACCCCTAACAAGAAACTAACCTAACCCCGTAACAACAAACATCACTAACCTCCTAACAACTAACAACCTTAACCCCCTAACAACAAACACCCCTAAACCCCTAACAACAAACAATCCTAACACCTAACAACCTACAACACTAAACCCCTAACCACAAACAACACTAACCCCATAAGAACAAACAACACTAACCCCCTAACAACAGTCCTAACCACCTAACAACAAACAACAGTAACCCCCTAAAAAGAACAATAAACCCCTAAAAACAAACAACACTCATCCCCTAAGAACAAACAACACTAACCCTCTAACAAGAAACAACACTAACCCCTAAGAACAAAAACACTAACCCCTAACAACAAACGACACTAACACCCTAAAAACAAACAACCCTAAAACCCTAAAAAGAAACAACACTGAACCCCTTAAACCAAACAACACTAAGCCCCTAACAACAAACAGCACTAACACTATAACAACAAAAAACACTGACACGCTAACAACAACCAACACTAACCCCCTAACAACAAACAATCCTAACCCCCTAAAAACAAACAACACTAACCCCCTAAAAACAAACAACCCTAAAACCCTAAAAACAAACAACACTGAACCCCTAAAAACAAACAACACTAAGCCAATAACAACAAACAGCACTAACCCACTAACAACAAAAAACACTAACCCGCTAACAACATCCAACAGTAACGCCCTAACCACAAACAACACTAACCCCCTAAAAACAAACAATCCTAACCCCCAAAACAACAAACAACACTCACCCCTAAAAAACAAACAACCCTAAAACCCTAAAAGCAAACAACACTGAACCCCTAAAAACAAACAACACTAAGCCCCTAACAACAAACAACACTAACACCCGAACAACAAACACCACTAAACCCCAACAAGAAACAACCCTAAGCCCCTAACAACAAAAAACACTAACCCCCTAACAAGAAACAACCCTAAACCCCTAACAACAAACAACACTAACCCCCTAACAACAAACAACACTAACACCCTAACAACAACCAGCCCTAACCCCTAAGAACAAACAAAACTAACGCCCTAAGAACAAACAACACTAACCCCCAGCAACGAACAATACTAACCCCCTAACAACACAAAACCTAACACCTTATCAACAAACAACCCTAACCCACTAACAACAAACAACCCTAACACCGTAACAACAAACAACACTAACCCCCTAACAACAAACAATCCTAAACCCCTAACATCAAAGAACACTAACACCCTAACAACAAACAACCCTAGCCCCCTAACAACAAACACTAACCACCAAACAACAAACCCTAACCCCTAAAAACCAAAAACACTAACCCACTAACAACAACCAACCCTAACCCACTAACAACAAACAACCCTAACCCCCTAACAACAAACAACCCTAAACCCCTAACATCAAACAACACTAACCCCCGAACAACACAAAACACTAACATCCTAACAACAAACAACACTAACACCCTAACAACAAAAACCACTAAACCCCAACAAGAAACAACCCTAAACACCTAACAACAAACAACACTAACACCCTAACAACAACCAACCCTAACCAAACAGCAAACAAACCTAACCCACTAACAACAAACAAAACTAACACCCTAACAACAAACAACCCTAACCCCTAAAGACAAACAAAACTAACACCCTAGCAACAAACAACCCTAACCCCTTAACAACAAACAACACTCACCCGCTAACAACAAACAACCCTAACCCCTAACATCAAACAACACTAACCCCCTAACAACACAAAACACTAACCCCCTAACAACAAACAACCCTAAACCCCTAACATCAAAGAACACTAACACCCTAACAACAAACAACCCTAACCCCCTAACAACAAACACTAACCCCCAAACAACAAACAACCCTAACCCCTAACATCAAACAACACTAACCCCCTAACAACACAAAACACTAACACCCTAACAACAAACAACACTAACACCCTAACAACAAAAACCACTAAACCCCAACAAGAAACAACCCTAAACCCCTAACAAGAAACACTAACCCCCTAACAACACTAAACCCCTAACAAGAAACTACCCTAACCCTGTAACAACAATCAACACTAACCCCGTAACAACAAACAACCCTAACCCCCAAACAACAAACAACCCTAACCCGCTAACAACAATCCTAACCAAACAACAAAAAACCCTAACCCACTAAGAACAAACAACACTAACACCGTAACAACAAACAACCCTCACCAAACAACATAAAACCCTAACCCACTAAGAACAAACAACACTAACACCGTAACAACAAACAAAACTAACCACCTAACAACAAACAACAGGAACACCCTAACAACAAACAACCCTAACCCCCTAACAAACAACACTAACACCCTAACAACAAACAACCCGAACCCCCTAACAACAAACACTAATCCCCAAACAACAAAAAACCCTAACCCCTAAAAACCAAAAACACTAACCCACTAACAACAAACAACCCTAAACCACTAACAACAAACAACCTTAACACCCTAACAACAAACAACACTAACACCCTAACAACAAAAACCACTAAACCCCAACAAGAAACAACCCGAAACCCCTAACAACAAACACTAACCCCCAACAACAAACAACACTAAACCCCTAACAAGAAACTACCCTAACCCCGTAACAACAAACAACACTAACCCGGTAAGAACAAACAACCCTACCCACAAACAACAAACAACCCTAACCCCTAACAACAAACAATCCTAACCCCCGAACAACCAACAACACTAACCCCCTAACCACAATAAACACTAACACCCGAACAACAAAAACCACTAAACCCCAACAAGAAACAACCCTAAACCCCTAACAACAAACAACACTAACCCCCTAACAACAAACAACCCTAACCAAACAACCAACAAAACTAACCCAGTAACAACAAACAACACGAACCCCCTAACAACAAACAACCCTAACCCCCTAACACCAAACAACCCTAACACCCTAACAACAAACAACCCTAACCCCCAACAACAAACAACACTAACCCCCTAACAACAAACAACCCTAAACCCCTAACATCAAAGAACACTAACAACCTAACAACAAACAACCCTAACCCCCTAACAACAAACACTAACCCCCAAACAACAAACAACCCTAACCCCTAAAAACCAAAAACACTAACCCACTAACAACAAACAACCCTAACCCACTAACAACAAACAACCCTAATACCCTAACAACAAACAACACTAACCCCCTAACAACAAACAACCCTAAACCCCTAACATCAAACAACACTAACCCCCTAACAACACAAAACACTAACACCCTAACAACAAACAACACTAACACCCTAACAACAAAAACCACTAAACCCCAACAAGAAACAACCCTAAACCCCTAACAACAAACATTAACCCCCTAACAACAAAGAACAGTAAACCCCTAAAAAGAAACTACCCTACCCCGTAACAACAAACAACACTAACCCCGTAACAACAAACAAACCTAACCCCCAAACAACAAACAACCCTAACCCCCTAACAACAAACAATCCTAACCCCCGAACAACCAACAACACTCACCCCCTAACCACAATAAACACTAACACCCTAACAACAAAAACCACTAAACCCCAACAAGAAACAACCCTAAACCCCTAACAACAAACAACCCTAACCCCCTAACAACAAACAACCCTAAACAAACAAAAAAAAACCCTAACTGACTAACAACAAACAACACTAACCCCCTAACAAGAAACAAAAGTAACCCCCTAACAAGAAACAACACTAACCCCCTAACAACAAACAACACTAACAACCTAACAACAAACAACCCTAACCCCCTAACAACAAACAACACTAACACCCTAACAACAAAAACCACTAAACCCCAACAAGAAACAACCCTAAACCCCTAACAACAAACACTAACCCCCTAACTACAAACAACACTAAACCCCTAACAAGAAACTACCCTAACACCCTAACAACAAACAACACTAACCCCGTAACAACAAACAACCCTAACCCCCAAACAACAAACAACCCTAACCCCCTAACAACAAACAATCCTATCCCCCGAACAACCAACAACAGTAACCCCCTAACCACAGTAAACACTAACACCCTAACAACAAAAACAACTAAACCCCAACAGGAAACAACCCTAAACCCCTAACAACAAACAACCCTAACCAAACAACAAAAAACCCTAACCCACTAACAACAAAAAACACTAACACCCTAACAACAAACAACACTAACCCCCTAACAACAAACAACCCTAAACCCCTAACATCAAGGAACACTAAAACCCTAACAACAAACAACCCTAACCCCCTAACAACAAACACTAATCCCCAAACAACAAACAACCCTAACCCCTGAAAACCAAAAACACTAACCCACTAACAACAAACAACCCTAACCCACGAACAACAAACAACCCTAACCCCTAAAAACAAACAACCTAGCCCCCTAACAACAAACAACCCTAACCAAACAACAAACAACGCTAACCGACTAACAACAAAAAACACTAACCCCCTAACAAGAAACAACAGTAACCCCCTAACAACAAACAACACTAACACCCTAACAACAACCAACCCTAACCCCCTATGAACAAACGACACTAAACCCCTAAGAACAAACAACACTAACCCCCATCAACGAACAATACTAACCCCCTAACAACACAAAACCTAAACCCTTATCAACAAACAAACCTAACCCACTAACAAAAAACAACCCTAACACCCTAACAACAAAAAACCCTAACCCCCTAACAACAAACAACACTAACAACCTAACAACAAACAACCTTAACCCCCTAACAACGAACAACACTAACCCCCTAACAACAAACGATCCTAAACCCCTAACATCAAAGAACACTCACACCCTAACAACAAAAAACCCTAACCCCCTAACAACAAACACTAACCCCCAAACAACAAACAACCCTAACCCCTAAAAACCAAAAACACTAACCCACTAACAACAAACAACCCTAACCCCCTAACAACAAACAACCCTAACCCCCTAAAAACAAACAACACTAACCCTCTAAAAACAAACAACCCTAAAACCCTAAAAACAAACAACACTGAACCCCTAAAAACAAACAACACTAAGCCAATAACAACAAACACCACTAACCCACTAACAACAAAAAACACTAACCCGCTAACAACATCCAACAGTAACGCCCTAACCACAAACAACACTAACCCCCGAAAAACAAACAATCCTAACCCCCAAAACAACAAACAACACTCACCCCTAAAAAACAAACAACCCTAAAACCCTAAAAGCAAACAACACTGAACCCCTAAAAACAAACAACACTAAGCCCCTAACAACAAACACTAACACCCGAACAACAAACACCACTAAACCCCAACAAGAAACAACCCTAAGCCCCTAACAACAAACAACACTAACCTCCTAACAACACAAAACACTAAACCCCTAACATCAAACAACACTAACCCCCTAACATCACAAAACACTAACACCGTAACAACAAACAACACTAACACCCTAACAACAAAAACCACTAAACCCCAACAAGAAACAACCCTAAACCCCTAAGAACAAACAACACTAACCCCCTAACAACAAACAACCCTAACCAAACAACAAAAAACCCTAAACCACTAACAACAAACAACACTAACACCCTAAAAACAAACAACCCTAACCCCCAAACAACAAAGAACCCTAACCCCTAAAAACGAAAAACACTACCCCACTAACAAAAAAAAAACCCTAACCCCCTCACAACAACCCTAAACCCCTAACATCAAACAACACTAACCCCCTAACAACAAACAACACTAAAACCCTAACAACAAACAACACTAACACCCTAACAACAAAACCACTAAACCCCAATAAGAAACAACCCTAAACCCCTAACAACAAACACTAACCCCCTAAAAACAAACAACACTAAACCCCTAACAAGAAACTAACCTAACCCCGTAACAACAAACATCACTAACCTCCTAACAACAAACAACCCTAACCCCCTAACAAAAAACAATCCTAACCCCCGAACAACCAACAACACTAACCCCCTAACCACAATAAAGACTAACACCCTAACAACAAAAACCACTAAACCCCAACAAGAAACAACCCTAAAACCCTAACAACAAACAACACTAACCCCCAACAACAAACAACCCTAACCAAACAACAAACAAACCGAACCCACTAACAAGAAACAACACTAACACCCTAACAACAAACAACCCTAACCCCTAACAACAAACAACACTAACACCCTAACAACAAACAACCCTAACCCCCTAACAACAAACAACACTAACCCCCTAACAACAAACAACCCTAAACCCCTAACATCAAAGAATACTAACCCCCTAACAACAAACAACCCTAACCCCCTAACAACAAACACTAACCCCCAAACAACAAACAACCCTAACCCCTAAAAACCAAAAACACTAACCCACTAACAACAAACAACCCTAACCCACTAACAAGAAACAACCCTAACACCCTAACAACAAACAACACTAACCCCCTAACAACAAACAACCCTAAACCCCTAACATCAAACAACACTAACCCCCTAACAACAAAAAACACTAACACCCTAACAACAAAAACCACTAAACCCCAACAAGAAACAACCCTAAACCCCTAACAACAAACACTAACCCTCTAACAACAAACAACACTAACCCCCTAACAACAAACAACCCTAAACCCCTAACATCAAAGAACACTAACACCCTAACAACAAACAACCCTAACCCCCTAACAACAAACACTATCCCCCAAATAACAAACAACCCCAACCCCTAAAAACCAAAAACACTAACCCACTAACAACAAACAACCCTAACCCACTAACAACAAACAACCCTAACACCCTAACAACAAACAACACTAACAACCTAACAACAAACAAACCTAAACCCCTAACATCAAACAACACTAACCCCCTAACAACACAAAACTCTAACCCCCTAACAACAAAAACCACTAAACCCCAAAAATAAACAACCCGAAACCCCTAACAACAAACACTAACCCCCTAACAACAAACAACACTAAACCCCTAACAAGAAACTATCCTAACCCCGTAACAACAAACAACCCTAACCCCCTAACAACAAACAACACTAACCCCCTAACAACAAACAACCCTAAACCCCTAACATCAAAGAACACTAACACCCTAACAACAAACAACCCTAACCCCCTAACAACAAACACTAACCCCCAAACAACAAACAACCCCAAAACCTAAAAACCAAAAACACTAACCCACTAAAAACAAACAACCCTAACCCACTAAAAACAAACAACCCTAACACCCTAACAACAAACAACACTAACCCCATAACAACAAACAACCCTAAACCCCTAACATCAAACAACACTAACCCCCTAACAACACAAAACACTAACACCCTAACAACAAACAACACTAACACCCTAGCAACAAAAACCACTAAACCCCAACAAGAAACAACCCAAAACCCCTAACAACAAACACTAACCCCCTAACAACAAACAACACTAAACCCCTAACAACAAACACTAACCCCCTAACAACAAACAACCCTAACCCCCAAACAAGAAACAACACTAAACCCCTAACAAGAAACTGCCCTAACCCCGTAACAACAAACAACCCTAACCCCCAAACAACAAACAACCCTAACCCCCAAAACAACAAACAACCCTAAAGCCCTAACAACAATCAATCCTAACCCCCTAACAACAAAAAATCCTAACCCCCGAACAACCAACAACACTAACCCCCTAACCACAATAAACACTAACACCCGAAAAACAAAAACCACTAAACCCCAACAAGAAACAACCCTAAACCCCTAACATCAAACAACACTAACCCCCTAACAACACAAAACAGTAACACCCTAACAACCAACAACACTAACACCCTAATAACGAAAACCACTAAACCCCAACAAGAAACAACCCTAAACCCCTAACAACAAACACTAACCCCCTAACAACAAACAACACTAAACCCCTAACAACAAACACTAACCCCCTAACAACAAACAACCCTAACCCCCAAACAACAAACAACCCTGACCCCCTAACAACAAACAACACTAAACCCCTAACATCAAAGAACACTAACACCCTAACAACAAACAACCCTAACCCCTAAAAACCAAAAACACTAACCCACTAACAACAAACAACCCTAAACCACTAACAACAAACAACCCTAACACCCTAACAACAAACAACGCTAAACCTCTAACATCAAACAACACTAACCCTCTAACAACACAAAACACTAACACCCTAACAACAAACAACACTAACACCCTAACAACGAAAACCACTAAACCCCAACAAGAAACAACCCTAAACCCCTAACAACAAACACTAACCCCCTAACAACAAACAACACTAAACCCCGAACAAGAAACTACCCTAACCCCGTAACAACAAACAACACAAACCCCGTAACAAGAAACAACCCTAACCCCCTAACAACAAACAACACTAACCCCCTAACAACAAACAACCCTAAACCCCTAACATCAAAGAACACTAACACCCTAACAACAAACAACCCTAACCCCCTAACAACAAACACTAACCCCGAAACAACAAACAACCCCAACCCCTAAAAACCAAAAACACTAACCCACTAACAACAAACAACCCTATCCCACTAACAACAAACAACCCTAACACCCTAACAAGAAACAACACTAACCCCGTAACAACAAACAACCCTAAACCCCTAACAAAAAACAACACTAAACCCCTAACAAGAAACTACCCTAACCCCGTAACAACAAACAACACTAACCCCGTAACAACAAACAACCATAACCCCCAAAAAACAAACAACCCTAACCCCCTAACAACAAACAATCCTAACCCCCGAACAACCAACAACACTAACCCCCTAGCCACAATAAAGACTAAAACCCGAACAACAAAAACCACTAAACCACAACAAGAAACAACCCTAAAATCCTAACAAGAAACAACACTAACCCCCTAACAACAAACAACCCTAACCAAACAACAAACAAACCGAACCCACTAACAACAAACAACACTAACACCCTAGCAACAAACAACCCTAACCCCTAACAACAAACAACACTAACACCCAAACAACAAACAACCCTAACCCCCTAACAACAAACAACACTAACCCCCTAACAACAAACAACCCTAAACCCCTAACATCAAAGAACACTAACACCCTAACAACAAACAACCCTAACCCCCTAACAACAAACACTAACCCCCAAACAACAAACAACCCCAACCCCTAAAAACCAAAAACACTAACCCACTAACAACAAACAACCCTAACCCACTAACAACAAACAACCCTAACACCCTAACAACAAACAACACTAACCCCCTAACAACAAACAACCCTAAACCCCTAACATCAAACAACACTAACCCCCTAACAACACAAAACACTAACACCCTAACAACAAAAACCACTAAACCCCAACAAGAAACAACCCGAAACCCCTAACAACAAACACTAACCCCCTAACAACAAACAACACTAAACCCCTAACAAGAAACTACCCTATCCCCGTAACAACAAACAACCCTAACCCCCAAACAACACACAACCCTAACCCCCTAACAACAAACAATCCTAACCCCCGAACAACCAACAACACTAACCCCCTAACCACAATAGTCACTAACACTCTAACAAAAAAACAACTAAACCCCAACAAGAAACAACCCTAAACCCCTAACATCAAACAACACTAACCCCCTAACAACACAAAACACTAACACCCTAACAACCAACAACACTAACACCCTAACAAGAAAAACCACTAAACCCCAACAAGAAACAACCCTAAACCCCTAACAACAAACACTAACCCCCTAACAAAAAACAACACTAAACCCCTAACAAGAAACTACCCTAACCTCGTAACAACAAACAACACTAACCCCGTAACAACAAACAACCCTAACCCCCAAACAACAAACAACCCTAACCCCCTAACAAAAAACAATCCTAACCCCCGAACAACCAACAACACTAACCCCCTAACCACAATAAAGACTAACACCCTAACAACAAAAACCACTAAACCCCAACAAGAAACAACCCTAAAACCCTAACAACAAACAACACTAACCCCCAACAACAAACAACCCTAACCAAACAACAAACAAACCGAACCCACTAACAAGAAACAACACTAACACCCTAACAACAAACAACCCTAACCCCTAACAACAAACACCACTAACACCCTAACAACAAACAACCCTAACCCCCTAACAACAAACAACACTAACCCCCTAACAACAAACAACCCTAAACCCCTAACATCAAAGAACACTAACCCCCTAACAACAAACAACCCTAACCCCCTAACAACAAACACTAACCCCCAAACAACAAACAACCCTAACCCCTAAAAACCAAAAACACTAACCCACTAACAACAAACAACCCTAACCCACTAACAAGAAACAACCCTAACACCCTAACAACAAACAACACTAACCCCCTAACAACAAACAACCCTAAACCCCTAACATCAAACAACACTAACCCCCTAACAACAAAAAACACTAACACCCTAACAACAAAAACCACTAAACCCCAACAAGAAACAACCCTAAACACCTAACAACAAACACTAACCCTCTAACAACAAACAACACTAACCCCCTAACAACAAACAACCCTAAACCCCTAACATCAAAGAACACTAACACCCTAACAACAAACAACCCTAACCCCCTAACAACAAACACTATCCCCCAAACAACAAACAACCCCAACCCCTAAAAACCAAAAACACTAACCCACTAACAACAAACAACCCTAACCTACTAACAACAAACAACCCTAACACCCTAACAACAAACAACACTAACACCCTAACAACAAACAAACCTAAACCCCTAACATCAAACAACACTAACCCCCTAACAACACAAAACTCTAACCCCCTAACAACAAAAACCACTAAACCCCAACAATAAACAACCCGAAACCCCTAACCACAAACACTAACCCCCTAACAACAAACAACACTAAACCCCTAACAAGAAACTATCCTAACCCCGTAACAACAAACAACCCTAACCCCCTAACAACAAACAACACTAACCCCCTAACAACAAACAACACTAAACCCCTAACAAGAAACTATCCTAACCCCGTAACAACAAACAACCCTAACCCCCTAACAACAAACAACACTAACCCCCAAACAACAAACAACCCCAAAACCTAAAAACCAAAAACACTAACCCACTAACAACAAACAACCCTAACCCACTAACAACAAACAACCCTAACACCCTAACAACAAACAACACTAACCCCATAACAACAAACAACCCTAAACCCCTAACATCAAACAACACTAACCCCCTAACAACACAAAACACTAACACCCTAACAACAAACAACACTAACACCCTAGCAACAAAAACCACTAAACCCCAACAAGAAACAACCCGAAACCCCTAACAACAAACACTAACCCCCTAACAACAAACAACACTAAACCCCTAACAAGAAACTGCCCTAACCCCGTAACAACAAACAACCCTAACCCCCAAACAACAAACAACCCTAACCCCCAAAACAACAAACAACCCTAAAGCCCTAACAACAATCAATCCTAACCCCCTAACAACAAAAAATCCTAACCCCCGAACAACCAACAACACTAACCCCCTAACCACAATAAACACTAACAGCCGAAAAACAAAAACCACTAAACCCCAACAAGAAACAACCCTAAACCCCTAACATCAAACAACACTAACCCCCTAACAACACAAAACACTAACACCCTAACAACCAACAACACTAACACCCTAATAACGAAAACCACTAAACCCCAACAAGAAACAACCCTAAACCCCTAACAACAAACACTAACCCCCTAACAACAAACAACACTAAACCCCTAACAACAAACACTAACCCCCTAACAACAAACAACCCTAACCCCCAAACAACAAACAACCCTAACCCCCTAACAACAAACAACACTAAACCCCTAACAACAAACAACACTAAACCCCTAACATCAAAGAACACTAACACCCTAACAACAAACAACCCTAACCCCTAAAAACCAAAAACACTAACCCACTAACAACAAACAACCCTAAACCACTAACAACAAACAACCCTAACACCCTAACAACAAACAACGCTAAACCTCTAACATCAAACAACACTAACCCTCTAACAACACAAAACACTAACACCCTAACAACAAACAACACTAACACCCTAACAACGAAAACCACTAAACCCCAACAAGAAACAACCCTAAACCCCTAACAACAAACACTAACCCCCTAACAACAAACAACACTAAACCCCGAACAAGAAACTACCCTAACCCCGTAACAACAAACAACACAAACCCCGTAACAAGAAACAACCCTAACCCCCTAACAACAAACAACACTAACCCCCTAACAACAAACAACCCTAAACCCCTAACATCAAAGAACACTAACACCCTAACAACAAACAACCCTAACCCCCTAACAACAAACACTAACCCCGAAACAACAAACAACCCCAACCCCTAAAAACCAAAAACACTAACCCACTAACAACAAACAACCCTAACCCACTAACAACAAACAACCCTAACACCCTAACAAGAAACAACACTAACCCCCTAACAACAAACAACCCTAAACCCCTAACAAAAAACAACACTAAACCCCTAACAAGAAACTACCCTAACCCCGTAACAACAAACAACACTAACCCCGTAACAACAAACAACCATAACCCCCAAACAAAAAACAACCCTAACCCCCTAACAACAAACAATCCTAACCCCCGAACAACCAACAACACTAACCCCCTAGCCACAATAAAGACTAAAACCCTAACAACAAAAACCACTAAACCACAACAAGAAACAACCCTAAAATCCTAACAACAAACAACACTAACCCCCTAACAACAAACAACCTTAACCAAACAACAAACAAACCGAACCCACTAACAAGAAACAACACTAACACCCTAGCAACAAACAACCCTAACCCCTAACAACAAACAACACTAACACCCAAACAACAAACAACCCTAACCCCCTAACAACAAACAACACTAACCCCCTAACAACAAACAACCCTAAACCCCTAACATCAAAGAACACTAACACCCTAACAACAAACAACCCTAACCCCCTAACAACAAACACTAACCCCCAAACAACAAACAACCCTAACCCCTAAAAACCAAAAACACTAACCCACTAACAACAAACAACCCTAACCCACTAACAAGAAACAACCCTAACACCCTAACAACAAACAACACTAACCCCCTAACAACAAACAACCCTAAACCCCTAACATCAAACAACACTAACCCCCTAACAACATACAACACTAAACCCCTAACAAGAAACTACCCTAACCCCGTAACAACAAACAACACTAACCCCGTAACAACAAACAACACTAACCCCCAAACAACAAACAACCCTAACCCCCTAACAACAAATAATCCTAACCCCCGAACAACCAACAACACTAACCCCCTAACCACAATAAAGACTAACACCCTAACAACAAAAACCACTAAACCCCAACAAGAAACAACCCTAAAACCCTAACAACAAACAACACTAACCCCCAACAACAAACAACCCTAACCAAACAACAAACAAACCGAACCCACTAACAAGAAAGAACACTAACACCCTAACAACAAACAACCCTAACCCCCTAACAACAAACAACACTAACCCCCTAACAACAAACAACCCTAAACCCCTAACAACAAACACTAACCCCCTAACAAAAAACAACACTAAACCCCTAACAAGAAACTACCCTAACCTCGTAACAACAAACAACACTAACCCCGTAACAACAAACAACCCTAACCCCCAAACAACAAACAACCCTAACCCCCTAACAAAAAACAATCCTAACCCCCGAACAACCAACAACACTAACCCCCTAACCACAATAAAGACTAACACCCTAACAACAAAAACCACTAAACCCCAACAAGAAACAACCCTAAAACCCTAACAACAAACAACACTAACCCCCAACAACAAACAACCCTAACCAAACAACAAACAAACCGAACCCACTAACAAGAAACAACACTAACACCCTAACAACAAACAACCCTAACCCCTAACAACAAACACCACTAACACCCTAACAACAAACAACCCTAACCCCCTAACAACAAACAACACTAACCCCCTAACAACAAACAACCCTAAACCCCTAACATCAAAGAACACTAACCCCCTAACAACAAACAACCCTAACCCCCTAACAACAAACACTAACCCCCAAACAACAAACAACCCTAACCCCTAAAAACCAAAAACACTAACCCACTAACAACAAACAACCCTAACCCACTAACAAGAAACAACCCTAACACCCTAACAACAAACAACACTAACCCCCTAACAACAAACAACCCTAAACCCCTAACATCAAACAACACTAACCCCCTAACAACAAAAAACACTAACACCCTAACAACAAAAACCACTAAACCCCAACAAGAAACAACCCTAAACACCTAACAACAAACACTAACCCTCTAACAACAAACAACCCTAACCCCCTAACAACAAACAACCCTAAACCCCTAACATCAAAGAACACTAACACCCTAACAACAAACAACCCTAACCCCCTAACAACAAACACTATCCCCCAAACGACAAACAACCCCAACCCCTAAAAACCAAAAACACTAACCCACTAACAACAAACAACCCTAACCTACTAACAACAAACAACCCTAACACCCTAACAACAAACAACACTAACACCCTAACAACAAACAAACCTAAACCCCTAACATCAAACAACACTAACCCCCTAACAACACAAAACTCTAACCCCCTAACAACAAAAACCACTAAACCCCAACAATAAACAACCCGAAACCCCTAACCACAAACACTAACCCCCTAACAACAAACAACACTAAACCCCTAACAAGAAACTATCCTAACCCCGTAACAACAAACAACCCTAACCCCCTAACAACAAACAACACTAACCCCCTAACAACAAACAACACGAAACCCCTAACAAGAAACTATCCTAACCCCGTAACAACAAACAACCCTAACCCCCTAACAACAAACAACACTAACCCCCAAACAACAAACAACCCCAAAACCTAAAAACCAAAAACACTAACCCACTAACAACAAACAACCCTAACCCACTAACAACAAACAACCCTAACACCCTAACAACAAACAACACTAACCCCATAACAACAAACAACCCTAAACCCCTAACATCAAACAACACTAACCCCCTAACAACACAAAACACTAACACCCTAACAACAAACAACACTAACACCCTAGCAACAAAAACCACTAAACCCCAACAAGAAACAACCCGAAACCCCTAACAACAAACACTAACCCCCTAACAACAAACAACACTAAACCCCTAACAAGAAACAACACTAAACCCCTAACAAGAAACTATCCTAACCCCGTAACAACAAACAACCCTAACCCCCTAACAACAAACAACACTAACCCCCAAACAACAAACAACCCCAAAACCTAAAAACCAAAAACACTAACCCACTAACAACAAACAACCCTAACCCACTAACAACAAACAACCCTAACACCCTAACAACAAACAACACTAACCCCATAACAACAAACAACCCTAAACCCCTAACATCAAACAACACTAACCCCCTAACAACACAAAACACTAACACCCTAACAACAAACAACACTAACACCCTAGCAACAAAAACCACTAAACCCCAACAAGAAACAACCCGAAACCCCTAACAACAAACACTAACCCCCTAACAACAAACAACACTAAACCCCTAACAAGAAACTGCCCTAACCCCGTAACAACAAACAACCCTAACCCCCAAACAACAAACAACCCTAACCCCCAAAACAACAAACAACCCTAAAGCCCTAACAACAATCAATCCTAACCCCCTAACAACAAAAAATCCTAACCCCCGAACAACCAACAACACTAACCCCCTAACCACAATAAACACTAACAGCCGAAAAACAAAAACCACTAAACCCCAACAAGAAACAACCCTAAACCCCTAACATCAAACAACACTAACCCCCTAACAACACAAAACACTAACACCCTAACAACCAACAACACTAACACCCTAATAACGAAAACCACTAAACCCCAACAAGAAACAACCCTAAACCCCTAACAACAAACACTAACCCCCTAACAACAAACAACACTAAACCCCTAACAACAAACACTAACCCCCTAACAACAAACAACCCTAACCCCCAAACAACAAACAACCCTAACCCCCTAACAACAAACAACACTAAACCCCTAACAACAAACAACACTAAACCCCTAACATCAAAGAACACTAACACCCTAACAACAAACAACCCTAACCCCTAAAAACCAAAAACACTAACCCACTAACAACAAACAACCCTAAACCACTAACAACAAACAACCCTAACACCCTAACAACAAACAACGCTAAACCTCTAACATCAAACAACACTAACCCTCTAACAACACAAAACACTAACACCCTAACAACAAACAACACTAACACCCTAACAACGAAAACCACTAAACCCCAACAAGAAACAACCCTAAACCCCTAACAACAAACACTAACCCCCTAACAACAAACAACACTAAACCCCGAACAAGAAACTACCCTAACCCCGTAACAACAAACAACACAAACCCCGTAACAAGAAACAACCCTAACCCCCTAACAACAAACAACACTAACCCCCTAACAACAAACAACCCTAAACCCCTAACATCAAAGAACACTAACACCCTAACAACAAACAACCCTAACCCCCTAACAACAAACACTAACCCCGAAACAACAAACAACCCCAACCCCTAAAAACCAAAAACACTAACCCACTAACAACAAACAACCCTAACCCACTAACAACAAACAACCCTAACACCCTAACAAGAAACAACACTAACCCCCTAACAACAAACAACCCTAAACCCCTAACAAAAAACAACACTAAACCCCTAACAAGAAACTACCCTAACCCCGTAACAACAAACAACACTAACCCCGTAACAACAAACAACCATAACCCCCAAACAAAAAACAACCCTAACCCCCTAACAACAAACAATCCTAACCCCCGAACAACCAACAACACTAACCCCCTAGCCACAATAAAGACTAAAACCCTAACAACAAAAACCACTAAACCACAACAAGAAACAACCCTAAAATCCTAACAACAAACAACACTAACCCCCTAACAACAAACAACCTTAACCAAACAACAAACAAACCGAACCCACTAACAAGAAACAACACTAACACCCTAGCAACAAACAACCCTAACCCCTAACAACAAACAACACTAACACCCAAACAACAAACAACCCTAACCCCCTAACAACAAACAACACTAACCCCCTAACAACAAACAACCCTAAACCCCTAACATCAAAGAACACTAACACCCTAACAACAAACAACCCTAACCCCCTAACAACAAACACTAACCCCCAAACAACAAACAACCCTAACCCCTAAAAACCAAAAACACTAACCCACTAACAACAAACAACCCTAACCCACTAACAAGAAACAACCCTAACACCCTAACAACAAACAACACTAACCCCCTAACAACAAACAACCCTAAACCCCTAACATCAAACAACACTAACCCCCTAACAACATACAACACTAAACCCCTAACAAGAAACTACCCTAACCCCGTAACAACAAACAACACTAACCCCGTAACAACAAACAACACTAACCCCCAAACAACAAACAACCCTAACCCCCTAACAACAAATAATCCTAACCCCCGAACAACCAACAACACTAACCCCCTAACCACAATAAAGACTAACACCCTAACAACAAAAACCACTAAACCCCAACAAGAAACAACCCTAAAACCCTAACAACAAACAACACTAACCCCCAACAACAAACAACCCTAACCAAACAACAAACAAACCGAACCCACTAACAAGAAAGAACACTAACACCCTAACAACAAACAACCCTAACCCCCTAACAACAAACAACACTAACCCCCTAACAACAAACAACCCTAAACCCCTAACAACAAACACTAACCCCCTAACAAAAAACAACACTAAACCCCTAACAAGAAACTACCCTAACCTCGTAACAACAAACAACACTAACCCCGTAACAACAAACAACCCTAACCCCCAAACAACAAACAACCCTAACCCCCTAACAAAAAACAATCCTAACCCCCGAACAACCAACAACACTAACCCCCTAACCACAATAAAGACTAACACCCTAACAACAAAAACCACTAAACCCCAACAAGAAACAACCCTAAAACCCTAACAACAAACAACACTAACCCCCAACAACAAACAACCCTAACCAAACAACAAACAAACCGAACCCACTAACAAGAAACAACACTAACACCCTAACAACAAACAACCCTAACCCCTAACAACAAACACCACTAACACCCTAACAACAAACAACCCTAACCCCCTAACAACAAACAACACTAACCCCCTAACAACAAACAACCCTAAACCCCTAACATCAAAGAACACTAACCCCCTAACAACAAACAACCCTAACCCCCTAACAACAAACACTAACCCCCAAACAACAAACAACCCTAACCCCTAAAAACCAAAAACACTAACCCACTAACAACAAACAACCCTAACCCACTAACAAGAAACAACCCTAACACCCTAACAACAAACAACACTAACCCCCTAACAACAAACAACCCTAAACCCCTAACATCAAACAACACTAACCCCCTAACAACAAAAAACACTAACACCCTAACAACAAAAACCACTAAACCCCAACAAGAAACAACCCTAAACACCTAACAACAAACACTAACCCTCTAACAACAAACAACCCTAACCCCCTAACAACAAACAACCCTAAACCCCTAACATCAAAGAACACTAACACCCTAACAACAAACAACCCTAACCCCCTAACAACAAACACTATCCCCCAAACGACAAACAACCCCAACCCCTAAAAACCAAAAACACTAACCCACTAACAACAAACAACCCTAACCTACTAACAACAAACAACCCTAACACCCTAACAACAAACAACACTAACACCCTAACAACAAACAAACCTAAACCCCTAACATCAAACAACACTAACCCCCTAACAACACAAAACTCTATCCCCCTAACAACAAAAACCACTAAACCCCAACAATAAACAACCCGAAACCCCTAACCACAAACACTAACCCCCTAACAACAAACAACACTAAACCCCTAACAAGAAACTATCCTAACCCCGTAACAACAAACAACCCTAACCCCCTAACAACAAACAACACTAACCCCCTAACAACAAACAACACGAAACCCCTAACAAGAAACTATCCTAACCCCGTAACAACAAACAACCCTAACCCCCTAACAACAAACAACACTAACCCCCAAACAACAAACAACCCCAAAACCTAAAAACCAAAAACACTAACCCACTAACAACAAACAACCCTAACCCACTAACAACAAACAACCCTAACACCCTAACAACAAACAACACTAACCCCATAACAACAAACAACCCTAAACCCCTAACATCAAACAACACTAACCCCCTAACAACACAAAACACTAACACCCTAACAACAAACAACACTAACACCCTAGCAACAAAAACCACTAAACCCCAACAAGAAACAACCCGAAACCCCTAACAACAAACACTAACCCCCTAACAACAAACAACACTAAACCCCTAACAAGAAACTGCCCTAACCCCGTAACAACAAACAACCCTAACCCCCAAACAACAAACAACCCTAACCCCCAAAACAACAAACAACCCTAAAGCCCTAACAACAATCAATCCTAACCCCCTAACAACAAAAAATCCTAACCCCCGAACAACCAACAACACTAACCCCCTAACCACAATAAACACTAACAGCCGAAAAACAAAAACCACTAAACCCCAACAAGAAACAACCCTAAACCCCTAACATCAAACAACACTAACCCCCTAACAACACAAAACACTAACATCCTAACAACCAACAACACTAACACCCTAATAACGAAAACCACTAAACCCCAACAAGAAACAACCCTAAACCCCTAACAACAAACACTAACCCCCTAACAACAAACAACACTAAACCCCTAACAACAAACACTAACCCCCTAACAACAAACAACCCTAACCCCCAAACAACAAACAACCCTAACCCCCTAACAACAAACAACACTAAACCCCTAACAACAAACAACACTAAACCCCTAACATCAAAGAACACTAACACCCTAACAACAAACAACCCTAACCCCTAAAAACCAAAAACACTAACCCACTAACAACAAACAACCCTAAACCACTAACAACAAACAACCCTAACACCCTAACAACAAACAACGCTAAACCTCTAACATCAAACAACACTAACCCTCTAACAACACAAAACACTAACACCCTAACAACAAACAACACTAACACCCTAACAACGAAAACCACTAAACCCCAACAAGAAACAACCCTAAACCCCTAACAACAAACACTAACCCCCTAACAACAAACAACACTAAACCCCGAACAAGAAACTACCCTAACCCCGTAACAACAAACAACACAAACCCCGTAACAAGAAACAACCCTAACCCCCTAACAACAAACAACACTAACCCCCTAACAACAAACAACCCTAAACCCCTAACATCAAAGAACACTAACACCCTAACAACAAACAACCCTAACCCCCTAACAACAAACACTAACCCCGAAACAACAAACAACCCCAACCACTAAAAACCAAAAACACTAACCCACTAACAACAAACAACCCTAACCCACTAACAAGAAACAACCCTAACACCCTAACAACAAACAACACTAACCCCCTAACAACAAACAACCCTAAACCCCTAACATCAAACAACACTAACCCCCTAACAACATACAACACTAAACCCCTAACAAGAAACTACCCTAACCCCGTAACAACAAACAACACTAACCCCGTAACAACAAACAACACTAACCCCCAAACAACAAACAACCCTAACCCCCTAACAACAAATAATCCTAACCCCCGAACAACAAACAACACTAACCCCCTAACCACAATAATCACTAACACTCTAACAAAAAAACAACTAAACCCCAACAAGAAACAACCCTAAACCCCTAACATCAAACAACACTAACCCCCTAACAACACAAAACACTAACACCCTAACAACCAACAACACTAACACCCTAACAAGAAAAACCACTAAACCCCAACAAGAAACAACCCTAACCCCCTAACAACAAACACTAACCCCCAAACAACAAACAACCCTAACCCCTAAAAACCAAAAACACTAACCCACTAACAACAAACAACCCTAACCCACTAACAAGAAACAACCCTAACACCCTAACAACAAACAACACTAACCCCCTAACAACAAACAACCCTAAACCCCTAACATCAAACAACACTAACCCCCTAACAACAAAAAACACTAACACCCTAACAACAAAAACCACTAAACCCCAACAAGAAACAACCCTAAACACCTAACAACAAACACTAACCCTCTAACAACAAACAACACTAACCCCCTAACAACAAACAACCCTAAACCCCTAACATCAAAGAACACTAACACCCTAACAACAAACAACCCTAACCCCCTAACAACAAACACTAACCCCCAAACAACAAACAACCCCAACCCCTAAAAACCAAAAACACTAACCCACTAACAACAAACAACCCTAACCTACTAACAACAAACAACCCTAACACCCTAACAACAAACAACACTAACACCCTAACAACAAACATACCTAAACCCCTAACATCAAACAACACTAACCCCCTAACAACACAAAACTCTAACCCCCTAACAACAAAAACCACTAAACCCCAACAATAAACAACCCGAAACCCCTAACCACAAACACTAACCCCCTAACAACAAACAACACTAAACCCCTAACAAGAAACTATCCTAACCCCGTAACAACAAACAACCCTAACCCCCTAACAACAAACAACACTAACCCCCTAACAACAAACAACACTAAACCCCTAACAAGAAACTATCCTAACCCCGTAACAACAAACAACCCTAACCCCCTAACAACAAACAACACTAACCCCCAAACAACAAACAACCCCAAAACCTAAAAACCAAAAACACTAACCCACTAACAACAAACAACCCTAACCCACTAACAACAAACAACCCTAACACCCTAACAACAAACAACACTAACCCCATAACAACAAACAACCCTAAACCCCTAACATCAAACAACACTAACCCCCTAACAACACAAAACACTAACACCCTAACAACAAACAACACTAACACCCTAGCAACAAAAACCACTAAACCCCAACAAGAAACAACCCGAAACCCCTAACAACAAACACTAACCCCCTAACAACAAACAACACTAAACCCCTAACAAGAAACTGCCCTAACCCCGTAACAACAAACAACCCTAACCCCCAAACAACAAACAACCCTAACCCCCAAAACAACAAACAACCCTAAAGCCCTAACAACAATCAATCCTAACCCCCTAACAACAAAAAATCCTAACCCCCGAACAACCAACAACACTAACCCCCTAACCACAATAAACACTAACAGCCGAAAAACAAAAACCACTAAACCCCAACAAGAAACAACCCTAAACCCCTAACATCAAACAACACTAACCCCCTAACAACACAAAACACTAACACCCTAACAACCAACAACACTAACACCCTAATAACGAAAACCACTAAACCCCAACAAGAAACAACCCTAAACCCCTAACAACAAACACTAACCCCCTAACAACAAACAACACTAAACCCCTAACAACAAACACTAACCCCCTAACAACAAACAACCCTAACCCCCAAACAACAAACAACCCTAACCCCCTAACAACAAACAACACTAAACCCCTAACAACAAACAACACTAAACCCCTAACATCAAAGAACACTAACACCCTAACAACAAACAACCCTAACCCCTAAAAACCAAAAACACTAACCCACTAACAACAAACAACCCTAAACCACTAACAACAAACAACCCTAACACCCTAACAACAAACAACGCTAAACCTCTAACATCAAACAACACTAACCCTCTAACAACACAAAACACTAACACCCTAACAACAAACAACACTAACACCCTAACAACGAAAACCACTAAACCCCAACAAGAAACAACCCTAAACCCCTAACAACAAACACTAACCCCCTAACAACAAACAACACTAAACCCCGAACAAGAAACTACCCTAACCCCGTAACAACAAACAACACAAACCCCGTAACAAGAAACAACCCTAACCCCCTAACAACAAACAACACTAACCCCCTAACAACAAACAACCCTAAACCCCTAACATCAAAGAACACTAACACCCTAACAACAAACAACCCTAACCCCCTAACAACAAACACTAACCCCGAAACAACAAACAACCCCAACCCCTAAAAACCAAAAACACTAACCCACTAACAACAAACAACCCTAACCCACTAACAACAAACAACCCTAACACCCTAACAAGAAACAACACTAACCCCCTAACAACAAACAACCCTAAACCCCTAACAAAAAACAACACTAAACCCCTAACAAGAAACTACCCTAACCCCGTAACAACAAACAACACTAACCCCGTAACAACAAACAACCATAACCCCCAAACAAAAAACAACCCTAACCCCCTAACAACAAACAATCCTAACCCCCGAACAACCAACAACACTAACCCCCTAGCCACAATAAAGACTAAAACCCTAACAACAAAAACCACTAAACCACAACAAGAAACAACCCTAAAATCCTAACAACAAACAACACTAACCCCCTAACAACAAACAACCTCAACCAAACAACAAACAAACCGAACCCACTAACAACAAACAACACTAACACCCTAGCAACAAACAACCCTAACCCCTAACAACAAACAACACTAACACCCAAACAACAAACAACCCTAACCCCCTAACAACAAACAACACTAACCCCCTAACAACAAACAACCCTAAACCCCTAACATCAAAGAACACTAACACCCTAACAACAAACAACCCTAACCCCCTAACAACAAACACTAACCCCCAAACAACAAACAACCCTAACCCCTAAAAACCAAAAACACTAACCCACTAACAACAAACAACCCTAACCCACTAACAAGAAACAACCCTAACACCCTAACAACAAACAACACTAACCCCCTAACAACAAACAACCCTAAACCCCTAACATCAAACAACACTAACCCCCTAACAACATACAACACTAAACCCCTAACAAGAAACTACCCTAACCCCGTAACAACAAACAACACTAACCCCGTAACAACAAACAACACTAACCCCCAAACAACAAACAACCCTAACCCCCTAACAACAAATAATCCTAACCCCCGAACAACCAACAACACTAACCCCCTAACCACAATAAAGACTAACACCCTAACAACAAAAACCACTAAACCCCAACAAGAAACAACCCTAAAACCCTAACAACAAACAACACTAACCCCCAACAACAAACAACCCTAACCAAACAACAAACAAACCGAACCCACTAACAAGAAAGAACACTAACACCCTAACAACAAACAACCCTAACCCCTAACAACAAACACCACTAACACCCTAACAACAAACAACCCTAACCCCCTAACAACAAACAACACTAACCCCCTAACAACAAACAACCCTAAACCCCTAACAACAAACACTAACCCCCTAACAAAAAACAACACTAAACCCCTAACAAGAAACTACCCTAACCTCGTAACAACAAACAACACTAACCCCGTAACAACAAACAACCCTAACCCCCAAACAACAAACAACCCTAACCCCCTAACAAAAAACAATCCTAACCCCCGAACAACCAACAACACTAACCCCCTAACCACAATAAAGACTAACACCCTAACAACAAAAACCACTAAACCCCAACAAGAAACAACCCTAAAACCCTAACAACAAACAACACTAACCCCCAACAACAAACAACCCTAACCAAACAACAAACAAACCGAACCCACTAACAAGAAACAACACTAACACCCTAACAACAAACAACCCTAACCCCTAACAACAAACACCACTAACACCCTAACAACAAACAACCCTAACCCCCTAACAACAAACAACACTAACCCCCTAACAACAAACAACCCTAAACCCCTAACATCAAAGAACACTAACCCCCTAACAACAAACAACCCTAACCCCCTAACAACAAACACTAACCCCCAAACAACAAACAACCCTAACCCCTAAAAACCAAAAACACTAACCCACTAACAACAAACAACCCTAACCCACTAACAAGAAACAACCCTAACACCCTAACAACAAACAACACTAACCCCCTAACAACAAACAACCCTAAACCCCTAACATCAAACAACACTAACCCCCTAACAACAAAAAACACTAACACCCTAACAACAAAAACCACTAAACCCCAACAAGAAACAACCCTAAACACCTAACAACAAACACTAACCCTCTAACAACAAACAACCCTAACCCCCTAACAACAAACAACCCTAAACCCCTAACATCAAAGAACACTAACACCCTAACAACAAACAACCCTAACCCCCTAACAACAAACACTATCCCCCAAACGACAAACAACCCCAACCCCTAAAAACCAAAAACACTAACCCACTAACAACAAACAACCCTAACCTACTAACAACAAACAACCCTAACACCCTAACAACAAACAACACTAACACCCTAACAACAAACAAACCTAAACCCCTAACATCAAACAACACTAACCCCCTAACAACACAAAACTCTAACCCCCTAACAACAAAAACCACTAAACCCCAACAATAAACAACCCGAAACCCCTAACCACAAACACTAACCCCCTAACAACAAACAACACTAAACCCCTAACAAGAAACTATCCTAACCCCGTAACAACAAACAACCCTAACCCCCTAACAACAAACAACACTAACCCCCTAACAACAAACAACACGAAACCCCTAACAAGAAACTATCCTAACCCCGTAACAACAAACAACCCTAACCCCCTAACAACAAACAACACTAACCCCCAAACAACAAACAACCCCAAAACCTAAAAACCAAAAACACTAACCCACTAACAACAAACAACCCTAACCCACTAACAACAAACAACCCTAACACCCTAACAACAAACAACACTAACCCCATAACAACAAACAACCCTAAACCCCTAACATCAAACAACACTAACCCCCTAACAACACAAAACACTAACACCCTAACAA